>NC_134355.1:642348853-642668853 GCF_048569485.1 Anomaloglossus baeobatrachus | reverse complement strand
TGCTACATCTGGCCTGTGTCTGGTGCAGGCTCAGCTCTGCTACATCTGCCCTGTGTCTGGTGCAGGCTCAGCTCTGCTACATCTGCTTTGTGTCTGGTGCAGGCTCAGCTCTGCTACATCTGCCCTGTGTTTGGTGCAGGCTCAGCTCTGCTACATCTGCCCTGTGCTCGGTGCAGGCTCAGCTCTGCTACATCTGCCCTGTGCTCGGTGCAGGCTCAGCTCTGCTACATCTGCCCTGTGCTCGGTGCAGGCTCAGCTCTGCTACATCTGCCCTGTGCTTGGTGCAGCCTCACCTCTGCTACATCTGCCCTGTGTCTGGTGCAGGCTCAGCTCTGCTACATCTGCCCTGTGCTTGGTGCAGGCTCAGCTCCGCTACATCTGCCCTGTGCTTGGTGCAGGCTCAGCTCCGCTACATCTGCCCTGTGCTTGGTGCATGCTCAGCTCTGCAGCAGCCGCGTGTGCGGGCCCCCAAAAGCCGCGTGTGTGTCTATATGTGCAGCAGAGTTGTGTGTGTATGTATGTATGCAGTAGAGCTGTGTGTGTCTGTCTGTATGTAGCAGAGTTGTGCCTGTATGCATGTATGCAGCAGCTACAGAGTTGTGTCTGTATGCATGCATGTATGCAGCAGCTACATAGTTGTGTCTGTATTCATGCATGTATGCAGCAGCTACAGAGTTGTGTGTATGTATGCATGTATGCAGCAGCTGCAGAGTTGTGTGTGCCTGTATGTATGTATATATATGTATGCAGCAGCTGCTGAGTTGTGTGTGTCTGTATGTATGCTGCAGAGTTTTGTGTCTGTCTGTCTGTATGCAGTTGTGTGTCTCTATGCAGCAGAGTTGTGTGTCTGTATGTATGCTGCAAAGTTGTCTGTATGTATGCAGTAGAGCTGTGTGTGTCTCTATAAATGCAGTAGAGTTGTGTGTGTCTGTATGTATGCAGCAGAGCTGTGTGTGTCTGTATGTATGCAGCAGAGTTGTGTGTGTCTGTATGTAATGTATGCAGCAGCTGCAGAGTTGTGTGTGTCTGTATGTATACAGTAGAGTTGTGTGTATCTGTCTGTATGTATGCTGCAAAGTTGTGTGTCTGTATGCAGCAGAGCTGTGTGTGTGTCTGTATGTATGGAGCAGAGTTTTGTGTGTCTGTATGTATGCAGCAGAGCTGTGTGTGTCTGTATGTATGCAGCAGAGCTGTTTGTGTGTATAATAGACCTACATGTGTGTAAAAAGGTGAAAGTCTAGGACTAATAGCAGCAGTCTACAATTAGATCTTTGATTGTAGTTCCATGAAAAATAAATATTTTGATGATTTTCCAAATTTCTGAAACTTTCTGGATTATCAACGGCCAACGGAGGGGGCCGGCAAATTTGACGACCACCCCGGGCAGCAAAAGCAGTAGCTACGCCACTGCCTGCAGTATTTGTAAACTTTTGCACGGAGACTTCATTATTGATCCGGGACTAGGGCTAATTTTTGGGGGAGGGCTTATATTTAAGCCTTGCTCCGAAAATGCTCAAAATCCCTGCTAGGGCTTATTTTTGGGGGAGGGCTTATTTTTGGAAAAACACGGGTATATATATATATATATATATATATATATATATATATATATATATATATATTGTGAGACTGTGACCGGGGTTGTCTATGACGGCCGGTACGTCTCGCCCCGGTTGTGCTCCCTCCATGTATAGAAAGCAACTCCAGGGTTTATTGCTGTTTCCCTGCAGGCTGAAAGGAGGGTTAAAAGGAAACAGGAACCGGGGTGTGGGGCCCTAGTGTGAGGGAGTGAACACAACTCCCTAAGCTACTGCCGAAGAAGCACATGTGAGCCATTTCTGGAATCTGGTTTGTTGGTTCTGGAGGAGGATATTCCGGAATACTTGTTGTGCGCTGTTTTGGATTTGGTTTTGTGCAATAAACTGTGTGCTATGACCATTGGCGCCTGGATCCTGTGTCTTCTGCCGCGCAGCCGACCACGTTACCTCACAGATGGTGGAGAACGCGGGCATGTCAGCCCGGTGAGGTGTAGCATCCATCCCTGGTGACCCAGTAGCGCATGTCCTGGATTCGAGCGGCTACACTACAGCCCAAACCCGGCAGCGACATGGAGGACATACTAAAGCAGCTGGCTCAGGCTAATGCACAGCAACAACAGACCAATGCACACCTGCTCCGGTCATTGGATCGTCAGCAGCAACAGCACTAGCACTCCTTGCAATTGCAGGAGCAAAGGCACCAAGAACAGATGGTCCTCCTGACCAAGTCGATCCGTGCTGGACCGGCAGCAACAACCCCGGGACCGGGTGACGACGGCAGCGTCCGGAAGGCGGTGAGACAAGCGTTGCAAAAGATGACACCGGGGGATGATGTGGAAGCGTTCCTGGCTGTGTTTGAGCATGTGGCCGAGCGGGAGAAGCTGCCGACCCCCCAGTGGGCTGAGGTATTGTCGCCCTATCTGACGGGGGAGCCCCAAAAAGCGTACCTGGACCTCTGTACCGAGGACGCCATAGAATATGAGACCCTGAAAGCCGAAATTCTTGCTCGGTTGGGGGTGAATACTTATGTACGGGCTCAGCAGGTAAATCAGTGGTTCTATGAGGAAGTCAAACCCGTACGCTCCCAGGCCTATGACTTGTTGCATCTGGTAAAGAAGTGGTTGCAGCCTGACACTCTGAGCCCTGCACAAATGGTGGAGAGGGTAGTGGTTGATCGCATTGTGCGCACTTTACCCGTCACCATTCAACGGTGGGTAGGACAGGGCGACCCAAGTACCCTGGACCAATTAGTGTGCCTGGTGAAGCGGCATGTGGCTACGCAGGACTTGATACGGGACACTGAGACTTTGCGTGCCGCCCGTCGGTCCGGCCCCTCCAAGCTTCGGGCCAAGGACCCACCGCTGACACCGGTGCGGGAGTCCGCTACCGTCCCGTCTGAGGCCAGCCCGCCCGTCGTCCCTGAGGTCCGGAAGGCTATGTACCCTAAACGACAACTCGTCAAGGGGGTTTCCTTCCCTATTAGATGTTGGCGGTGCCAGCGGGTGGGACATATGGAAGCCCAGTGTCCACTCACCACGGAGCCCATGGATTGTGGGGTTACCCGGCGGGGTTCAATGTATGCTCAGGCGGTCTGTACCACGGACCTTGTCTCCCCGGAGACTGAGCCCCACTTGTGCCAAACACAGGTGAATGGATGTCCGGTTACAGGCTTGTTGGATTCCGGAAGCTTAGTGACCCTTGTGCGATCAACCCTAATGGCTGAAGTAAAGGCCACAGGACGTACAGTGGGGGTGGTTTGCATACATGGGGACCGCCGAGACTATCCCACGGGGGTTGTCACCATCACAGCACCCTGCGGTCAGGTGCAACATGAGGTGGGACTTATGAACACTCTTCCCTACGACATGATCCTAGGAAGGGATCTGCCGTATTTTTGGACTCTATGGAAGGGACCTTATAAGTCCCCTCAGGTATTGGACAGTCCGGGACCTGAGCCCGACAATCCCGAATCCGGGACGCCTGCCGTAGGGCTCCCCATGATAGGGACAGAATGTGAACCCGATAGGTCACCCCTAGAGGTATTGGCAGGAAAGCCTGAGATGGTCGAGCCCATCCTGGAGTTGGAGGCATCCCCGGATACGTTTGGGACAGCCCAACTCCAGGACCCTACATTAATACATGCCCGGGGACGGGTGACAGTGGTTGACGGGGTGGCACAGGTGCCCGGTGCCCAGGTAAGGTACCCCCATTTCGCTCCTAAGCAGGACTTGCTCTACCAGGTAGATGAAATACAGGGCGTGGTGGTAGAGCGGTTGGTGGTGCCCCAGCCGTATCGCCGGCGGGTCCTCGACTTGGCTCATAAACACCTGATGAGTGGCCACCTAGGGGCCAAGAAAACGCAGGAGCGAATATTGCAAAGGTTCTATTGGCCCGGGGTCTTTGGGGAGGTAAAACGGTTCTGCGAAACCTGCCCGGAGTGTCAGCTTACCGCACCCCTGGCCCACTTTCGCAGTCCGTTGGTACCGTTACCCATTATAGAAGTCCCTTTTGAACGGATAGGGATGGATCTGGTGGGGCCCCTCGTAAAGTCTGCTCGAGGGCACCAACACATCCTAGTGATCGTCGGCTATGCCACCCGGTATCCAGAGGCGATACCTCTCAGACATACTGCAGCGAAGCTTATAGCTCGAGAATTGTTTGCTGTGTTCTGCCGGGTGGGGTTGCCCAAGGAGAACCTTACGGATCAGGGGACCCCATTCATGTCTAAAGTGACCAAAGAGCTATGCCGGCTACTCCAGATCAAGCAGTTGCGTACGTCTGTGTATCATCCTCAAACGGACGGTTTAGTGGAGCGATTCAATAAAACCCTGAAAACTATGCTAAAAAGGGTGATTTCCAAAGACGGGAAAGACTGGGATATGATGCTTCCCTATTTGATGTTTGCCATCCGAGAGGTGCCACAGGCATCCACGGGGTTTTCGCCTTTTGAGTTGTTATACGGGCGACATCCCCGGGAATTGTTGGACCTGGCAAAGGAAACATGGGAGCAGGAGTCCACCCCCCATAAAAGTATGATTGAACACATTTTAGGAATGCAGAACCGCATAAGCGCGGTCATGCCAATTGTGAAGGAGCATTTACAGAAGGCTCAGGCCGCGCAGAGCGGCCGGTACAATAGACAAGCCACCATGCGGACCTTTACCCCCGGGGATCGGGTGTTGGTATTGGTCCCCACGGCAGAGAGTAAATTCCTGGCTCAGTGGCAAGGCCCCTACGAGATAAAGTAAAGAATCGGGGCGGTCAACTATAAGGTATTGCAGCCCGGTAGGCGGAAACCTGAACAAATATATCATGTCAACCTGTTAAAACCTTGGCAGGAATGGGAAAGCCTGATGGTTGATTTTCCCCCATTTCTCTCCTCTTCGGGTCGTTCAAATCCGGCTCCAGCGACCTCCGGAGAGGACAAACCGGAAGTAAGGATTGGAGAAGCCCTCACCAAGCAACAGAGGCGAGAGTTCAGAAGGCTGGTTCAGCAGAACCCCGATGTCTTCTCCGAACTGCCTGGTAGAACCAGTCTGATACGACATGACATTGTCACCGAGCCTCACCTGAAGGTACGCCTGAAACCATACCGGGTGCCGGAGGCTCGAAGACAAGCCATATCAGAGGAAGTGAAGACAATGCTACGCCTGGGGGTCATCGAAAAATCCTGAAGTGAATGGGCTAGTCCCATTGTCCTAATACCAAAACCCGATGGCTCCTTAAGGTTCTGCAATGACTTTAGGAGATTGAACGAAATATTCAAGTTCGATCTCTACCCCATGCCCCGGGTGGATGAGCTGATTGATAGGCTGGGACAGGCACGATATTTCACCACGCTCGACCTGACCAAGGGGTACTGGCAGGTGCCACTGACGGAGTCCGCCAAGGAGAAAACCGCTTTTGTTACGCCGGAGGGTCTCTTCCACTAAGTTGTCTTGCCTTTTGGGTTACATGGCGCTCCGGCCACGTTCCAGAGGTTGATGGACTTGGTGCTGGAACCCCATCAGGCGTATGCATCAGCGTACCTTGACGACATCTTTATTTACAGCTCCGAGTGGCAGACCCACTTGGAACAGGTACAAGCGGTGGTGAACGCGCTCCGAACAGCCGGATTGACAGCCAATCCCAAGAAATGTGCTCACGGAGGCCCACTACTTGGGCTACGTAATAGGCCAAGGAGTGATTAAGCCCCAAATTAACAAAGTTGAGGCGATCCAGAAGTGGCCTAGACTCCTGACCACGAAGCAGGTTAGGGCCTTCCTGGGTATCGTGGGGTACTACAGGAGGTTTGTTAAAAATTTTGCGGGACTATCAGCCCCCTTGACGGACCTTCTCAAAGGCAGGAAGTCCGTCATGGTGCGGTGGACTCCGCAGGCCGAGGACTCCTTCCGGGCCCTGAAGGGGGTCCTGTGCGGACAGCCCATTCTGGTCAACCCTGATTTCCGGAAGGAGTTCGTAGTACAGACTGACGCCTCTGAGGTCGGCCTGGGCGCAGTGCTGTCTCAGGTGGTTCAGGGGGAGGAACACCCCATCACCTTCTTAAGTAGGAAGCTCACCCCTCCCGAGCGGAATTATAGCTTAGTGGAGAAGGAGTGCCTGGCGATCAAGTGGGCCTTGGAATCCCTATGCTATTACCTGCTGGGATGGCAGTTTCGCTTGGTGACTAATCACTCTCCGTTGGTCTGGATGAGGTCCGCCAAGGAACGGAATGCCCGGGTTACCCGGTGGTTCCTTTCTCTACAGAACTTCTGGTTTACGGTTGAACACCGTGCCGGATGGTTGCAGGGAAACGCTGATGCCTTGTCCCGCGGCCCGTGTTTGATGGCGGTAGTTCAACCCCGCACGCTTGAACTGAGGGGGGGGGTATGTGAGACTGTGACCGGGGTTGTCTATGACGGCCGGTACGTCTCGCCCCGGTTGTGCTCCCTCCATGTATAGAAAGCAACTCCACTCCAGGGTTTATTGCTGTTTCCCTGCAGGCTGAAAGGAGGGTTAAAAGGAAACAGGAACCGGGGTGTGGGGCCCTAGTGTGAGGGAGTGAACACAACTCCCTAAGCTTCTGCCGAAGAAGCACATGTGAGCCATTTCTGGAATCTGGCTTGTTGGTTCTGGAGGAGGATATTCCGGAATACGTGTTGTGTGCTGTTTTGGATTTGGTTTTGTGCAATAAACTGTGTGCTGTGACCATTGGCGCCTGGATCCCGTGTCTTCTGCCGCGCAGCCGACCACGTTACCTCACAATATATAAAAAGCAGAAAATGTCCTGCCTCACAGTCAGACTGTTCTAGTTGTTCATAGCAACCAATCGGAGCTCTGCTTTCACTTTACCTCAGCAAATTCAATGCTGAAAACTGCACTATTGTTGCTATAGGCAACCAGAATAATCTTACTGTGAGGCTATCATTTTTTATAAATGAGGCCCCAGTTACTTCTATCGTGGCTATAGGCAAGCAGAATGATCTTACTGTGAGGAAATTCTGAGAAATGAGGCCCCAGTTATTTCTGCACTGGTTGTTTACAACCATTGTGTCACGCTTCCCGGTCCCCGGGCCCTGCTCTCCGGTCCCCGTGGCCCGCTCCCCGTTTCCCGGCGGTGTCCCCGACTCACCACTCCGGTCCCGGCCTCCTCTTCCTCGCCTGCGCCCTCCAGGCGTCCAGCTCCCCGCTCCCGGCGCTCCTCAGCGACGTGGGACACCCTGCCGGGCACCCCTGCTTCCTCTATACCGCTCCCTGGACTGGCTTCTGGCACACGGGCCTCGCGCATGCGCATTATGGTGCGCGCGCGGTCATTAACCCTTTCTTAAAGGGCCAGCACCTTCAAACAGGAAATTGCATAGACAGGTACAGGGTATATTAGGATTCTCTTTCCTGGTGGGCGGGGCCTGTTCTACGTGTTTAGTAAGCTAGGAGTTCAGGTCCCCGTATTGCTTTGCCCTGTATTAACCCTGTCTGTCTCGCAGAGCCTGTCCTGCCACGCCAGCCGCTCCGAACCACGTCCATTCCAGTACCCTGACGGTGACTTCGGCGGATGTTCCACCACCTCTGCAGCTCCGCCAGTCTCCAGTCCCTGGCTCCGTTGGGTGACCCGTCCCATCGCTCAGCAGGTTCCGGATTCCGCCTGACCCTTCAACCCGGCCTTGGACCCTGAGCCTCGTCACCCGGACTACCGTCCAGAACTCCGTGTGTTCAGCAACATCCACCTTTCCAGCTCCCCTATGGACTGTCTGGCTACCAATAGTGCTTCGGCTGCCGTGCATCAAGACCCTCTGGCGGGGTGACCGGCCTGGCTGCCTCCTCAGGGGAAACCGGTGTACGGTCCAGTGTTTCCACCACCCGGACGTAACACGTTGCTATACTAACCGACTTTAGAGTGACTTATCAGGTTGCTCTGTAAAGTGCTGGAGAGGGGCAGTCGTGGGCGAGGGTCATCTGTCACCTCCACCCTTTGGGCAAAAACTGTGTCAGAAGCTTCAAAGTTGCACTCCAGTTGCTATAGGCAACCAGAATGATCTTATTGAAAGGCAATCTTCATAAACTAAGCTGTAGTTACTTTTGCAAATACAACCAGAATAATCTTACTGTGAGGCAATCTTCATTAATAAGGCCATAGTTACTTCTGCAGTGGCTATTGGCAACCAAAATGATCTTACTGTGAAGGAATCTTCATAAATGAGGCACCTGTTACTTCTGCAGTGGCTATAGGCAACCAGAACATTGTTACTGTGAGGCAATCTTCATTAATGAAGCCCCAGTTACTTCTGCGGTGGATATAGCCAACCAGAACAATCTTACTATGAGGCAATCTTCATTAATGAAGCCCAACAATCTTAGGCCTAAAACACACTTCCGCAAAAAAAACGTACGTGTCTTACGGTCCGTTTTTCGGGTCTGTGTTCCGTTTTTTAGGGGAGTTTCTCTGGTACGTATGGCATCCGTGTGATGGCGTATGCGAGCCGTGTGTGCGTGTGGAATGTCCGTATTGACATAAAATACGTACGTGTGCAGTCCGTGTGCCGTCCGTTTTTCAAGATCCGTATTTTCACACAAATAACCTTGTTAGCCCATCAAAATGTGCTCCTGGTGTGTTTAATTGGTCAATTAACTACCCAATTTGGTTAGTTTGCTTAAAAAACACTTAAAAACATGGCTTCTGAGCTCATTCTCACATTATCCACACTCCAAAATGTCTCTCTCCAATGAAGCAACCATGTATTTGCTCTGGTTGATATCTAGGAGATTTGGGCTTAGGCGACATATGATTGAAGAAGAGCCACCACTGGAGAGAAGGATGTGGATTCACCCCCTTGTGAAGCTCAGGAAAACACATGGGCATTTTAATATTCTCTATGGCGAAATGCGGAAATTTCCACCAAAATTCCAAGCCTACTGCGATCTCACCATGAATTCATTTGACAACATCCTTGGCCTTGTGTACCATCGTTTGAAGCATCAGGACACCTGTATGCGCCTCAGCATCTCCCCTGAGGAACGACTGTTGGTGACTTTACGGTAGGTGTTGTCATGTATACTCATGCTTTATCTGTCATATTGAAATACATGTTAAATCTCAAAGGCATCATTTTGTAGAAATTATGTAATTTTAAATTTAGATATTTGTTGAAAACTTATATAGATCAAATAACCTCATTGTAATCTTAAAATATGATCTGAGTGCTCACATCTACCATTCTAACTCTACCAAAATTAAAGAAACAAGAGTCATAAATCAAACAATCTTGTTTATTAAACAGGTAAGTAATTATTTTTCCAATATGGAAAGTAAATATCAACACATATTTATTTCAAACAAAAGCAATAAAATAATAGTCATACACAGTATCTCGCCAGTCATTGGATGACACAAATATTAGTTTTGAAAAACAACTTTCATGAGTAGTCAAAGTAATGTCATGTTTTTTTTCTATTTCAGTTACCTTGCAAGTGGGCAATCGATCAGCAGTCTACATTTCGAATTCTTATTGGGAAGGTCTACAATTGGCAAGATTATCCTGCATACCTGCACTGTGCTATGGGAGACCCTTAGGCATCATGTCATGCAGCTGCCTTCAACACAGGAATGGATGCACATTTCAGATGAATTTTTGGAGAAAACAGCTTTCCCTAATTGTATTGGCGCCATTGACGGAAAGCACATTAGAGTGAAGATACCACCGAACTCTGCATCAAGATATTTTAATTATCATAAGTTTTTTTCTGTAGTTATTTTGGCCATGGTAGATACAAACTATTGCTTTTTATTTGCGGATATTGGGGCCTATGGCAGTGCCTCAGATGCACGCATTTTCAGAAGCTCATGTTTAGCAAGACGATTAATGTCTGATAGTTTAAGTTTACCTGCACCAAGACCATTGCCTGGTAATAATGGCCCTATTGTTCCTTTTGTCATGGTTGCAGATCAGGGGTTTGCATTGTCTAGGCATTTGGTGCGTCCATATCCCAAAAGGGGGCTGGACAGATCAAAAGCCCTATTTAATTGCAAATTGGCCAGAGCACGTTGCTATGTTGAACGTGCCTTTGGCATTTTGGCCTCAAGATGGCGCATTTATCAAACCACCATCCAACTCCAACCAACCACCGCCAAGGCTGTCATTAAAGCTACAGTAGTGTTACATAATTACTGTAGATTACATGAAAGCAATGACGAAGACATTGAGGAGTTGCCTGCTTTAAATGCACCATTTGTAGAGAATGGTAGTGTTAGAACCAATGTGTCCACTTCTGATCTACAAGTGAGGAATCAGTTTAAAGATTATTTTAGTTTAAATCGCCATAGTCATGTATAAATTTGACATTGTTATAGTTTTTTATCAATTGGTTACATAAGCATAAACACATATGTAATACAAAAGAGAAAATGACCATACATAGGTATAATTTGTGTTTTTTTTGTTGGTTGGTTGTGTTTATGGTACCAATAAGCTATTCTGATTTAACTTTATTGCTATAAAATCAGGTTTTTTTGTTTTGCAAGTAACAGTACTACTGAATGTACATGACTAATAAAAATATGGCAAATTGGATTTGAAAAAATTAGTCCAGATTTTTTATTGAACCTATGTATGTATGTTCTCTTTTGCAAAACACCCTGTATTCTATTATTTTTTTTTACAGAATTTTGTCAGGGACATTAGCCCATACAAAACACCATACTTTATTATGCAATAATGTCACGCAAACATAATTTGTTTGACATTATTGGAATACAAGTATGGGACCAGACCATATGCAGATACTGCATAGTGGCTGGATTTTTAATAATAAAGGTGTCTGAGTGTTAGTGTAGTAGTTTATGTGCGTTTTTTTCCCCTAAACCCAGTTTTTTCTAATGGATGGTCCAAACAACATGTCCAGAGCAAGGCATCATTCTAACAGGCAGGTAATGTTTTTGAAGTGATAGAGTAATTGCTATTGAATTTTTTGAAAAGAAAACACAAATATGACCCCATGCATATAGAGTAAGTAATGTGTTACATTTTGAAATGTTTTCCGACCAGCAATACCCTAGAAAACATACCAAAATGTAAAATAATACATACAATATCACATTATGATTCAACTAAATCCTCTAGGCTAGTGATGCTTTCCTGTGTAGGCTACATTGCTTTGACACCTACAGAATATGTTTGCTGTACAACACTAGATGTTGTAGTGAGTGACTGATCAGTGTTTCCACTAGTACCAGTTGTTGTACTTAGAACAAATAATGATGCAGTTGTTTGAGCAGATGGAAGACCAAGTGTAGGTGGTACATATTGATGTGTTGGAAGAGGCTGATTATGTGTGCATGTGCAGTTAGTTGGGTAAGTCTGATGTTGAAAGTACTGTTGTTGTGGATTATTAGGAACATGGTAGGATGTTGTTTGTTGAAACATTTGAGATAGTCTATGAACATTACTAACAATACTATGATAGTTAAAAGAGGTTTCCATTGGTGTCTGTTGGGGTACTTGTGGGTCAAATGATGGCTGTTGAGATGGCCTTTGTGTCATTAATGTACCTGTTTGGTGTGGGACAATTGTTGGCCTAATTTGTACATCACTTCCCATAGAAGAAGATGGACACTGTATATGTGTTTGTTGCACTACAGAATTTAGTTGAAAATTAGAGTAATGTTCATCAGTTTGGGTTTCCACAGTTTGTTGGGTTGTGTTTGTGTGTGGACCACGTGGATTAGCTCTCCATTGCTCTATCACTTCAAAACAATATATGGGTTCTGGCTCACGTTGGGTAGCAGATATTAGTGTTATTAAGGATGCCCTCAATCTGTCCTGCCTATCAGCATGAACCAATGCAAGAGAGGGAGAAAGGGAGAGGCAAAATCTCTCCCCATTACTCTCTGATATCAGTGAATTCATCATGTGTATAATTCTGGTATCAATGATATCTGGCAGGGAACGTAAATCTTCATATGTCTGCGACCACGGATAGATTGGGCTACGGTGCGCATGGTATTAGTTGATATTTTTGTCTGTGTGCCTGCATGTTGCTGTGGACTACTCTCCGCAAGAACTGGTGAAGGGCCACTTTGTTTCCCTGTAGACTGGCCTGGAATTACATTAGTGGATTGACTTGTTCCCAAACCCAAATCAGAGGACATTTCTTCTGCGTCTGGCTGGCTGGTGTTGGGGATTGTTGGTGGTTGATATGAGGCAGGCTCCATCTCAGAAGCAGAGGTCGCTGTTAATACTGCTGACTGGGCTTCCTCACTTCCAGATTATCCTCTGTACTTTGAAGAAAGGAAAAAAAATATAAATAAATAATGTGTGCATTTCCAAAAAAAACCCGCCATGTGATGTAATGGTTTAAACTTACTTTGGTACTTCCATAATGGGCATGAGGAAGCTGAGTCTTTCATAATGGACATATTTTCACTTTTTGGCTGCGGCAGCTGTGGTGGCCACTGGGTTATATTCTCTTCTGAACTGGTCACGGGCTGAGCGCCATCGCCGTTTAACAAGATCCACTGTTTAAAAACAAAAAATTGTATAATAAGGTCACAAATTATAACAATTGAACAATAAAAAAAACAAAACATTATTCTTGTATTGCAGCAATTTAAATAAATTGGAACACACATCCATGTGTATGAAAACAACAACCCATAACACTCATATAGTGACATAATAACACAATAAGCATGACAAAGTAAACAAGATCTCCAGTAAAAAGATTAAACCACTGTGTAATCATTTATCTCCTTTTTTACTTACAAAAATAAAAAAAAATAAACCTTCAGTAAGCCATGAGAAACAAAATGTCTATAAACCCATGAAGTGCCATATGTTCCTCAAAGATTTTCCATTATACACTACACATTACTGTTACCATTCCAGACATGGTGATGTCGCGGGCGGGGAGGAGGGTGTCAGCACACTACGCTCACCCCTTCTGCTCGGGTCCGGCGGTTGCTGCTCAGTGGTGGCACGAGCTGTGGGCCAGATCCCGGGGGTTTCTCGAGCGGCACTCCTCGCCCGTGAGTGAAAGGGGGGTTGTTGGGTGTGGGGATTGTTTATTGTCCGTGACGCCACCCACGGTTGTGGTGATTTCACCACCGCTGCTCAATATGGGGTTCCCGAGGATGGTGATGCGGAGCAGCCAGGTGTTGTGTTGCCCCTCCGTGTGTAGGGGTTGGTGATCCCGGGGCCCGGTGATGAGATGGGAGATGCAGGGCCTGGTGGGCGCAGGGACGCGGGGGCAGCGCTGTGCCTTGCGGCACTGTGGTACTCACTCAGCCTGAGACGTTGACACAGTTTTACGGTAAACCACACGGCTGGAAAGACGGTTCCCACGGACGGCTGCACTTGCTCTCCCAGTAGGTGACGGTGATGTCCCTTTTCCTTGCACCTTTGTTTCTATGTTGGTCGCGATGGGTCCCCACCGGTAACCCGCTCCCCGGCTTCAAGCTGGACCGGAGGAGCTCTACTCTTTGCCCGCAGGCACTGGCCCTGAGAAACTGGTGCCCTGGCGGTGGCGGTGCTTCTCCTAAAATGGTTGGACTGTTGCCTTCTATCGGGACTTGGTTGTTGGGGGATCTACGTCCCCTTCACTGACGGATTTGGCAAATTATGGCGACTCCTAGCCTTGCCGGGGTCCGAGAGGTACACTGCTCCAGACCGCCGGGCCACTACCCGTCCGCGGTCCTTCCAGGAACTTCCAAACAGTCCCCCCCTCCAGACAGTCACCGCCGTTGCTGACCTTGCTGACTCTGTCCTGCACACAGCTGGACTCCTTCAGGCTTTCTTTCTGTCACCTTTCACCTTACTTCACTCCTCCTTTACCACTTCACTTTCACTTAGCTGTTTACTCCTTTCTGTCCCTAGCTGGGCTCCTCACACAAGCCCTGCCTGGGCTCAACTGCCTGGTTTCTTCCCGCCTCCAGAGCTGTGTCCTCCTCGGTGGGCGGAGCCAACCGCCTGGCCCACCCCCTGGTGTGAACATCAGCCTCTGGAGGAAGGCAACAAGGATTTCTGGTTAGCTTTGATGTGCCTAACTGGGGTGTAGGGTGTGGTGGTGTAATGACCTGTGACCCCTGGCTTGCCCAGGGCGTCACATTCCCCCTTAGCAAAATGCAGACCGTCCGCGGGCTTCCCGTCCAACACCGGATTTATTTTTCTGTAAAATATAACATTGTAAACGGTAACATATATACATTTTTAATAATTCTTCCCACAACGGGAGGCACATTTCTTTAACGTTTCAAACGGTTTACGGTTACGGTTTCCGCTCTCTCCCACCCAAGCAACCTGGCCCTGATGCTACCCCTAAAGCCCAGGCAGCACCCCTTGACCCACAGTCCAGCACACGGTACCCGAGCGGGATCTGTCCTTTCCCTCCAGAGGGTAGCCACCGGTTCCTTTGGTGGCTGGGCCCCAGCCTGCTCTGCTGAGGGCCCTCCCTCCAACCTGCCTCTCCGGAGGCGGCATTGCGGAAAACGGTAACGGTAAACAACATATTTACAAGCCACTTAATGTTTGTGGTTGGCCTGCAAGTTCACGGGCTTGTCCATGGATAGTTCCCATGCAAAACGTTTTAAACGGTCCCCACAGGGACAACGGTGCCGGCTCCGGCCGGTTCAATCACAAAGATAATCGGGTGAAGTACTCGGTGTCATTTCACTTATCATTTTCAACTTTTTAAACTTTTAAACAACACTCTGGTGGTCCCAACGGGGACTGGACAACGGTGCTCCGCTGCTTTTTGCGGCTTAACAGTCCATTCTCACTCGTGGGGCTCTAGTGCCACCTTCACATGGTGCACCGCTCTGGACCCCAATGGTAGCTCGCTGCAGGCGATCTTCTTCCATATACATGCGGGCATGCACATCCGCTCTACACCCCTCTCGGGCATCGATCTCCCTGCGCAGCTGCTGTTGCCGCCGCTCCCAGCCGGGAGTACTTTCTGTTTGCTCCGGTTCAGCGTGTGCGGGGGACGGACCCAGCCAGAGTCCCTCCGTGTCGGCTACGACCGGCACCTTCAGTAATGAGGGACCCCGCTGTGACATGGCCTCCTCTGCCTCCTGGCAGCTGCATCCCCGCCGTGCCTCCGGTGCATCTTTGCTGATGGGCTCAGCCTTTGGCTTCTTCCATAGAAGCGGTTCAGGGTGGTCATGAGCTTCTGCTGCAGGTCGGTCCGCCGGGGCGGATTGGCAGGGTACCGCTACCGGTGGTGGTGGTAGCAGGCCTAGTGGCGGGGCAGCAGCAGCTAACGCGGGTAGCGGGAGAGGCAGCAGGGTGAACGGGTGTAGGCCGGGCCCCTCAGCCGCAGCGGCCGATCCCTCGGAAATACAGGGACGTGGGTCTCTTACCCGTTCCTCCAAATCTTCCTCCACCACGCATCTCCACATAGCAGCCACCACTTCCACCATGTCGGCCTCCCACTCCTCCAGGAGGAGCTGCCTGCGGACCTGCAGACGGCTGATTAGCTGGGCGGTCCGGACTTCCACCCACGCCGCCATGCCGGGCGCGGGGACCACGGTGTTGTTGGTCGGACTCAGCATCTTTAGCAGCGGCCTCTTCCAGGAACCAATAAATGGCCGCAGGGTCCTGGCGTCCCTGCTTTTGTAGCTGCTCTCACATGCAGCCAGCCGCCATCGCGTCCCCCTTAGCTCTTTCCGGCCCCTCCTCTCTCGGGGCGGGGTTCTGGCCTTCGCGCCTCTGCTACTCGAGAAGACGCTCGAGCGGGAACTTTTCGCGCCAAAGATGGCGACTTCTGAAATTTTTCTGCCGGATATCTCCGGCGGTAACAAGGCGCACCTCTACCAAACGGCAGAGTGGTAAGATCCTGTTCGTGACGCCAAGTTGTCGCGGGCGGGGAGGAGGGTGTCAGCACACTACGCTCACCCCTTCTGCTCGGGTCCGGCGGTTGCTGCTCAGTGGTGGCTCGAGCTGTGGGCCGGATCCCGGGGGTTTCTCGAGCGGCACTCCTCGCCCGTGAGTGAAAGGGGTGTTGTTGGGTGTGGGGATTGTTTATTGTCCGTGACGCCACCCACGGTTGTAGTGATTTCACCACCGCTGCTCAATATGGGGTTCCCGGGGATGGTGATGCGGAGCAGCCAGGTGTTGCGTTGCCCCTCCGTGGGTAGGGGTTGGTGATCCCGGGGCCCGGTGATGAGATGGGAGATGCAGGGCCTGGTGGGCGCAGGGACGCGGGGGCAGCGCTGTGCCTTGCGGCACTGTGGTACTCACTCAGCCTGAGACGTTGACACAGTTTTACGGTAAACCACACGGCTGGAAAGACGGTTCCCACGGACGGCTGCACTTGCTCTCCCAGTAGGTGACGGTGATGTCCCTTTTCCTTGCACCTTTGTTTCTATGTTGGTCGCGATGGGTCCCCACCGGTAACCCGCTCCCCGGCTTCAAGCTGGACCGGAGGAGCTCTACTCTTTGCCCGCAGGCACTGGCCCTGAGAAACTGGTGCCCTGGCGGTGGCGGTGCTTCTCCTAAAATGGTTGGACTGTTGCCTTCTATCAGGACTTGGTTGTTGGGGGATCTACGTCCCCTTCACTGACGGATTTGGCAAATTATGGCGACTCCTAGCCTTGCCGGGGTCCGAGAGGCCCCTGCCCTGGTGCTGACTGTCCTTTGGTACACTGCTCCAGACCGCCGGGCCACTACCCGTCCGCGGTCCTTCCAGGAACTTCCAAACAGTCCCCCCCTCCAGACAGTCACCGCCGTTGCTGACCTTGCTGACTCTGTCCTGCACACAGCTGGACTCCTTCAGGCTTTCTTTCTGTCACCTTTCACCTTACTTCACTCCTCCTTTACCACTTCACTTTCACTTAGCTGTTTACTCCTTTCTGTCCCTAGCTGGGCTCCTCACACAAGCCCTGCCTGGGCTCAACTGCCTGGTTTCTTCCCACCTCCAGAGCTGTGTCCTCCTTGGTGGGCGGAGCCAACCGCCTGGCCCACCCCCTGGTGTGAACATCAGCCTCTGGAGGAAGGCAACAAGGATTTCTGGTTAGCTTTGATGTGCCTAACTGGGGTGTAGGGTGTGGTGGTGTAATGACCTGTGACCCCTGGCTTGCCCAGGGCGTCACAGTGACACCAAGGGACATGCATAATAAACCAAACATAGAAATACAACTCAAAATGTATAGACATTTCACACCACATTTATAATAGAAATAGCACAAAATTGAACACAAAAATATAAATCAAACATGTTTAATTTTTGCTTGACCACCCTGAAATGCCATTTGTACATGCATAAAATGCTTTGCAGGCCACATATACACATGCTGACATTACTAGAAAACTGCAATGAATACTTCAAAAGGCCAAAGAAATACACTCTCCTGTTTGTGAGTCTCCAGTGTATCTCAAAATGAGTCAGGCCCATTAATACATGCCAAACAAACAATACAAATATAGATATAATCTGCCTACAGAATGAGCACATGTACAGTGCCTACAAGTAGTATTCAACCCCCTGCAGATTTAGCAGGTTTACACATTCGGAATTAACTTGGCATTGTGACATTTGGACTGTAGATCAGCCTGGAAGTGTGAAATGCACTGCAGCAAAAAAGAATGTTATTTCTTTTTTTATTTTTTTTTTTAAATTGTGAAAAGTTTATTCAGAGGGTCATTTATTATTCAACACCTCAAACCACAAGAATTCTGTTTGGTTCCCCTAAAGTATTAAGAAGTATTTCAGGCACAAAGAACAATGAGCTTCACATGTTTAAATTAATTATCTCTTTTTCCAGCCTTTTCTGACTAATTAAGACCCTCCCCAAACTTGTGAACAGCACTCATACTTGGTCAACATGGGAAAGACAAAGGAGCATTCCAAGGCCATCAGAGACAAGATCGTGGAGGGTCACAAGGCTGGCAAGGGGTACAAAACCCTTTCCAAGCAGTTGGGCCTACCTGTCTCCACTGTTGGGAGCATCATCCGGAAGTGGAAGGCTTATGGAACTACTGTTAGCCTTCCACGGCCTGGACAGGGTTTGAAAGTTTCCACCCGTGCCGAGGCCAGGCTTGTCTGAAGAGTCAAGGCTAACCCAAGGACAACAAGGAAGGAGCTCCGGGAAGATCTCATGGAAGTGGGGACATTGGTTTCAGTCAATACCATAAGTAACGTACTCCACCGCAATGGTCTCCGTTCCAGACGAGCCCGTAAGGTACCTATACTTTCAAAACCTCATGTCAAGGCTCGTCTACAGTTTGCTCATGATCACTTGGAGGACTCTGAGACAGACTGGTTCAAGGTTCTCTGGTCTGATGAGACCAAGATCGAGATCTTTGGTGCCAACAACACACGTGACGTTTGGAGACTGGATGGTACTGCATACGACCCCAAGAATACCATCCCTACAGTCAAGCATGGTGGTGGCAGCATCATGCTGTCTGGCTGTTTCTCAGCCAAGGGGCCTGGCCATCTGGTCCGCATCCATGGGAAGATGGATAGCACGGCCTACCTGGAGATTTTGGCCAAGAACCTCCGCTCCTCCATCAAGGATCTTAAGATGGGTCGTCATTTCATCTTCCAACAAGACAACAACCCAAAGCACACAGCCAAGAAAACGAAGGCCTGGTTCAAAAGGGAAAAAATCAAGGTGTTGCAGTGGCCTAGTCAGTCTCCTGACCTTAACCCAATTGAAAACTTGTGGAAGGAGCTCAAGATTAAAGTCCACATGAGACACCCAAAGAACCTAGATAACTTGGAGAAGATCTGCATGGAGGAGTGGGCCAAGAAAACTCCAGAGACCTGTGTCGGCCTGATCAGGTCTTATAAAAGACGATTATTAGCTGTAATTGCAAACAAGGGTTATTCCACAAAATATTAAACCTAGGGGTTGAATAATAATTGACCCACACTTTTATGTTGAAAATTTATTAAAATTTAACTGAGCAACATAACTTGTTGGTTTGTAAGATTTATGCATCTGTTAATAAATCCTGCTCTTGTTTGAAGTTTGCAGGCTCTAACTTATTTGCATCTTATCAAACCTGCTAAATCTGCAAGGGGTTGAATACTACTTGTAGGCACTGTAGGTAAAGACAGAAGCAAGGCAAATATCTGTACTCACCATATCTATTTTTCTTTCCAGGGGTACATTGAGACCATCCATTCCTAGGGTAGACTAGCTCTGCCACAGACATCCATGCTCGTTCCACCATTAACCTGTCATGATAGCCATCAACACGTGTGTCCCACAGCTCTGGATGCCTCTCCACTTCTCCAATCAGCCTCTCTGTATCGATTCTGGGCGCCATGCTCAGTACCTGTGGTGTTCTCTGTGCTCAAAGTTCCCCTGCAGTGAGAGGACAGGTGCCCAGCTGCTGTCTGGCGTGCAAATGAGACAGGAAATGTATGTTTGGCGCCAGAATTAATGGCCTACAATTGACCTGATAGATTGGAAACAAGTGTTTCAGATTTTGTGATGAAAAACGGACACGGACGATACGTGCTGAACACGGACATACTCCGTGTGCGGTCCGTGCAGGCACGGACCCATAGACTAAAGCGGGTCCGTGCCTGCGTGCTGCAGGCCAAAAACGGACATGTCGTCCGGGTAGAAAAGCGCACACATGTACTTACCACACGGACACACATTCCGTGTGATTTTACGTGTGTGTGCCATCTACCATTGAATAACATGGGTCTCCGTGTCTACGGTACGTGCAAATACGTACCGCACACGTACAAATTAAATGGATGTGTGTTGCGGGTCTTACTGTGAGGCAATCTTCATTAATGAAGCCCCAGTTACTTCTGCGGTGGCTATAAGCAACCAGAACAATCTTACTGTGAGGCAATCTTCATTAACCCCTTCACGACCATTTACGGATCTTTCCGTCATGGATCGTGTCCCGGTAAGCCCCGCCCCCTGCCACGGGCAGGCGGCGTGGATCGGCACACATATCAGCTGTTTTCAACAGCTAACATGTGTGCCTACATGTTCCGAGTGGAATCGCATTCCACCCGGAACATTAAGCCCTTAGATCTCGCTGCCAAAGTCTGGCAGCGAGATCTATATGCGCGCGGCCATGTTTTTTACTTACCGCCACCCCCTCCGGACGTCACGTGAGTGATCACGTGACGTTCGGTGGTTGCCATCGTAGCACAGGGTCATGTGATGACGCCTGCAGCTATGATGTTTCACTTTCATTCTTCCTCGGCACGGAGCAGAGGAAAAAAGAAAGTGACTATTTCTGCTGTTTACAGCGGTATAGCTGTGATCAGCAGATAGCGATCAGCAATCGGATTGCTGATCGCTATAGCCCCCTAGGGGGACTAGTAAAATAAAATAAAAAAAGTAAAAAAAAAGTTTTAAAAAATTAAAAAAAAAAACAAAAAACCTAAAAGTTCAAATCACCCCCCTTTCCCCCCATTGAAAATTAAAGGGTTAAAAAATAAATAAATATACACATATTTGGTATCGCCGCGTTCAGAAATGCCCGATCTATCAAAATATAAAATCAATTAATCTGATTGGTAAACGGCGTAGCGGCAAAAAAATTCCAAACGCCAAAATTACGTTTTTTGGTCGCCGCAAGTTTTACGCAAAATGCAATAACAGGCGATCAAAACGTAGCATCTGCGCAAAAATGCTACCATTAGAAACATCAGCTCGAGACGCAAAAAATAAGCCGTCACTGAGCCATAGATCCCAAAAAATAAGAACGCTACGTGTTTTGGAAAATGGCGCAAAACGTGCGCCACTTTTATTGGACAAACTTGTGAATTTTTTTTAACCCCTTAGATACAAGTAAATCTATACATGTTTGATGTTTACAAACTCGCACCGACCTCAGGCATTATACCCACACATCAGTTTTACCATATAGTGAACACCGTGAATAAAACATCCCAAAAACTATTGTGCCATCACACTTTTTTTGCAATTTTTCCACACTTGGAATTTTTTTGCTGCTTTCCAGTACACCATATGGTAAAACTTATGGTTTCATTTAAAAGTACAACTTGTCCCACAAAAAACAAGCCCTCATATGGCAAGATTGACAGAAAAATAAAAAAGTTACGGCTCTCGGAAGAAGGGGAGCAAAAAACAAAAACGGAAAGTGCCCCGGGGCTGAAGGGGTTAATGAAGGACCAGTTACTTTAGTGGTGGCTATAGCCAACCAGAGCGATCTTACTGTGAGGCAATTTTCATAAATGAGGCCCCAGTTACATGTGCACTGGTTGTTGACAGCTGTTTCTATAGTTACAGATTTTAGATCAAGTTATCAGGTTGCCTCGTCATAGCAGTTACATGGTTGCTGCGCCTTTAAAAGTGACTCTTTGGGCTACATCGCTTTAATTCCTTAAGACCCTTTGAGCAAAAACAGTGATTTTGCATCCACCATACAGACTCCCATTTTCTCCTTTACTTGTAAAGAGCCTAAACTCGGGGAGTCAAATCTCATGGTGGGGGGATTTTGAGTTTTAATGTCTGCAATCGTTTTAGGCTGGTGTTAAAGACGGGCCGTTAAAAATGTCACTCTTATCAGGTGAAAACTGTAGTTTTGTGTTCAATGGGCTACACACATAGATTTTCTGCTTTATATATGTGTAGCCCCGTGCCCCGTTACCTTCAGGTTTGCTCAGGGTCTTCAGGGACTCCATGTACGGGATTCTTCTGGTCACAGGGAGGTTGACTTCTATGGGATTCGTGACGCCATTCTTGGTATTGCGGTCAGGGCGACCACCACTGTAGTTTAAGGGGCTCCTGGGGCTGATGGTAGGCGCAGTTAGATGTGATAGCCTCCCGAGAGTGAGTCTGGCCCCAGGGAGCGGTGTAGGGGTGTAGAACCACAGGTCGCAGAAGAACTCACACGCACAACAGGAATGTCTTTCAGGGTTTTTACTCACTTCAGGTGGCAGGGGTGAGTTAACCCGGGCGATGCTGTGATGCTCCAAGTGGGGAACCAGGCTCCTTCAGGCTGACTTAGGGGTGGCTGCCGACTCGCCTTCCTAGCCCTCTTGTTTTTGTGGTGACCCAGACTTGAAGTCCTACGGGGTCACCCAGGGAAGTTGCTTCCGCCTGTTCTCCCCTTTTCGCCCCATTTGCTTGTAGCCTGGACCAGGTAACTCCGGCTGCTTGCCTCTTGTTCCTATGGGCCCTCTCGTTGCTACGTGGCTGCGGACTCTGTGGTGGTTTGGTGAAGGGCATGAAGTTCCCTCACCTGCAGGTTGAGCAGGCCAACTGAATGGGCCCCTGCTCTGGGGACCTGTAACCCCGTGCGGGCCTGGTTCACCTGGAAGTCCCCGTACTCAGCCACCTCTCTGCGCTCCGGCCTCAGGTGGTTTTCAGGCGGCACTACAAGGTGACCGTTCTCCCCCGCCAGCAACCACTGCACCTGTGGTGTCTGCCTAGTGACAGCCTCCAGGTTCTTCCTCTGCGACTGCTCTCTCTCTCTGAGCTTCACTAACTGACTGGCTCACTACTCCCTCCCCTCTGTGCCTGCCTCCGCAACTTAGCAACCAGACTCTCTACCACACCCTTTGAGTGGTGATGGAGGTCACACCCCCTCCTGGATTCCCCAGGGGTCCCTTCATAGGTCAATGTGGGAGACCTAGCTACTATGCGCCTTTGTAACCACACCCCGGTCAGCCTTCTGCATTACCTGGGTGGTACTGCCCCCAGCATGGGTGTGTGACACCCTGGACTAGCCAGGTAGTCACAGGTAGACCCCCTGCACAAACACCAGCCCCTAAAAAGGTGTAACCAGCCAACCTAAAAACCCTGAGTCACCCCTCTCAGGTTTTGACATTCACACCAGGGGGCAGAGCCAGGCGGTTGGCCACGCCTTCCGAGGAGTTCGGATAGCCTGAGGCGGGAAAAGCAAGCAGATCAGTTTTGGAGGTGGAGAGGAGATGAGTTGTGGAGGGGAAGGAGAGTAGTAGCAGTGTGTCAACGTCTGTCAGGGATCTGGGTAGGAGCCTAGATACCCTGTGACCAGGAGGCAGACTGTGGTTGCCACCTGCAGGAGCCAAGAAGACGACTGGTGGAACCGTAAGGGACCGGGACAGGGTAGTGGCCCGCCGGTACCGAACCGGGGAACCAACTGGTAACCGGAGCACCAGGAAGGGTACTCAGACCCAGAACGAGGTCCAGAAGCCGCTGAACCACGTCGAATTCACTGATTGAGGTCTGGACCTTAGCTCTGTTCCCGTCCCAAGACCCGAAAGACGGCAACAGCCCACTGAGGGGGATAGAAAGCCACCGCACAGGCAGAGAGATTTCACGGGCCAGCGCCTGCGGGCAAACGGGTTCCCCGACACATATAAAGCCGGGGAGAGGACTACCGTTGCTGAAGCATAAGCAGTCAAGTTCTACCACAGAGGTGCAGGAGAAAGGCGGGAACCACCAACCTGGGTAAGGGGAAAAGCGCAGCCGGCTGCGGGCACCAACCACCATCCTTTTTGGTTTACCAGAGACTCCGGTGTATCTGTCATAGTGAGTACAACAGTGCCCTCGGGCCGCACCGCACCATCCCGCCCGCACGTCACAACCACCGGGCCCCGGGACCATCACCCCCTGCCCACGAAGGGGTTAACACCTGGCTGCATAACACCGTCCCCGGGAGCCTTGGCCTTGTCAACGGCAGCGGTGGTGTCCACATTCACCACAACCCGTGGGTGGCATCACGAACTTACATCCCTAAACGCCACGGCCCCGGCCGTGAACCTACCCCACCGAAGTCGCTACACGTAGCGCCAGCTTCCCTTCAGAGCGACGTGACCCCTGGGTCTAGGAGGAGCTCAGCCACCCACCGACGAGCACGGAGCCGAGTGGCCCTGGGGCGGTACAGTTGCAGTACTTAGTGGTGCCTGACCAGGTCAGGGGCGCCACATATACAGTATATAGATTGTGATTCTTCTTCAGGTCAAATTGCATTGCAGTTTCCTATGTACCACCCCTAAACAGACAAAGTGCTCGGATCTGGGATTGCTGTGGCTCGAGGGTCCCCAGACCCGGGACTCAGCGGCCACTCGATTGAAAGGGGGGATAATTACAGGGGATTAGTTCATGACGCCACCTGCGTGTTGCGGTAAGAAGGGAGTACCATCGCTGTCGAGGGGAGTACCGGGATGGATGACGTGGGGGCAGGTAGGTGATAGTTCCCTCCGCAGGTAGGGAGGCCCCGGGACTCTCCAGTGTTGGTGGACGGTGCTGTGCAGGCTTGCTGGGCAGGCAGAAAGCAGGGAGAGGGGCAGTGTACTCACTCAGGTTGTTGTGATGTTAGATGCAGCTAATGAAGCAGACTCACACGCTGTAGTAAACCAAAGTCTCTGGGTACCACTGCCACTTTAGGGAGCCCATCCAGGTGTCCGCTCTCACCGGTATCACTTTAATGGTCCGGAGCCTGCCTCCATGCACAAATTTAGTTGTTCCTGTGACCCCTTGGCCTTATGATGTCAAGGTCCCGCTCCCTATATGTAGTGGAGCTGTGCTCTCGATGGCTGGCACTTGGGATCTTAGTGGATTGCATAAGCTGGAAAACCCTATCCCCCTCGTAGTGCTGGTGCCTTCGATCTCTGAGCTCTTGGGGAAAGTTCATAAAGAGACTATCCTCCACAGGTTAATTATCAGGATGCATGAAGCTACTCCCAGATCTATGGTCCTGTACCCTGCCGTGCTCGGTACCGGTCCGGTTACTGGACTCTCCGGTGCCGACCGTCCTCCAAGACTAAGTCTGGGCACCCTCTCCCAATACCCTGCGACCGGGTCTCCGACTCCTCTGGTCCCAGACCACCGTCTGCGACCCAACCAAGGTCACTCCAGGGAGCTACAACTCCCTCAGCGCTTCACTCTCTGAGGGCTACTACTGATCTGACTATGTCCCTCCCACCAGTCTGCCTGATCCCTAGGTGGGTGGCCCTTTTCCAGCTAGACCAACCCACTGGTGTGTCTGACAGGTCATGATGTAAGGTGTGGTTGTGATTTGTGGTGCTGATGGGAGTGATACCGGTTTTCAGGAACCTGGAACAATGGGGGGTAGGTCCTGCATCATAGAAAGAGGGATGAAGTCCCCTGTGACACCCTGATATAGTCAGAGCGTCATACCTACATGTATGGCACCTTGCATTTTTTACATTATTATAGTATAGTGTATTGTTTTATACTTTATAGTTTTTTTGTGAGTTTTATGTTTTTTAAAGAGAAATATTTTAATGTCCAAAAATTGCAAAAGTATTCTAGGAGTGATAACTTTATCAAGAAAGTTTCTTTAAAGCAATAATTGCAATCAGAGAACTTTGGGAATAAAAATAGAACAAGAAAGAATGAAGGGTTTCGGGCTAAATTCTGATTCATCGAAGAAATGTGGGTAATATTTAACCTTAAAAATAAAACTGTTTTCAGATCTGTTAATGTATCAGTGTGTTTGAAAGAAAGGTCCAAAAATAGTGAAAAAAAAAGAAAGATTAAAGTCAATTATTTGCATCACGATTGAATCAAGATGACATGGGGCTGATTCACCCCAAATTATGATATTTGTTCCTTTAATTCTCCGTGTGTGCATGGCTCTGCAGGAAGAAATGGCCGGAGTTGTCACAATGTGTATGGCTGTGGTTTTTCACATTGTTCTGACCAATACCACCCACAAAGTCAAAGAATTTATAACATAGCAAAAGCCAGTTTTCCCACAGGGCTAAAGTCTGGTTCTAGCTCCGGATAATACTATAATGGGGGTTTATTTGTTGTTGTAGAATTATTTTCTATGAAGCCATGAAGAGAATTCGTACACACGTACCTCCAGTTATTTAGACTTCTAATGTCAAATTGATTTTTTTTGGAGAAAACCATAACTTCTTAATGGGAGGCACTTTGCTTCTTAAGGCGAGCGAGCAGCAATCTGGAGAATGCATGACAGTGAACTGATCCGCTCATTTCAGGTTGTCACAGGTTTTAATCTGTTACTAGGACACGCTGCTTTAAAGAAAGCCTGTCACAATGGCAGAAGAAGCCAGTTCTTGCTCTAATTTTGTGTCCGTTTCTCCCCCAAGTATTCTAATTTTCATATTTATTAAATCCGCCATACGGATCCAATGAACCGTTAATTCAGTACTGATTTATATAGTCTCTTCCATGGGTACATGGGTCACAGTGAAATGATGCAGAGCAGTCTAAAACTTTGCCCCCAAAGAATCTTGTGAGCAATGCCTCCTAAAAATTAGCGAATTTAAAAAAAAAAATAAAATAAAACAAAACATCTGAATACTCAGAATAGCAGTGGGAATAAAATGTGAGCAAAAACTGGCCACTTTTGACCTAATGACAGGTCTTCTTTAAACCCCCTATTATGTAATTCACAGTTAAAGGGTTATAAAAAATCACAAATTATTCCCTATGCATAGGGGGATAACTTGCTGACAACTACTTGTTACGTCACCACCGGAGTCCGCTCCAGCAACTTCTGCTCCGATCACCAGGCAACGCCGTGTTCCTGCCGTGGATGGTGCTGGTGATGGGAGAGGAGTCAATGCCAGCGGCACCGGTGGGCGCAGGCTCCGATCATCCACTGGGCTGGGTTATCTTGGGATCTGCAGTACCACTGGCTGACTGTGGGTGGCGTGTGTCTTCCAGCTGAAGTTGCCAGCATTCAGCTACAGCCAATGGGAAGACACCACACCCTTCTTAGTTCCCCTCCTGTCTGCTCACCTCTGCCAAAGATAGTTCTGATTTCCTGGCTCCTGATCCGCCCTATTCTGTTTTGTGATTCCTGTGTGCTGACTTCTGCATGTTTCCTGACTACATCTCCTGCCTGCTGTTTTTGTACCTCGCTGCCCGATCCGGATTTGACCTCTGCTACGTTTTCTGATTACGTCCTTGTCTGTCGATTCTGTCCCTGTTCAGCTATTCCTGTTTTGACCCTGCCTGACGACTACTCTCATCGGACTGCAGCCTTCCACAGGTAGTGATCTCCAGGGTCCTGTGTAATTCCAAATCCCTGAATAGGGGTTAAAGGGTTTCAGGGTTCTGGGGGTCCTGCTTGGTGAGTGGCTTCCCTCTAGTCTGCCCATTACATCCCACCTGAGTCTATTGATCCAGGCAGGCGTTACACTACTACAAACAGGTGTCCAACTGCTGGAACCCCTAGTGATCCCCATGTGTACCTGTCTTGAATTTATAAGACTGATGTTTCTTCCTGATAGTCCCATTGACAATGAATGGACTAGACTGTTTCGGGGCCATAATACATTGTGGAGGGCTTTGTGGGGCCATTATACAATGTAGAGGACTGTGGGTAATTATTCTGTGTGTGAAGCCATTATATTGTGTGGATGGCTGTGTGAGGTCCATTGTACTGTGTGTAGGACTGTGGAGGCCATTATATTGTGTGGAGGCCATTATACTGTGTGGATGGCTGTGTGATAGCCATTATACTGTGAGCAGGACTGTGGAGATTTTTATATTGTGTGGAGGCCATTTTACCATGTGGATGGATGTGTGAGGACCATTATACTGTGTGTAGGGCTGTTGAGACTATTATATTGTGTGGAGGCCATTATACTGTGTGTATCGCTGTGTGAGGGCCATTGTACTGTGTGTAGAGCTGTAAAGGTCATTATATTGTGTGGAGGCCATTATACTGTGTGTAGGGTTGTGTGAGGGCCATTGTACCTTGTGCAGGGAGGTGGAGGCAATTATATTGTATGGAAGCCATTATACTGTGTGCAGGGCTGTGTGAGGGCCATTGTATTGTGTGCAGGGCTGTGAAGGCCACTATATTGTGCGGAGGCCATTATACTGTGTGCCAGATTGTGTGAGGGCCATTCTACGTTGTGCAGAGAGGTAGAGGCAATTATATTGTGTGGAGGGCATTATACTGTGTGGATGGTTGTGTGAGGGTCATTGTACAGTGTGTAGGGCTGTGGAGGCCATTATATTGGGTAGAGGCCATTATACTCTGTGCAGGGTTATGTGAGGGCTATTGTACTTTGTGCACGGAGGTGGAGGCAATTATAATTTATGGAAGCCATTATACTGTGTTCAGGGCTGTGTGAGGGCCCTTATACTGTGTGCAGGGCTGTGGAGACTATTATATTGTGTGGAGGCCATTATACTATGTAGATGGCTGGGTGAGGGTCAATATGCTGTGTGGATGGCTGTGTAGGGGAAATAATACTGTATGGAAAGCTGTAGAGGCTATTTTACTGTGTGGGTGCCATTAAACTATGTGAAGGACTATTGTGACGCCCCTGGACTATCAGGTCGTCACAGGGTATTGCACAATCTGCCCTTCCGTGTAGTATCCACCTCCTTCTTGTTTATGGGTCCCCAACTAGATGGTGTTGCCTACATCAGCTAATCAAAATCCTAGGTACACTCTACACCACACCCACCAGATACACCAGTGGACGGCCTGAGTGGAATAGGGTCGCCCACTTGGGGGTTGGTCAGGGGAGGTCAGGAGTGTCAGGAGAAGGGAGTTGTAGTTTGGAATTGAAGGAGAGAGGAGGTCAGGAGCAGGGCTCCTAGGAAGCTATCTAGGTGGCAGATGGTGGTCTGGGCCTACAGGAGCTGGACCCCCGGTCGCAGGGGATCGTGGCAAGGAGCACGGAACTGTCGTGGAGGACAGCCGGCGGCCTTGCACCATCATCGGGCTGGGACCAAGGCATGACAGGGTACGTGGACCCTAGGTCAGGGAGTAGCTTCAGGCAACCTGACAATTGACCCGATGAGAAGGAAGTCTTCAAGATCAGCTCTCCACCCGCTCCAAAATCGGGGTACTAGCGCAATGAGTGGGATAGGACTTTCCACTGAAACGGTCCAGAAAATCCCAAGCGTGAACCCTGAGAGCAAGCTCCCACACTTAGCCATAGTGGGGAGCGGGACTCGACTAGTTCCATACTACCGGGACCAACAGATAAGTAAACTTAGTGCCAGGAGGAAGGTCACGGATCACCAAGCAGCAGCGGTATCCAGAACTTTGGTTTATCCAGTTGTCGGTGTCAGCTTAATGGACTGAGTGAGTACGCAAGTGACACCCTTCACACCGAACGGCACTCCCCAACGATCATCACCGAGTCCCGGGGCATGTCCCCGTACCCGTGGAGGGTTCTAACACCTGGCTGCCCCATTCCATCGCCCTTGGGGACTCCCAACTGCAGCGGTGGTACTCCAAATTACCACATACGATGGGTGGCGTCACAAACTCTAACATAATCCCCTGTAAATACCCCATTCATTTGAGTGGCCGCACGACCCCCGGGTTCGGAAACCCCTCGAGCCACCGCGGATCCGGATCCGAGCAGCCTGGCTGCTGGCACGGGGGCGGCACACTATGTGGGGCCACTATACTGTTTGGAGGGCTGTGTGGAGGCCATTTTACTGTATGGAGGGCAATAATAGTGTTTGTGGGTAATTATACGGTTTGGAGAATTATGTAGGGGCCATAATACTGTAATGGGGTCACTGGAGCCTCATTGTTTGTGGGGAACTTGGGGAGACATCTCTATGTTTGGGGCTTTATAATGTGTTTGGGGCACTGTGTTGGCATCATACTGCGTCTGCAAAGGATTCTGTGGGGTATCATACTATGATTGTGGGAATCTTTGTAGCCATCAAACTTTATAGAGCCATGAAAAGTTTATTATAGTAGGTGAGAACACTAAGGGGCTCTAAAGGGGACAACATTACTTTGCAAGTGCCGCAATGCATGTCCGTTTCTCTATAAGTTGGGAGATCTGCCCTTTTGTGACAATGTTTATACACCGAGACTCCATTTATTCCGCCAACTATTCTATTTTTGAGTAGGAGGGCCCCCTTGGGACTATGGGCTCTAATGGTTACTATGTACACCCTGAATAGTAGCATTCTTAAAAAAAAAAGAACAAGCAAAAATAAAACATGCTTTTATCTAACTCAGGACAATCACTTCGAGACTATAAGGAAATTCAATACAAAATTTGCATAATCTGCACTGGACAGGAAAAAACAAATTTAGTGTTCTGAAGACAAATGGAAAAAACGTGCATGCATAAGTAGACAGGATAGGGCTTGGGTCATAAGGGGCTTTTCTGTCCGTCTTTATAATGCATATATTGTAATGAGAAAAGGAGCTTGTGCCATTTGAGTGTATAAATTGGCGCACAATTATTGTATTCTTCATTCTGAAGTCTTAATAGAGCGCTTGAATGCATGGTATTAACAAAATATGTATCTTGCAGTTTAATATTGGAGAAATTACAGAGGAACGCCGCTGCCAGCGCTGCTAATAAACACCACATTTCTCTGTGTATTTATACAGTGACTGTGCACTTCAGCAATAACAAAGCACCACTCCGGGGTGAGGGTCTGATATTACACCAGCGGCACTTTAGTATATTTTGTCTTGGCCGCAGACGGGCCGTGTGGGTGTCTAAAATACGGGAGGATATTTACAAGAGATTTTCAGGATCTTTCTGATGCTCTCACAAGGACAAGCATAAAATGTGATAACTCAGGCTCTTGTTCGTGCTGGAGAAAATGGTTTACATCAGTGTTTCCCAAACTCCAGTCCTCATGGCCCCCAACAAGTCATGTTTTCAGGATTTCCTTACTATTGAACAGGTGATGGAATCATTATCAAGGCATCACCTGTGCTATATTAAGGAAATCCTGAAAACATGACATGAAAACTGTTGGGGGTCGTGAGGACTGGAGTTTGGGAACCACTGCTTTACATTGAGGAGATGAGTCCTGGTTCAGGTACAACCAGGCCCATACTAAGAGATCAGTATTATAAATGGCACATGGTAAGAGAGGACTTTCATGTTCTCTTTATGATGATCCGTTTTGGTTTAAGCCATTCCAACCTCAATTTGGTGGCGATGTTAATGAAGGAAGGTTCCGCCCCGGGCTATTTGGGTGCCACAGATTCCTTCACTAAGGAGTCACTGTGTGCAGATGTAACTTCCGATGGGGTGCACAACACTTACTGATTTCTTGGTGGTCATCGTCGTAGACAGTTCCTAACACACGCGAAACCAGTGCTCACTTAGCCAACTAGAATGTTCACTTTATTTTTCACACCATTGTGACAGAGATGGCCTTCCTTTGCTTCCTTCCTCTTTTCAGTGTGGGGTACTACCTCTCGACCTGTTCCCCTCCGCTATCTTGGATCTTGTCCTCAAGCTCTGGGGTCTGTGTCTCCTTCCCCCTGACTCTGTTCACCTTCGTTCGATTCTGGGTCCTGACGGCTCTCTAACAGGATGACTTTCTAAGCTGTAGGCTCCGGACCTCTTGAAGTTACCTGACTAGCCCTAGCACAAAGGCCACCTCTTCTCACAGTTGGCAATAAGAGAAAAGACCTCACATCACCTTGCATAGGTGCTCAGGAGAAATAAGAGTCAATGGAGATAGATAACTCCGGCACACTATATGTTTCCCAGGGGGTTAGAAAAAACACACACGTAATTGATTTCAAATCCTTTTCTTTTATTCGATGTGCAAAAAAAGGGAAGAAAGTGCTGTACAAAACAGAGGGTCCGCCAAGTAACGACGTTTTGGCCAAAGGCCTTCTTCAGGTCAGACAGACTAGAATCAACAGGAAACAACGGTAAGTGGAGACGTAGGGTACATATATGCGCTATCGACCGTAAAAGTGTGCACAGTCACAGACAGAGTAGATGGTAGCAAATGGAAACAACTCATATGAGGATGCGGTCGATACAATATTTGGCTTAGTGAAGGGGGGTATCCAAACATGAAATCAAGCATGGGTCTCTATTTGCTGTAACTGGAGGCCGTACGCAAGAGAGTGGGAAAACCCAGGACTGTGGTAGCTCAATAGACATGCACAGTTCTAATGCGGTCGAACCCTGTATAGGGTTTATAGGTCGTAGTTCATAGTGAAACTGTGGCTGAGGTAGTTTTTCAGAACCATGAGATAAAGGGGACGCTGTATGGTCCAGGGATAAAATAGACAATCAGAGACTGCAGGGAACTAGTCCAGAAGAGCACTCCTGTGAAGTGACTATGGGAGTCCAGATAACTGACAGGCGGAGACTTCAGAGGATTAGCCTAGGGAAAAGGTCCATGAGTTATGGCTATAGACCATGTGTACCACACAGGACGCACGGTCTGCTAACGCTGCACCAGAGGCACATGCCTGGTATATTCCTGGACTTCTATAGCCATACTTCATGGACCTTTTCACCTCCTTCCCATCTTGCCCTGAGGCAGGAAATAGATGGGAAGGAGGTGACGTGGGGTCAGCAGCACCGCGCTTGCGCAGAACGAAGGACGCCGAGGGCCAAAGCGCGGTCCCGCGATTATGGGCGGTTGCTTGGTAATAAACATCACAGCACCGCCCATAATCTAAAGCCTGCGCGCACGTCACCAGCGGTGACACTGGGCACAGTGCTCATCCACGAGAGATGAGCACTGGGCATTCGCAGGGACCTGTGGAGCACTGGGCGGCGTCCACAGCTATGGAAAGGAGTGATGGGGGACGGCCTAAAGCAGCAGGAGGCAGAATAACGGACGCCAGGCAGCCCGCCCCCGTGTCACATTTACAGAATCCAAATCCAAAAATGTACCACTTTATAAACTCTGTATTTTGGTCAGAAAGGGGGCACAATAATAACAGGGACCTTTCTAGAATGCAGCCCAGGAGCTGCAGAGGGAGAATCATTTAGGTTTTAGGGGAAATTTCTGCTGACAGGTTGTGACGGGGGTGTACAACAGAGCAAAGGATGGACAAGGCCGAGGGACGATCCAACAGGTTTATTAACAGGAATACAAGAACAGCACACGATAAGTCCACGTAAAACAGATTCGGGGGCCCTTCCCGACAATCCTCGGACCGGATAACAAAGCAATCGTCCTTACAGTAGTCCAAAGAGTTTCACACAATCCCACGGGCCGCCACACAGGCCTAGCTCCGTCCGTGTCCACAGCCACCCAGGCTGGGGCTCCTGCTCTCTTCAAGTTTCAGCTCACTCTGAAGTTACAAAAAGGGAAATGCATTGTCTGTGCTCCTTGACCAGCCCACCATGTTCAGGGGGTGGGGGTCACACATCCTATCATCAATGGTTTGGTCCATCACAGGGCTCCAATATGTCTGCCAGCCACAGTAGATGAAGGGATCCCCTGCTGTGCAGAACAATGACTATTCCTTCACTGGCCAATTCAATTACAGATTAGATACACAACTCTGGAAAGAAGAGGACAGGCTATTTACATAATCACATTAGATGCCAAGACTACAATTGTATGAGAGAGACACATTGAGATCAGTAGCTCCCCCAAGGAAATACATGAATTACAACTAATACAACCAGGGAAATATGCATATCATGACATAGTATCACAGCATATACAGTGAGAGGGTAAATTACATCTTCACAATCCCTCCCCCTCCCAACTTGTGTACGTACTAGGGACCTCTACAGGTCACTGGTTAAGTACACACAGGCAGAGCGTTACTTACATGTGGCTTCATGCAGCCACGAATTGGCATCGTAGCTCTCCCACATCATTGCCCAGGAGAACAGCTGCAGGCAGACCACCCATCACCCCAACCACACATCGCCTGACCCCAAAACCAAAGTTCAGATCCACAGTGGCTGTGGGAATAGTCCTCCATTGTCCACCAGCCAGTTCAATATAAATCCCAGGTCCTCTATGGATTGCCTCAGGCCGAACCACTCGGGGATCAGCCAGTGTGAGGAAAGCACCCGAGTCACAAAATCCAACAAGTCTCTGTCCATCCAGCACAACCTCCTGCAAGTGCTTACCTCGATGAGCAGAAGTCGTCATAACTGCGGGTCGCACCCCGTAAACTCCTGGTGGTGCAACATGGGGGGCTGAGTCACTAGGCCAGTCCTCACATAACGGTGCCACATCTTCCTCCATGGCACTGGGCTGTAAATAATTAACAATCCGATTGGGTGCAGGATCAGTCCTCATTTGAACAGCTGGGCAGGAGACTTGCCGATGCCCTGGCTGTCCACATTGATAGCATCTGAGCTGGGTCTCCCTACATCCAAGGCGTCCTCTTGGGTAAGGGGTAGGGGAACTTGGAGGCCGGCTCCCACCTGAAGGTGCTGTAGGGGTTTGAGGATGATTCCTCCATGGCCTGGCTGGGCATGAGGCCTGCAAATGCCCGGGATGCCTACAAACATAACACCTGCGCTCTGTTACTTCCTCTCCCCGGCGTATTCCAGAAAGTGCAGTAGAAGCAACTGGAGGCACATTAACACGGGTATCAACATGTGGTGGCTTAGAGGAACGGGGAACAATGGGGACAGAATAACTGGGGGCATCCGGTGTTGTGGAGCTGTTAGGCGTCTCTCCATCCTCCAACAGAACCCTCCACTGAGGCTTGATGGTGAGAGCCTCATCAGCGAGAGCAGCAGCTTCCTCCACTGTCGCTGGTTTTCTCTCACGCACCCATTCCCGGATCTCAGCGGGGCACTGGGCAAAGAATTGTTCTTTTAGGATGACCTGCAGGAAGGTCTCCCAAGATAAGGCCTCCTCTGCCTCCAGCCAGCGATTACATATTTGTTTGAGTCTATGAGCATATATCTTAAAAGACACTTCCCCATCACAGGCTAAAGCACGGAACTGAGTCCTGTAAGTGTCTGGGGTCACAGCATAATGTTTTAGAATAGTCTGTTTAATCTCCGCATACTCACAGTTCCACCGAGGGTCCATAGCTCTATAGGCTTCAGCAGCTCCCCCCTCTAGGAGCCCAACCAGATGCCGGACACGCTCCCTGTCCGGGACTTCCATTAATCGACACTGATGCTCAAAGTCCTGGAAGAAGCCCTCAATGTCGCCTGCAGCCTCATTGAACGGCTTAAAGTCTTTGCGGGACACCCTGGGAAGTTCCCTTATGATGGGTGCTGGGGTTACAGTCTGTCTGGAACCTCTCGCGGCTTCCACAGCGAGCTCCTTATCCAGCAGTGCCATCTCCTCCATCCTGCGCTCCTTCTCTTCAGCTCCACGCATGGCCTCCCTCTTATCTTCTATGGTGGCCTCATCTCCAAGCAGTGCCATCTTTTCCTTGTACCACACAACCCATTGACTTTTTTGGGTATTCACCTCCGGCTCCCGTCTTTGCTCCCCTTGCTGTGGAAATTGTTCCTCGGTGCCATCTTGCAGGCAAGCGTGTTCCAATGCCTCAATTAGTTGCTCCTTAGAGAGTCCTTTGTAGCCGACACCTAATTCACGGGCCTTTGTTTGTAGACTCGCCACAGTCCAGTTCCTGTATCCTGAGGTTCTGGTTTCAGACGTCGATTGGCTGTTGTCCTCCATTTCTTCTGCTCTGATCCCGCCGCTGCCACCAGTTTGTGACGGGGGTGTACAACAGAGCAAAGGATGGACAAGGCCGAGGGACGATCCAACAGGTTTATTAACAGGAATACAAGAACAGCACACGATAAGTCCACGTAAAACAGATTCGGGGGCCCTTCCCGACAATCCTCGGACCGGATAACAAAGCAATCGTCCTTACAGTAGTCCAAAGAGTTTCACACAATCCCACGGGCCGCCACACAGGCCTAGCTCCGTCCGTGTCCACAGCCACCCAGGCTGGGGCTCCTGCTCTCTTCAAGTTTCAGCTCACTCTGAAGTTACAAAAAGGGAAATGCATTGTCTGTGCTCCTTGACCAGCCCACCATGTTCAGGGGGTGGGGGTCACACATCCTATCATCAATGGTTTGGTCCATCACAGGGCTCCAATATGTCTGCCAGCCACAGTAGATGAAGGGATCCCCTGCTGTGCAGAACAATGACTATTCCTTCACTGGCCAATTCAATTACAGATTAGATACACAACTCTGGAAAGAAGAGGACAGGCTATTTACATAATCACATTAGATGCCAAGACTACAATTGTATGAGAGAGACACATTGAGATCAGTAGCTCCCCCAAGGAAATACATGAATTACAACTAATACAACCAGGGAAATATGCATATCATGACATAGTATCACAGCATATACAGTGAGAGGGTAAATTACATCTTCACACAGGTTCCCTTTAATAGCTGGATCCTTCATGCCCAGACATGTAGGTTTTTAACCCAGATAGTGGCATTTCAAGTTAGGGTCCCGGTATATATATAAGAGATCACCTTGTTGTGTTTACCAGGCTCACATGCATTGACCAACACATAAGCTAAGTATCTCATTTTTTTCAAATATTTTTATGGAAGTAATGCAATAGTAGAGTTCCCTTATTCAATGTTAGCAATTTAGAGTGCAGCTGTATGTATTTTTGTAGTTATAATGTGTTTTCAGCTAGCACCTGTTCACACCTGTTGGATGTGCGGGTCAGTCTTTTTGATATATTTGTAGTGTGTAAAGTAAGACACAGAACCTAGTTGGTGATTCCAGTAAGGCAGTGCTAACGTCAGTGCTAACAGGAGTCAGTGAGTGGAGCCTTGCTCAAGCTCCAGAAAGGTAATGTGATGCCCCTGGACTATCAGGTCGTCACAGGGTACTGCACAAGCTGCCCTTCCTTGCAGTATTCCGCCTCCCTCTTGGTTCTGGGTCCCTAACTAAATGGTGTTGCCTCCAACAGCAAATCAAATCCTAGATACACCCTGCACCACACCCACCAGACACACCAGCGGATGGCTTGAGTGGAATAGAGTCGCCCACCTGGGGGCTCAGGGAGGGGAGGTAAGAAGTGTAGTCAGAGTGTGAATGTGTAGAGGAGAGAAGAAGGAGAGGGAGGTTAGGAAGTAGCCCTCGAGCTGTGAGGAGCTCAGAGGAAGTCGGGAGTGGTAACTCCTGAAGGAACTGTCTAGGCTGCAGAAGGTGGTCTGGGCCTAGAGGAGCCCCGGTCGCAGGAGATTGTGGTGAGGTGCTCAGACCTGTCGAGGAGGACAGCCGTCAGCCTAGCACTATCACTGGTCTGGGACAGAAGGCACGACGGGGTACACGGACCCTAGGTCGGGGAGTAGCTTTAGGCAACCCGACAATTCACCTCAGGAGAATGGAGCCTTTATGATCTGTTCCCACCCGCTCCAGAATCGCGGCATTAGCGCAACAAGGGGGATAGGACTTTCCAATCCAAAAAGGTCCAGAAAATCCCAAGCGTGAGCCCTGAGAGCAAGCTCCCATACTTAGCTATAGTAGGGAGCGGGGCCCGGCTAGTTCCAAGCTACCGGGTCATCAAGTTGAAGTCAAACTAAGTACCAGGAGGCAGGTCACGGATCACCAGGCAGCACCATTGGAGACGGGCCCCAGACGAGCTCCCCTCAGCGGCAGTGGTACCCAGAGACTTTGTTTACCCGGTTTTCAGTGTCTGCTTATGAACTAAGTGAGTACGAGAGTAACCCCTGCACCCCACAGCACCCCCTCACCGAGTCCCGGGGCATACCCCTACCCGTAGAGGGTTACAACACCTTGCTGCCCCACTCCATCACCCCGGGTACTCCCAATGGTAGCGGCGGTACTCCTCAAATTACGGCGCACCATGGGTGGTATAACGAACTACACATGTAGTGATCACTGTGGACTACCCCTGGTATTTTTCTATTTTACTGCATCACAAACTACACATCAACTCCCCTGTAAATACCCCCTTTCATTCGAGTGGTCCGGAGACCCTCGAGCCACAGTGAACCCGGATCCGAGCAGCTCGGCTGCTTCCACGGGGACGGCACAGTAACCTCACAAAGAGGGTTGTATACTAACCGAGGTCAGTGAGTGGACAGTGGTATACCTCCACTGGGATACATCTGCAGGGTTGTATCAGAACCTGTGAGGGTATACCCGAAGATGAAAAGCCTGTGTCATATACCCTGTGTGTGTTACTTTAGGCACAAGAAGACCTTGGTTATACTGCTGTAATGCTGGTTTATGTGTGTGAATAAACCAACTAGAATGTTTAAATAGAAAACTATTCCTGTGTGCCTTAATCTAGCAGCCAAGTGAATATCCCCCAGTACATTCAGTAAGTGCAGCCTCACACTCTGCATCATGGTGTGCAAGTTATTTTTATCATTTTAGTTGGAAAATAAAAATTCCAAAATCTTTTCATATCCAACACCTGAACAATTTGGCTATGGTACATGAAGCAAATGTGGTTTTTGATTATTTACTTAAGGGGGCTTTACATGCTGCGAAATCGTTAACGATTTATCGTTGGGGTCACGGTGTTTGTGACGCACATCCGGCGTTGTTAGCGTCATCGCAGCGTGTAACACGTACGAGCGACCTTAAACCTTAAACGATCGCAAAAGAGACAAAAAAATTGTTGGTTTTGGAGAGGTCGTCCAAACACCAAAAATCGTTGTCTCGTACGTAGCGATGTTGTTCCTCGTTCCTGCGGCAGCACACATTGCTGTGTGTGACACTGCAGAAGCGACGAACATCTCCTTACCTGCCTCCACCGGCAATGCGGAAGGAAGGAGGTGGGCGGGATGTTACGTCCCGTTCATCTCCGCCCCTCCGCTTCTATTGGCCGGCCGCTTAGTGACGCCGCAGTGACGTCGCTATGACGCCGAACACACCTCCCCCTTGAAGGAGGGATTGTTCGGCGGTCACAGCGACGTCGCTGACAAGGTATGTGTGTGTGACGCTGCCGTAGCGATAATGTTCGCTACGGCAGCGATCACCAAATGTCGCACAAACGACGGGGACGGGTGCTATCGCTAGCGATGTAGCAGCGTGTAAAGCACCCTTAAGAGTCATACCCCATGGGAAGAGCTGACCATGGTTTTAAGACTATTTGACCAATGGATGTAGACCAGACTTTTCCCAGCACGGTCAGCTGGTCATTTGACTTATCAATGATTGAAAAGTTGACTGGTGGAGCGATATAACCATTCCCCATTTTTTGCTGGGATATACCGCCGGCTAGTCCACTAAATTGTGTACTAACCTGTATTTTAGACCCTTAGGGTATTTTCTGTATAACTTCTTTTTCACGTTTTTATAACATGTTGGTAATCAATAAAGGTATAAATCTTAGGAGTATTTTTCTGTGATTTTTTGTTTTCCGTTTACTCCAGATTTTGACAATATGTCATGTACAGCTGCACACTGAAACGCTAACAATGAATAAGGGAACTCTGGTATTGCATTACTGCTATATGAATATTTGAAAAAAGAGATATTTAGCTTATGTATTGGCTAATGCATGTGAGCCATGTACCCAACAGCAAGGTAATCTCTGTATACCAGGAACCTAACCTATTCCTATAGCAGTAATGCAATACCAGAGTTCCCTTATTCATTTTGAGCATTTCAGTGTGCAGTTGTATATGTTTCGTAGTTATAATGTGTTTTCAGCTAGCACCTGTTCACACCTGTTGGATGTGCGGTCAGTCTTTTTGTATATTTATAGGGACTTATCATATGACTTAGAAGTTCTGAAATTTCATTTTTTGAAATGCCTTTGAATTTAATACCTTTTCACTCTTGAGGTGCAGTTTTGTGTCCCAGACCTAGATTCTAGAACTCAATTCTATCTCTTGACATGTCCTATTGATGCAACATAATTAAACTTGAGAACTTTCTTGAACAAATGATGGGACCTCAATAGTCAAGAAATGAGGCTAATAAGATGCAGGTGCCTTATACAGTGTCATAATCTCCGGGGATTCATTCTGTATTGGACACTTGTAATATGTTCTCATTATTGTGGAACTCTGCTCTATAACGTTTGCTCTACTGTATTTCTTTCTACAAAGAAATAGATATTTCCTCTTGACATCCTTTCATCGGGTTGGTTTAATAATTACTTCTGGGTGACATAAATCTTTCTAGAGTAACCGTAGCATTTTTTTTTTAATTTGCCATTAAAGCGTTCTGCCCGTCGAATCTACCGCACTGTAATATTAAACAAATGTCATAGGATATGTTCTTAGTCAACAGAATGACTTTTGCGGAGTCAGAAGATCATGTGAACACATCATGAAAGCATTTCCTCTCGCGCGAATGACCATGTAGACAGATAGCACTCAACTTCCATACACGTAAGATTCAACTACTTCCAATTTATTACACATGAAAGAGCTGGAACAGGTCACAGCAAGTACAACACAGGAATGACATAAGGGATTTCCAGGCTTAAAAAAACATGACTTTTTTCCCCCAGAATTAGTGCCATACCTCTCCATGGGTTGTGTCTGGCCCAGATAGTGTAAGCTCTTTTGGTTAGCATGTTCCTCTCTCTCTCTCCTGTAGAGTGTAAGCTCTTTTGGTTAGCATGTTCCTCTCTCTCTCTCTCCTACAGTGTAAGCTCTGATAGTCAGCGGGGTCCCCTCTCTCCCAACTGTAGAGTGTAATCTCCTATCATCAGCAGGATGCTTTCTCTCCTGTAGAGTGTAAGCTCTTATGGTCTGCAAGTTCCTCTCTCTTCCATAGAGTGTAAGCTCTTATGACTAGCAGAGTCCTCTCCCATCTGTAGAGTGTAAGTTCTTATGGTCAGCGGGGTCCTCTCTTTTCTTTCTCTCACCTGTAGAGTGTAAGCTCTTATTGTCAGTGAGGTCCTCTCTCTCCTGTAGAGTGTAAGATGATATGTTCAGCGGAGTCCACTCATTCTTCTGTAGAGTCTAAGCTCTTATGGTCAGCAGGGTCTTCTCTCTTCTGTAGAGTGTAAGCTATTATGGTTGTTGGGGATCTGTCACTTTCCTATAGGGTTTAAGCTCTTATGGTCATTAGGGTCCTTTCTCTCTCCTGTAGACTGTAAGCTCATATGGTCAGCGGGGTCCTCTCTCTCCTGTATAGTATAAGCTCTTATGGTTAGTGGAATCTTCTCTCTCCTGTAGAATGTAACCTCTTATTGTCAGTAGGGAGGGGCTTGGGTGTGATGGGATGTTGATTCAAGGAACTAGTCTGATTGCCACATGACGAGTTGTGAAGGATTTTTTTCCTTAATATGGGTAGCTCATTTCTGCCTCTTGGGTCTTTACCTTCCTCTGGATCAATATTTAAGATATAGATTGAACTCGATGGACTTGTGTGTTTTTTCATCCTTAAAACTGTGATTCAATAGATTCTTAAGGCCCTGTCACACACAGAGATAAATCTGCGGCAGATCTGTGGTTGCAGTGAAATTGTGGACAATCAGTGCCAGGTTTGTGGCTGTGTACAAATGGAACAATATGTCCATGACTTCACTGCAACCACAGATCTGCCAAACATTTATCTCTGTGTGTGACGGGGCCTTTATCAGATAATGTTTTCTAAATGAAGTGTTTACGATGATTTTATCATCATATATGTAGAGTGTCGCAGGGCGGTTGTCATGAGTGAGAGATTGACTCCAGACTAGGGATGAGCGAACCCGAACTGTAAAGTTCAGGGTCCATACTGGACACCTCATGTTCAATGCTTGAAAATTCTCTCAGAAGCCCATGGTCAAGTTCGCAATTTAGATGCTGTTTTGTGCTGAATAAAGTTTGTTGAAAGGCTGCAGCGCATGGCTGTGATTGGCCGGCCAAATCACGTCATCCTCGTGTCTATATAGGGCCATGTGATGTGATGTTCGGCACACACTGTCCTCTGGAAGTTGACAAAAGCAAAGTAAGTCCCCCCTATATTGTACACTTGCACCATTACTGCCTTTCATGTGGCACTAAAGGGTGTTAAGCCTTGCTTATCTAATAAATAAATTAATAATTTAAAAAGTGGTATGGGATGCCCCCCATTTTTGAAAACCAGCCAAGGTAAAGCAAACATCTGGGGGCTGGTATTATCAGGCTGTGAAGGTCCATGATTATTTGTCCCTTCCCTGCCTTAAAAAAAAGCAGCTCATAACTTCTTCAGAAGTAGCGCATCCATTAGATAGGGTAATTCTGGAGCTTTGCCCTGACTGTTCCTGATTGCCCTGGCAGGTTGACAATAGGGGTAATTTTTTGCTGTTAATGTAAGCTGTGAATTGACAGCTGTCATCAAGCCCAGGTGTTAGTAATGGAGAGGTGTCTATCAGACATCCCTATTACTAAGTGTACATTCCATGTAAGAAAATGATGTACCTCTTGAACAATATGATTGCAAATCGAACTTTTCATCTTATTATGGGTGATTCAACCAGTTGTAAGAAATCTTTAAACAACGGACTGGCCCAGGGATCAGTGCTGGCACCTCTCCTGTTTGCCCTGTACCTAGCTGATATTCCTAAAACAGTGTCACGGAAATTTGGATATGCCGATGACTGGGCACTTGCTATGGTAAGCAAAACAATGGAGGAAGCAGAGGATGTTCTTACAAAAGATCTTAGTGTAATGGGAAAGTACTTCCGACAATGGAGATTACAACCTAACCCATCAAAAACGGAAGTTTGTTGGTTTCATTTACACAATGCAAGTGCCAAGACTGAACTTAAAGTACAATTTGAAGGCCAATCTGTTAAACACAATTTCAATCCTAAGTACTTAGGTGTAACCCTTGATAGAAGTCTAACTTTTAATTTCCATCTGGATAAATTGGCACAGAAACTGAAAGCACGTAATAATATTATTCAGAAACTTTGTGGATCCTCCTGAGGCTCGGCAACATCTGTTTTGAGAACATCTACTCTTGCCCTGGTGTACTCTGCTGCAGAATACTGTGCTCCAGCATGGTTAAACAGCTGTCATGTAAACTTAATTGACACTCAGCTGAACAACTCTTTGCGTATAATATCTGGTGCTATTAGACCTACACCTGTTCACTGGTTACCTGTGCTGAGTCATATCGCACCCGCAAATCTAAGAAGACAAAAGCTCCTACTTAAAGAATACACTAAAGTAGGGAATAATGAAAAACTTCCAATACACCAAAATATCAGAGATGCTACAATACAACGATTGAAATCAAGACACCCACCCATCCGAACTGCAATCACCTTGCATGAACAAGACTTCAATTTAGAGGAGAAATGGCGAGAACTTTGGGTCAATGTAGCAGACGGTGATCCCCAAATGTTCCCTAATTTACAAAACCCTCCACCAGGCTTCAATCTACCAAGGAAAACATGGGTTACTCTAAATTGCATCAGAACAAACTTTGGCGTCTGTGCAGATTTTATGTATAAGTGGGGAAAATATGACTCTCCGACCTGTGACTGTGGAGCAGATCGTCAAACTATCCAGCACATTGTTGAGGAGTGCCCCCTGAGATCCTACCATGGTGACAAGAAGAATTTCTATATTGTAAATGATAACGCTATTGCATATATAGAAAATCTTGATATTCAAATTTGATTTTTATCCTTTTGATATTTTTCAATCACTGTCTATTGTCTGGTGTTTATTTTTATATGATGGTAAGATATACGTTCATACGATTAAATAAATTACTAAGTGTAAAGGAAAAAAAAACCATACACAGGAAAAGTAGTTTATTTGAATAAAGATTCCCCACATTCCCTCATTCACCAATTTACTAATTTAAAAAAAAATCTCGAAGTTCTGATATAGTTCAATGCTGTAATGTCCCACTATATCCATTGAATGCTATGGAGCCTCGTTTCCAGAATGTTCTCAGAACAAAGCTCCATAGGTCACTGGCAGTGAGCGGCAGGCAAGGAATTTCTTATGAGCGTGTGCTGACCAGAACCGAATGCTGACTCATGACCAACAGCTCAGTTTAAAAAAAAACATTTTACTCATATCTTTCACATATCTTCCAGCACCACTGGGTTGCTTCAGATCTTACTGGTCCTGTAAGTTTCAGTGCAACCCAGCCCAATGTTACAGTACAGTTTGTGACACTCTCCTTCCATGTCCAGTGTCCTTAAGGATCACGTCATAATACGAGTTAAGCTTTCCACTCCCGGATGCTTAGAGGGAAACTGCTCAGGTAGTCGATTACGTTCACAGGCCAGTTAGGATCAACCTGTTACTTTGATTGCTGATGGACCTGGCCACTAGAGTCCTGTTCTCTGGCTCCATTCTGTTCGAGGATTGGTCTCTCATTTCAATGCTGTTCACACTCTTTTTCCCAGTCACCCAGTCAACACTTGAGGTTCATGCTATCTCGTCTCCTTTGCTGCCATCATGTTAACGACCAACAGATTATATGTACGTCACTCTTGCTTACTAGGTCCTCACTGACTCCTCCAGAATGAATCATCAATTTCCCTTTCAACTAACCCCTCCATGTTGGACACCTCCCAATGCTTAACTGTTACTAACCTAATAGTCCAATACCTTCTTACACCAGTGCCATGAAACACATTAAGACATGCAATACCTGCTATACACTATGCCTTACATTATACTTTATTACACATCACAGGAACACGTTACATTACAATTCACATGACACAATATTCACAAAAGACACAGCACATTGTTAATATTATACTACATAACAACATAATGCCGTGATTGGTGTCTTTAGGGGTTAGAACGCAACCACAACAGCCCAATACTCTTACTTATACCGTATTGTTCGCTTTATAAGACGCACCTGATTATAAGACGCACCCCCAAATTTGGTGAAGGAAAAGAGAATTTTTTTTTTTTAATGTTAAATGGGGTCCATCTTATAATGCCAGTGTCCCTCTAACAAATCATATAGGGTATATGTCCCTCATAGCCCCCCATCCTAAAATTAGCCCCCTTAATCTGGATATGGCCCCCTTATATTGAATATAGCCCCCTTGTGATGGCACACGTTCCCCTGTGCTGCCTATGGTCCCCTATGGATTGCACACGTTCCCGTGTTAGATAACGCCCCCATGCTGCTGCCCATGGCCCCTATAGATCGCACAAGTCCCCCTGTGTTAGATATCGCCCCCATAGTGCTGCCCATGGCCCCTATAGATCGCACAAGTCCCCCTGTGTTAGATATCGCCCCCATAGTGCTGCCCATGGCTCCTATATAGATCGCACAAGTCCCCCTGTGTTATATATCGCCCCCATAGTGCTGCCCATGGTCCCTATAGATCGCACAAGTCCCCCTGTGTTAGATATCGCCCCCATAGTGCTGCCCATGGCCCCTATATAGATCGCACAAGTCCCCCTGTGTTAGATATCTCCCCCATAGTGCTGCCCATGGTCCCTATAGATCGCACAAGTCCCCCTGTGTTAGATATCGCCCCCATAGTGCTGCCCATGGCCCCTATATAGATCGCACAAGTCCCCCTGTGTTAGATATCGCCCCCATAGTGCTGCCCATGGCCCCTATATAGATCGCACAAGTCCCCCTGTGTTAGATATCGCCCCCATAGTGCTGCCCATGGACCCTATAGATCGCACAAGTCCCCCTGTGTTAGATATCGCCCCCATAGTGCTGCCCATGGCCCCTATATAGATCGCACAAGTCCCCCTGTGTTAGATATCTCCCCCATAGTGCTGCCCATGGCCCCTATATAGATCGCACAAGTCCCCCTGTGTCAGATATCGCCCCCATAGTGCTGCCCATGGCCCCTATAGATCACACAAGTCCCCCTGTGTCAGATATGGCCCCCAGGCTGCTGCCCAAAGTAAAATAAAACCCTCTTTCCTTACCTCCTGCAGCGCTGAGCTCCCTCCTGTCTGGCTCCGTGCTTCTCTTCCTCCACTTCCTGGTTCTCAGTGCGGTCATGTGATCGGCACAGCAGGCTGAGCTCTCTGCCTGATCACAGTGGAAGCAGGGACACGGGGAGAAACGCTGCAGGGGTAAGTAAAGATTTTTTATTTTAGAATGAGCAGCAGCCTGGGGGCCAAATCTAACACAGGGGTGGCATGTGCCATCACACTGGGACGCAGGCTCATATAATATGCACCGCTGCCCCAGCCCATCACTGCGTGCGATTTCAGCACCATTGGAGATGGACAGCGGCTGTGCATATTATATGAGCGGGTGCAGGAGATCAAAGGCTGCCGCCGCAGCGTTCCCCTGTGCTCCAGAGCTGCTGCCTCCACCTCCCCTGGACGCTGCAGTGTACATATATATACACACACACACACCCCCCCCGTATATTCGGCTTATAAGACGCACCCCCTACTTTCCCCCAAAATTTGGGGGAACAAAAGTGCGTCTTATAAAGCGAAAAATACGGTATATCTTTTGTATCCTGTGCAAAGAAGCATGGTTGGTTCCCTGTTACACCTTGTGGCTCTCCTGTGGCAAGGAATGGGGCAGTCTCCCATTCCTTGCCTGCCACGAGCGCTCCTGCTCAGCAGCGCCAAAGGTCTGCCAGACTGCGCAGTGTGCAGGAGATACCTCCTCAGAGAGGCAGCAGATGGGTGACACCTAGTGGTTCTCCTGTTGCAAGGAGTGAAGCAGTCTCCCATTCCTTGCCTTCCGCAGGTCCTCCTGCTCAGCGGCCCCGAAGATCTGCGAGGTTGCGCAATGTGCAGAGGTTTGCTGCTCAGGGAAGCAGTGAGACTCCCGTTATCTCTGCACATTGTGAGACCGAGGATCCCGCCTCTATTTCCCAGAGACAGGAGGGTGAGCATGTGCAATGCGTGGTGGGTCCTGATTCGCCCACTGACGTCACACAGCTTGATGACAAGGCTGGTGACGTGGTGAATCCTGACTGGCCAGGCTGGGATGTCGTGGACCCTGATTGGGTCAAGTCCGTCATCTCCGCCTCGCGCCCGCCCTTGGGTGGAGCTACACCTCCTTAAAAGCTCCCCCTGCCATCATGGCGGCGCGTGACTGTCCTATGTTTGGATGTCTGGCAGCGTGCTGCCACGCCACTGTACAGACGTCATTGTCTTTTGTGGGCTTTGCCCTTGCTGCTCAGGCAGCACCTGGTTTGCAGGTCTTGCCCCTGCCTTGCTGCTCTGGCAGTATCTCATTCAACAGGCCGTGTTCCTGTCCCAGGTGAGCTCCTTGAGTCTCCACCGGACTCACCTGATTCTTGAAAGCACACGTGCGTGGGCACCTCTGTGCTACCCTCGTGCCATATTCCTGTGACTCCCGCTGGCACACATGTGTAGGCACCTCTGTGCATCCCCGTGCAACAGGTACACCGATCAAGAAGCCCCGAGCCATACAACCCTCACGGGTTAGGGCGGACCGGTGTACATAGATCGTCTGTGACATTCCAGACGATCACTAGTAGCAACCCGCTCACTCTTTCCTGACCATAGCAGCGGTCCCTTACACCGCACAGTGGACCTTGACCGGCGGAAGCTGTCCATTTCCCATCTTGGCATGCTTCCCCGGGTCCCCCTCGTAACAGTTCCCCATTTGTGGGGTTTCTTAGAATAACTATAACATAAGTTAGTGGGTGTGCAAACCATATTTGCTTATCAATTGCAGGTAAGGACCTACAAGAGGTGCTTGTAAAGGATGTCAGAGCTCAACAGGCGCTACAGCTGGTAAGAAGAACCTGCCACCTATTTTATATAAACCTAATTTGGACACATTTTTGAGCCAGTGTTATGACCGCAAGTCCTGGTCTGCCTATACTGTAGGTCTTAATATCAGAATAGACAGCTTCAAAGCAATCAATGAGGCTGCCAGTATAAATAAAACATAGGTAATATGGACGTAAAAATACACTGGATTCGCTTTGTGTAACTCCATTGGCTCTCCATAATTTAGAGACAGTAATAGGATGGGTTCAGTGGAAGCTTTATGTCCTGGTTCACCCACAATTTACCCAAGACAGTGGAAACTGTGCATTTGTGGCACCCCAATGGTCCGGTTGCCACAGTAGCGTTGCCCTCCTTACAGGGGGTGATGTTATGCCTGGAAGCAAGAAGGGGTCCTCCACGCTAGGTAGCACCAGCTGCCAGCGCTTTCCTGACTCCAGACCAAAAGAGGAGCTCAAAAACCCAGTTTAAGGGAAGCTTCCCTATAAATTCTGGCCTGGGGGAGGAATCAGAAAAAGGAAATAGGAGAGGGGAGCAAAATCAAGTACATTCTCTCTGGAGAAAGAGCCTGGGAAGCTGAGCGGGAACGAAGCTCACCCCAGAGCAGAGCACTAGAGACAGGTCACCGGAGTCCTTGGTTGTTCGGGTACTGAAGTACCAGCGCCGAATCCAGAGGGCAGAAGACTGCATGTCTTCTGACCACACAAAACGCCCAGCAGCATACGAGAGCCTGGAGCCGCTATCAGAGGAGCAGTACCTGTAAAAGGCTCGCGCCGCCTGCCATACGGGTGAGAACAGTACCAACACCAGGAAGATGGCCGCAGCATAGCTTTAAGCAGCAGGGACCTACACGGGACAGTGCAGAAGGAAGGCCTCTGAACCCACCTGGCTAGGTGGATCCCCGATTACTTTAAGGCTGCCCGGAACTCCGGTACCATCTGAACTAGTTTCCCTGGCCTGCACCATTCACTACCAAGTAAAAAGGTAAAGGAAACTACAGTCCCTGTGTCATCCAGTTATTGGCTACGTCTTCAGCCCTGCACCCAAACGTTAATTCCTTCATCATGGGGCCCTGTTCCACCTGTGGGGATCTGTACATCATTTCTGCATAACCATCTGCCCCAGCGGTCCCATCCAGCAGCAGCGGCCTTACATTGACGAATACCACAGGTGGCGTCACGACTTACCCCCTTTAAATATCCCTCATTTAATAATAATATTTTTTTTATTTCTATAGCGCCAACATATTCCGCAGCGCTTACAATTCAGAGGGGACATGTACAGACAATATGAGACAATAATAATTTAAATGACACTGCCAGGGTCACGGAGTCGGGCCCTGCCGCTGTGACTTTCCAACAGAACTGGTCCGGTACCGAGTACACCACGACCCTGGTGAGCATGTCACATTAGCTGTATAACTAGAGAGGCTCGCAAAGACAAAGACCACATAAATAGAGTGGTGACAGGAAGAGTTGGATTTGGAAATACTTGGCTGAAACAAAGCTTCACAACATTCAGCAGGCACCTGATGTACCAATGTCCAGATAAAACTGTAGACTATCGAACTGTGTTGTTCCGTATTGGTGCAAGACTGTTGCATAAGTTAGTGGTTATCTCTGAATTGTTTCCTAAACTAAAAGTTACAAAACTAAAAGTTGTCCAAAAGATCCCAAATCTTGCCTTTTTCTAAAAGTGTTTGTTTGGTCTTTATTCTATTGCCGGTGAGAGCAAGCAGTCACGTGACCACAAATATGCAGTTTGCATACATGCTTTCACATGCTGATTAGACATGTTCGGCCTCTTGTAAATTACCTATACTGAACGAGGCCAGGCACATCTGGTCAGAATGTGGCCGAAAGTGTGAAATCACCACTAGGGGGAGCCAGAACACTGGAGTGAGTAACAGGACTATGGAACCACAAGGTGTCATAGGCATAATCACAGATTACTAAGAGAATTCATACAAGCAGGGTCAGGGCCGGGAAGTCACGCAGTACAAGGGAGTAGGTGGAGTCAGTGTCAGGAGCGAGCTGGGGGTCAGAAACTGGTAGAGCAATCCGAAGGAGGGGGGGCGCAGGGACGGAACAACAAACAGGAGAGGAACACCGGAAGGTAAGACAAAAATGGAGGAGACCGGACTCAGGGAGTTCGGACGGAATGGGGAGCACTGAAGTCAGGGAGGTTGGGCAGGACGGGGAGGAGATATCCTTATAAAGTGGCGTGATCTCGAACAAGGCCGGCAGGATAGGCTCCACCCACCGTACGAACACCGAGAAACACCGATCGCAGGACCAGGTGACAAATATAACTCTGCCACAGCAGAGTCCAAATTGGTTCATGACAGGAAGTAAACAAATCACATACATGGGGTAGCGTGACCAACTGCTTTTGCCATAAAAACCGCAGAATCCTAACAGCGATATGCAGCACAAAGCACCTGGTAATGATTCAGAAGTCTGCAGTCACATAGACTAATTGCAGACATTATCAGAAGACTGGATAAGGATCATAATAGAAGCTGAGAGATTTTATAGTTTAGGTGCAGTATCATCAATATCCTAATTCTGCTTGAGGTCGAGGTATTTTGGTCTTTGGGTTCAAGTTTGCCTTGTGGATGTAATTCGAGCATGACTCGGCTTTGGCTCAAAAACATCTATAGGTGCAGAGACTGTCTTCATCTAGCAACCATACAGAAAAGGCCGCTTTACACGCTGCGACTTCGCTAGCCAATGCTAGCGATGTCCAGCGTGATAGCACCCGCCCCCATCATATGGTCGATATGTGGTGATCGCTGCCATAGCGAACATTATCGCTACGGCAGCGTCACACGCACATACCTGCTCTGTGACGTCGCTGTGACCGGCAAACTGCCTCCTTTCTAAGGGGGCGGTTCGTTCAGCGTCACAGCAACGTCACTAAGCAGCCGTCCAATCAAAACGGAGGGGCGTAGATGAGCGGGACAAACATCCCGCCCACCATCTTCCTTCCTCATTGCTGGCGGGACGCAGGTAAGGAGAGGTTCCTCGTTCCTGCGGTGTCACACGTAGCGATGTGTGCTGCCTCAGGAATGAGGAACAACATCGTTACTGCAGCAGCAACAATAATTGTGAAGAGGGGGGCATGTCACCGATTAGCGATTTTGAACGTTTTTGCAACGATTCAAAATCGCTAATTGGTGTCACACTCAACGACATCACTAACACGGCCGGATGTGCATCACAAATTCCGTGACCCCAACGAGATCGCTTTAGCGATCTCGTAATGTGTAAAGCCACCTTAAGAGTGATGTGTTGTACATGGACCTTTCTTTTCACCTTATATTGCAAAATATTAATGTAGTTGAAACTGCTTTCACATTCAGATTAGTTTGTGTGAATACAATTTCAGGCATACTGAGAAAAAAATGGACCATGAAGTTTTACTTTACACTCCACGTACTGCCTTGGAAAGCCGCCGTACCCAAAAGCTGCCCACAAATTGCTAAAATAACACTATAGTGGGCCAAAGCCAGCCTACAGCTTAGCATCCTAGAGTCCAAATAAAATCCAGCCATCACTATAAGTTATATAAAGTCTCAGTTTTCATTTATTTTTTTTATTTGTAGCACAACAGATTTTTCAATTTTGCACAAACATTTAAAGCTAAAGTCACTCAACTGTATTTTCGCTCATCTGAGAAAATCTGTCTGATTATACTAAACACACTCTGATTAGAGATATGATCAGAGTGTGATCCAATTTTCTCAGATGTTGAGTGTAATGCAAGTCACTTTTTACGGATAGTACAGACGTAAGAGTAGTCAGGCAAGCCGGGGTCTGGTAACAGGAGGACATGTAACACCCCTGCAGCCGGGTCGTTACAGGGTATTAAATATTACCCCATTTCTCCCGGGCAGGAGGAGAGGAGTCCACACACACACACACACACACACACACACACACACACACACATCACACTGGCAGGAAGGAGTTAAAAGCTTTTCAGCACTAGTGAGCCTGCATGACTCATCTCCTAATGAGCAGGTGTGTAGGTCCCCATGACAACCAGACGGGAGGAGGGCCCTGCGTGAAGAGTGGAGTGCAGAGGAGACAGAAAGTTTTGAGCAGAACATCAGAGGCTGCTAGAGAGTGCAGACCTCCATAGAACAGCTCCTGTTGAGGAGATGCCATGAGACCAGGGCTGATAACATCTGAGGAAGGGAATGGAGCTGAGGACTGGGGATCTTTGGAGAGTGTTGTACCTGGTGGCGGTACTAACTACGCTACCGGGCAAGAGAGAGACAGAATGGCGGCGGGTCCCCAAGATGCTCCATGTCACGGGGATAGCATTAACGCAGTCAGAAAGAGAGAGAGACCCCCCAGATCACTCCACCGGACCCTTCCTCCTACCTGCCCGGGACCGACCAGAAGCTAAAGGCGGCGAGGACCAGCACCCGGGTGCGATGTGGAACGAACTGTAAATAAAGAACAACTGGAACCGCACTCCGTGTCTGGTGTGAGTAATGCTGCTGCCCTGTGCCCCCGGTGTCCCTGAGGACTGTTGCCCTGGGTCTCATGAACCTCCCGGGGCTCCCCCTCTCCACCCATGGGAAGCGATTTCACCTGGCTGCCTGTAACACCTGCCCCGGAGAGAGACTGCGCAGCGGCGACTGAACACCTGGCCGCAAACCACGGGTGGCGCTGTAAGCATCCCCCATTCCCGTCCTGTACCGTTTCCTGGGGGAGAGCGGTGGCAGAGAAGGCTGAGACCGCAGTGGCCGCAGTGAACGATGGCGTGCCCCCCAGGAACCCCATCACCCTCCTTCCTTCCCTCTTGTCACACCGGACTGACTGTTGGACTTTTTCCTTTTATTGAAACCCGCCGGGGTGACGGAAGCCCGGTCGGGCCACTCACAGCCTGACCCCGAATACCACCGGCCCGGTGACCGGGCCATCCCTGCAGGCCCTGGCGCTGACGTTTCAGACACGTATGGATACAGGGAGTTCACAGAAGCGCAATCAAGTCATAGGCCAAGGGTAGGAATTCTAGGAGGGTAGGTAATAGATTCAGGGAGAAAACGGAGACGTGGTCAGGTAACGGACAAAGAAAGAAGCTTGGTCCAGTACCTTGAAAAAATGATTCAAGTCCTAGAATTTTTCTGGAGTCTTAATAAAACTTACATCATTTTATTGGTGTGTATAAAAATACAAATTTAAAAACATTGCGTCTTACGCGTTTCAAGCTCTGACCAAGCTCTTACTCATGCTACGAATAAGAGCTTGGTCAGAGCTTGAAACGTGTAAGACGCAATGTTTTTAAATTTGTATTTTTATACACACCAATAAAATAATGAAAGTTCTATCAAGACTCCAGAAAAATCCTCGGACTGGAATAATTTTTTCAAGGCGCTGGACCAAACTTCTTTCTTTGTCCAAACGTCCGGGAACCGGCCCGCTGACTGTCCGTGCACTGATCATCTGAAATGGCCACAGTTGTGAGCTGAACCTACACTATTTACTCTTTTTTCGTGGTCAGGTAAAGGTCTGAGGTCAAAAGCCAGGAGGTCACGACAGGAACAGAGAGCAGGCAGAGAGGAGTCAAACAACGGTCCGGGGTCAAGAAACAAAGATTAGAACACAAGCACAAATACAGGCCAAGAACACAACTGCAGAACCAGAATGTATGACTGGCGAGGTTCTGGGCGAGCATGATCATTAAAGAAGAAGAGCAATTACCAGGAAGATGGAACATCTGAGTAATCAGCACCTCCAAGAATCTTCATGGAATCCTGTGCTATCAATCAACCTGCCAGCTCAGTAGCTCAGGAAAACACAGCAGAGCATCTCCTAGTATGCAAGATACTCTGCACAGAGGAATTGTGACGTGGAGAAGATGGAAAAAAACTTTCTCCATCTTCTCCATTCTGTTAGTCAGTGTAAATCGTATTACACATGCATTTCATCCGAGTGTGATCCGAGTTTTTTTACGCACCCATTGAATTGCATGCTATGATGATTTTCCTCAGACAGACTCGGTCCAAGGAAAAAGTAGATGTGCACAGCCCCATAGAATAACATTGGACTGAGTGCAATCTGATGTTTTCTCAGATTCACTCGGACTGAAAATACAGTTGTATGAACCTGCCCTTAGGAACCTATCAGTTAGACTATGTTACAGCATGTTCGGCCACAAACACGTGCTTATCTGATAGAGACTAATACAGAGTGTGGCTTCCATCAGGGAGGGTGGGAGAGTGCACTTGTCCTGTATTATGCATACATCACATTGACTTTATCAGTATTGCTTAAAGGCCATATCTGTGTCTTCAATACGGGCTCACGTGGTGAGCCCGCATTATTCCCAACAAATGTCTGCTGATCTGATTAACCCCTTAGATTCTGCTGTCAAACTCTGAGAGCACGATCTAATTCTCTCCGGCGGGGATCATGCTGTTACCCTCCACAATAAGCGACCCTGTGACGCAATTGTACCGCCCCGCATCCTCGGCTGCGGCCGCCGAGCCGCTCGGATCTGTGCTCGCGTTCTACGGGTGGTGGCTCGAGCCTTTCACGGACCCGGGGGTCACGTCGCTCTGCAAGGGTGGTTGGCGCTACACGCGGGAGATGCGGGTATTTGGTTTTGGGATGATAGTTCGTGACGCCACCCACGGGTTGTGGTGATTGTGGACACCACCGCTGCGGTGAAGGTGCGGGGACTCCCGGGAGCAGTGTGGTGGCGCAGCTAGGTGTTGACCCCTCGGTGGGTAGGGGATGTTGGTCTCGGGGCCCGGTTGGCAGGGGCCAGGGTGCAGGGCGCAGTGTTGCGGTGCAGTGCGGTGCGGTGCCTGAGGGCACTGGTGTACTCACTCTGATACAGGACACTGAAGGCGCTGGTAAACCAAACGGGGTGATGAACGGGATCCGCAGCCGGCTGCAGCTTCTCCAGTCGGGTTGGCAATGTCCGCCTTTCTCCTGCACCTGTGTGTGTATTTGACTACTGTGCCTGGGCACTGGTAGTCCGCTCCCCGGTGTCGGTGGAGCCCGTTTGCCTGCAGACGCTGGCTCTGTGAATCTCTGGCCTTTGGCGGTGGCGCTATCCGGACGGGTTGGGCTGTTGCCTTCAATCAGGACTTAGGTGGGAATGAACCCCTGAGGTCCAGACCGCAATCAGTTAATTTGACTATGGTGGTGGCTTATAGCCTAGTTCGGGTTCTGAGTACCCTGCCTGGTGCTCCGGTATGCAGTTGGCTCCCCGGTTTGGTTCCGGCGGGCCACTACCCTGTCCCGGTCCCTTACGGTTCCACCGGTTGTATTCCCGGTCTCCTGCAGGCGGCCACTACCGTCTGCCTGCCTGACTGATCGGGGGTCCTAGGCTTCAACCCAGGCCCTGCGCAGAACTGTGCTCCTCTCACTCCTCTCTCCTAACTCAATCTCCTCCTGTGTGTCCTGCCTCAGGGCAGCAGACTCCTCGGGGGGCGTGTCTCTCCGCCTGACTCCGCCCACCTGGTGTGCCTGTCTAACTCTGAGGGAGGCAATCAGGTCTTTGGTTGACTGATGGTTCCTTACTGGGGTGGGGGTCTATGTGGTGAGTGTAGTGACCTGTGGCCCCTGGGTGTCCAGGGCGTCACACAATCACAGGGCACTAATGTTTTGCCATGACAACGTGGGGTCAGATGATAACCCTTGTCGCTGTTATGACTCACTTCCTGTTAATGCCAGTAGCATGTCGGGACTCACAGAAGAACAGAATTTCTACTGATCAGAGCGGTGCCAGAAGAGCAGGCCTGCAGAGGTGTGGTAGCCTGCTCATGAAAGTAAAGTCACCTATAAGCATTAGATTACTATATTATAGGGCAAACACATGTTCAGACGTTAGATATTTTTCCAGAGTCCCTCATATATAGAAATGCTCGGTTCAGCTCCGTTCAGCCTGTGTTATCTATGCAAGAGCTGCTGCCGGACTTTTTTGGCAGTGGATTATCTGCAGGAAAACAAAAGGATCAACTATGGGATATCTGTTTTGACAGATTTATCTCATAATCAACATAATCTGTAGGGAGAGAGTTGGCATGTCACCCACACATTTGACTGATTGCCACTGTAGTCGATATCATTGGGTTCGGCCGACCTTAGGCAAATCTGTATAGGGGCTTTAAAATAGTTGTTTATCTCTGGGGACATTTTTTGTATTTAAATACACATATTCAGGGTTAAATATAATTTTTCCTATTGAGATACATTGCAAAATTTACACCACTTGGCTTTTGCAGACTTTGTATCCCAGAACACTCAACTTTGATGTGGTCTACAGCCATAAATCATCTGAGAGGAGCTCTAAAGGTTCAGATTAAAAAGTTGGACTGTCAGAATGTCACTCTCAGTTAAAGGGATTGTTCGGTACTTGGACAACCCCTTCTCATTCTCCGTGTGCGGCTCCATAAAAATAGCAAAGACTATATTAACCTCCAGTGTCGGTGCAGACCCAGCAATCGCAGAACTCGCATTCCCAGGACCTAGATGACATTATTGTGAAACGCAATCCCTTCGACCAATCAGAGCCGGCTTCCTTCTCACCACTTTCGGCCGTTTTAATAGACAGGAAGTCAGAGCTGCAGCTGTCACTCAATTCCTGTTAATTACTTAACCGTAATTAACCGAAGGTGGGGAGAAGGAAGCCGTTACTGCTTGGTTGCGGGGCTTGTATGTCATAACAATATTACATGGGTCGCGAGTTGTGACATCACTGGAGCTGCGCCAGTAACGGAGGCAAGTATAGACTTTGTTATTTTTATGGGGGCACACATGGGGAATGAGAAGGGGTTGTTCAAGTAGTAGACAACCCCTTTATTCTAGTGTCTGTAAAAATCATAGTAAACAACCAATCCTGTATTTATAACCATCTGGAATCAACCTGTGTGTAGTCCGGACCTGCAGAGAAGACATCGGTTACACAGCCACATAGTAACTGAGAACAATAGGCAGAAGGCCATGAGTTAGACCCTGAGCTGTAAACATGGGCACTATGGGATTGGGAAGATAGTTAAGAACTGTTCTTGTTACTTCTTGAAATGTGTAAATATGTCTGTGTTTCCACGTTAAGGTAATCGAGTCCTCCTGTAGAAGTGAACATGTGCTAAAATTGAACTTCAGAAAAGCCCATGTTAACTTTCCATTAATTCAGCAATAATCCATCACATGTATGTACATTACACAGTGCACATGTGGAGCAGACATGTTGCTTCCAGGATACGGCGGGTCGCAGATGAGGAATGAGCCCAAACTATGACTGAGCGCAAACTCTTTTTCTTTATAAAAATGATTTGGGGTGTGAGAAATGCAACACAGGATCAAGGTTAGGATTTTCCACAAACAAATGTACACATACCAAGCTCAGAAAGCCAGGATCAATGTGCTAGTCTACAGACCCTTTCCAATATATCAGGAACTACCGGGAAACAAATTTACCTAACAGGAAAACCCAAACAATACTGGAACCAAACTAATAAACTAACGAGGAGTGTAAATTACTGAGTGCAACCAGGACCTGTCTCTGGAATAGCACAATGATTAACAACCTTATCTATACCACCATTTCCCTCCCTCTCCCCTCATTACATGTGCACATTAACAGATCACTCGGGGTTTAAACACTTGTTAACAGCACTACGACAGTAGCTCAAGTTGAGTCCTGTGTAACTGACTGCAGTGTACCTTAACCAGTTTGGCACCAAAGTACTACCACGTGTGTTCATATGTTACGCAAAAATAGAAAAAAAATATGCTCGGGGCCCGAGCTCAGGACTTACAGTACAGAAGGATGGATCCAGAAAAGTTTCAAGTCCTGGAAGGTCCTGGCAGCTTTCAGCACCGCCCCAAGTTCATAATTGACCGTCAGTCACAGGGACGGATCACCTCAGGGATGGATCACCTCAGGGACGGATCACCTCAGGAATGGATCACCTCAGGAACGGATTAGCAGACCAGTTGGAAGGTCGAGATAACCAGGGCTCCTGCTCTCTCTCTCACTGGCAACAGCCTATGAATGTCGGTACTTAGCTGCGTGGCCTCTATTCACATAGCAATCAGCAGGCTCTCTATAGCAATCCAGGGATTGCAGACAGGTGCAGGGAAAGGCGGCCACCACACTTAAGGATCTCTCTCTCTGATCATGCATCTACTTCCCTTTTTCTCTCTCTTGCTCCTCACATCCTCACAGAACCCTCCTCCCAGACTGCGCAGACACCACTTTGATGGACCAGAGGAGACACTGCAGCTCTGCAGACATCCCTCTAGTGGATGGGAGGAGACACTACAGCGAATTATCAGCACTCTCACACACATATGAGAAATAGAAGTGGAAGTGTCTATGTTTCTGTCCTCTGGTTGACTGAGTGACAGAAAGGAATAACCCCATAAATGCTAACATGGCTGACAGGAAGTAGGAAGTAATGGAGAGTGAATAGTGGAGCATACAGGAGGAAGGCTGCACAAATCTTCACTCTACAAACCTCCAGTGGCAGTTTTGTTTTTCTACTTAAACTCATATTGGTTCAAATCCAGTATTTTCTATTGTTTTACGTGTTACGTTTGCCAACAGTTCTGGTTAACACTATAAACATGGTCTTTGTATCATGTTAACTTAAGCTTATGCCACTTCGCAAATATATTGCATGTGTTGTGGAAAAATAGATCAACACCAAATCTTAACGGTTTCAACGAATCCAGAAATGGAATGCAACTCAGAATCATGAAGAAACAATATATTATAGTATCCCAGCTTATAAGGAACATGCATGACTGCGCTCAGCCCTCGCAAAAAACTCAAGAACTCTGGGACTTAATGAGGACCTTCTGGAATATACACCCAATGTTGGAAGACTTGGATGAAGGAGGAAAATAAAAGAAGGATGTTTGTAGATGTCAGGTTCGGGTGAACTAAAGCTTCAGTCACACCTTCTATCCAGTTTCATATGCTGAAGAAAAAAGCTTGGGGCTAGGTGCCAACCGGTGAGCAACCAAGTGAAAACATGAAGCCACTAAAGTGGTGGTGATGGATAGTATCGTGTGAGAATTATGTACCAGCATTGAATGGATGAACTAAAGTGCTGTTAGAGTGAGGAAGACATTAATGTCTACAGGCTTGTTAAATCTCACAGGGTGTGGTAGCTCTCAGTAGAACTATATAGGTTATAAAAAATACAGACACTCCTGAACTCTTTGGAGATTGTCGGAAATCACAAGTCTGTGTATTTCTCTTGTTCTCACCGGCAGAAGACTGAATCCCCAAAATGTCTAAGTTAGGCTATGGTCGCACGCTGCGGATTTACTGTGGATTTTTTCCGCGGATTTGCAGCGGATTTGCTGCAGAAAATGTGTCTTACATATCTGCAGTCATTTGCCAGCAAAACTTATGGGTATAAACAAATGCTGTGCGAACACTGCGCTTTTTTATACCTGTGGATTTACCCATGGAATTTCCACTGCGGAATTAATGTGCATGTCAGTTCTTTTGCGCAGGTACCTACGGTTTCTACCATAGATAATGGTAAAAATCCACAGTGACCAACCTGTGGAAAAACCGTGGCAAAACCCCATCAAACCGCGGCAAATCCGCATGCTGATTTTGTTTTGGTTTTGGTGGGTTTTCTTTTTACCACAGGTGCGGGATTCTTTCAGAGGGTCCGGATTTTCCTTGAGAAAAAGTCAATGTCTAGTGCGCACATGGCCTTAGGGTTAGGGCTGTTCATATACTTTGATTTGATAGAATGGTATCATAAAAGTCTTGCCCATAGCAGAAGAATACCAAACAGGGGCCCAACCCCCATAAGAACAGGAATATGAAACTATTGTCATGCTGTGTGTGGGGAGAGACACAGAGCAAGTGGATTCCTGGGAATAAGGGAGGCTGAAACACAAAGAGGGGGTGTGACCAGGGGCTTCTATGCTGGTTCTGACACTGGGGGGCCCTGCGCTTGCCCTCAAACCACAGGTACCTATAAGGGTTAGGAGGTGTGGCCCGCCTACGTGCTCCTGTCTCCTAGCCAGACCCTAGGACTAAATCCCACCACCCACCTATCCACGGAGGGAAAAAAACCCACAAAAATAAACAGCAAAAGAGGAAAAAGGAAAAACAACAACTTATCTTGAGAGGGAATCTTCAAAATATACAGCAATAGTAGTCTGAAGCCACATGCACTCCTGAGCAAGCAACTTCTCCAAGTGAAGAGTATATGACTCGCCCACCCCAGGGCCTTAGGTGTCGGGCCGGACTAGTCCGGGGTAGTCAGCGGTGGCGGGGCCCGATTCCATGGCCCTGGTGGGGTCAGTTAATGTGGCGGTATTGGGCGTGATGATAGTGTTAAAGTTTATATAAGATTCGTGATGCCCCCTGTGGTAAATTGCAGCTATGGAGCCACAGCTGCTGGAAGGGACCTCCGGGGCTGATGGTATGGCAACTAAGGTGTTTTTTGCTCTCCACAGGTAGAACGGGTACCCCGGGGCAACCTTTGGTGCTTGGTAAAGTCTATGGTGTTTGTAGATGCAGTGCAGGATAAAACAGACGACACAGGGCTTGCAGTTAAGGTCTTTACTCACAGTTCAGTCTCAATTCGGCAGCTGTCCAGTTTCCCACAGTATGCTGGGATCCACTGTCAGGTACCTCCGCCGATCCCGGGTAGTTCAGAGGTCAATACCGGTGCACCCCTCCTGTGTCTCTTTCCTGACTGTCTTCCTAGCCCTGACCGTTGTAGCTGTGATGGTCTTGGCCTCCACCACAGGGCCTGAACAAAGGGGGCTAACCGCAGTTGTATTGTCGCGGGCGGAGGAGGGGATGCTGTGCTCACCCACTGCTCGGGTCCAGCTGCTGCTGCTCGGTGGTGGCTCGAGCGGTGGGCCGGATCCCGGGGACTCGAGCGGCGTTCCTCGCCCGTGAGTGAAAGGGGGGGTGGTGTGTGGTTTGGGGATATTGTCCATGACGCCACCCACGGTTGTGGTGAAGTTGTGACACCACCGATGCTCTGGATGGGGATCCCGGGAGCGATGGCAGGGAGCAGCTTGGATGTTGGTTCTCCCCTCCTTGGGTAGGGGGGTTGGTTGTCCCGGGGCCCGAGTGAGGGTTGGGGATGCAGGCGGGTTACGGGGCCTGGTGAGGTGCAGGGTCGCGGGGGCAGCGCTGTGCCGCAAGGCACGGTGGTACTCACTCAGCCAGTAATTCACACAGAGTCTCTGGTCAAACAAACGGCTGGATGGACGGGTCCCACAGGCGGCTGCGGTTGTTCTCCTCCTGACCCCAGGTTGGTAGTGTAAGTCCTTTCCTTCACCTTCGTGTACGCTCCTCCTGCGCTCCAGTTTCCAGCTGGCTCCCCGGTTCGGTACCGGTGGGCCACCGCCCAGCCCCGGCTACCTACGGTTCCACCAAGACTGTCTTCCTGGCTCCCACAGACGGCCACTACCGTCTGCCTCACTGGCTACACGAGGGACCTAGGCTCCAACCTAGGCCCCAGTCTGCGTCTGCCTCTCTGCAGACCTCCCCTCTCTTCCTCTGCCTGGACTTGTCTGAGCTGGTTTTTGCCTCAGGCCAGCTAGACTCCTGGGTGGGCGTCTCCATCTGCCTGACTCCGCCCACCTGGTGTATCTGTCTGAACCCGAGGGAGGAAATCAGGTCTCACTGGGGATGTCTGCTGTGAACTGCTGGGGGTGGGGGTGTGTGTGTGTTGTTACCTGTGGCCCCTGGCTTGTCCAGGGCGCCACAGTATCTTGCCCTCTTCACAGGGGATCTGTGGCAGGTTGTGGCCCTGGGCGTATGCAACCACCCTAGGCCTTCGGTGTTACTTTTGAGGTATTGTCTTTCTTCCCTCTGTCTGGGGACCATCCCCGAATGCAGCCAGATCCATCTACCCGATCTTCCAGTGGAACAGGCCACGAGCCAATATGCCCTTCCGTGGCCCTGGAATCCTTTCTTTCTTTAGGTGTCACCTGGGTTTACCTAGACCCCAGGATCTCCACCAGGAACTTCCTTCTGTCACTTTCTCCTGAGGTAACTACCTCCCTCTCCTTCTCCCTCTCACAGACTGACTGCCTGCCTTTTTACTTCCTGGTTTCCTTGTCTACTCACACTTTCTGACTCCTCCCACACACCCACTGACTAGGCCCCACCCACACTATTGGGACCAGAAATGGGACTTACGGCCCCATGAATACATCTATGGGGGTTTCTGCCACTATCCCTGACCCAGTGTATGCCTACCAATTGGTGTGTGCAAGTTTAGTCTGTGACCCCATTCTTACCCAGGATGGGACATCACACCTCTGGCTGAGGTGCAATATCTCTGTGGCGACGGAAACCTCAGGGGCGCCACATATAACCTGCACTGAAGGAGTGAAAGGCCTCACGTTCACGTTATAAAGGCCCTTAATTACCAGCTGGAGGAACGGCTCCTCCAACCTGGCAAGGAAACAGAAAAAAAACCTCAATCAAGCCCCTAAAGGGAAAGCACCCATTAACGTCTGGACGATCGCTGGGCCCTTCAGCAGTACCTGAAGGTCAAGACACATCCGTGACAGCTATAGTGCAAGAATACCAACTAGACAAGATGGAACAAAGGTCCTCATAAATTCAAGATAGTGATGAGATGAGATGAACACTCTCCCCACAGCTATATCGCCTGATTCCTCCATAGGTTTAGCATAGGGAGAATTATAAATTGACATTCTCTCTACTTATATCCCTCTACATTATCTGTAGGCCCCAATACAAATTTGATGGCCAAACTTCAAAGGGTCCACTTATCTCTAGTAGAGACAAATAGTTCCCTATACTTCAGTAGTAACCCAGGTCTTTAGACGGTTTATCCCAAATTAGTAATGTGTCCTCGTTATATAGGCATCTGAAGAACTATGTCATGAATAAAGTGTTTGACCTCAGTTCTATTCATTTTTCTATGTGACTGCCAGAGAAAACCATAGCCAGTTCAATAGCCAGTCCATTCCACTCAAGATGGAGCTCAGAAGAGTTAATTTCCAGGGTCCATGAATAGAGAAGAGCGAACCCAAATTTTTAAGTTCGGTGTGGGCACTGAACACAGACTTTACAAAGACATCTGTGTTTGAGTACGGAAATCAGATTGCTTTACGTATACTGACTACTAGAGGGACCATTGCTGTGCTTGGGTATGCTCAGTGCTCAGCCCAGTGTGAGCCTCTTCCAGTGTTTGTATGGCTTGCACTAAGGGTAAAATCTGTGTTATTGGATGTAGTGTATATAAAAAAAGAGAAAATCCTACTCTCCCTTCCCTGGAAGTGATCTATTTATGGCTGGCTGTATGAGGTTCAGGTCAAGTTTGGGTTCAGAACAGATGAGTAGAGATTAGTGATGAGCGAGCATGCTTGTCACTACTCGGTACTCGCACGAGTATCACTGTACTCGGGCTGCTCGGCGGGGAACGAGTAATCTCGCGATACTCGTGCTTTACTCGTGGTCTTCATTTCTGCATGTTGGCGCTCTTTTGAGAGCCAGCCCTCATGCAGGGATTGGCTGGCAGACCACTGCAATGCCACAGCCCTGTTAGTTGTGGAATTGCAGTGATTGGCCGGCCTGCACAGCGTCACCGAGCCTTTATATAGGCCGGCGCGCTGTGCTCTGCTCACAGCTATTCTGACAGTGAGTGCAGGGAGAGTGTCGCTGATTCAGGGAAAGCTTTGCGGCCCTTTATAGCTTTTTCAGTTGCAGGGCTGCAAACAGTGTGACCAAAAGTCCTTCTCAGGACTATTCTAGTTGTATACAGGCAGGCAGGGTATAGCCAGGTCGGCGTACAGTAGCAGAGTCCTTCTCAGGACTATTGTTGCTATATACAGGCAGGGTATAGCCAGGTCTGAATACAGGCTAGTGACCAAAAGAGTCCTTGTCAGGACTATTGTAGCAGTATACAGGCAGGCAGGCAGGCAGGGTAGTGGTGACCGTATACCAGCCTTCATATCTGGGGCTGGTGTACACAGTGTAAAACAGTCCAGATAGTGTCTGACTTGTCTGTACTGTAATTGTCGCTCCCCAAAAAAACCTGTTAGGTTATTATTGCGTCCGTGCTTGGTTTTTAAAACCGCACGTGTGTGCCTGTTGGTGGCAGCGTACAGGTGCACTGGTGTGCGTTTACCAAACTATTATATAACGCACAAGTGTAGTGTATAATACACGTCAGTCAGCAGTGGCTGATAGTGTCAGAGTTCTTAATTTTTGCTCCTAAAACCTGTGTTAGGTTATTATTGCGTCCGTGCTTGGTTTTTAAAACCGCACGTGTGTGCCTGTTGGTGGCAGCGTACAGGTGCACTGGTGTGCGTTTACCAAACTATTATATAACGCACAAGTGTAGTGTATAATACACGTCAGTCAGCAGTGGCTGATAGTGTCAGAGTTCTTAATTTTTGCTCCTAAAACCTGTGTTAGGTTATTATTGCGTCCGTGCTTGGTTTTTAAAACCGCACGTGTGTGCCTGTTGGTGGCAGCGTACAGGTGCACTGGTGTGCGTTTACCAAACTATTATATAACGCACAAGTGTAGTGTATAATACACGTCAGTCAGCAGTGGCTGATAGTGTCAGAGTTCTTAATTTTTGCTCCTAAAACCTGTGTTAGGTTATTATTGCGTCCGTGCTTGGTTTTTAAAACCGCACGTGTGTGCCTGTTGGTGGCAGCGTACAGGTGCACTGGTGTGCGTTTACCAAACTATTATATAACGCACAAGTGTAGTGTATAATACACGTCAGTCAGCAGTGGCTGATAGTGTCAGAGTTCTTAATTTTTGCTCCTAAAACCTGTGTTAGGTTATTATTGCGTCCGTGCTTGGTTTTTAAAACCGCACGTGTGTGCCTGTTGGTGGCAGCGTACAGGTGCACTGGTGTGCGTTTACCAAACTATTATATAACGCACAAGTGTAGTGTATAATACACGTCAGTCAGCAGTGGCTGATAGTGTCAGAGTTCTTAATTTTTGCTCCTAAAACCTGTGTTAGGTTATTATTGCGTCCGTGCTTGGTTTTTAAAACCGCACGTGTGTGCCTGTTGGTGGCAGCGTACAGGTGCACTGGTGTGCGTTTACCAAACTATTATATAACGCACAAGTGTAGTGTATAATACACGTCAGTCAGCAGTGGCTGATAGTGTCAGAGTTCTTAATTTTTGCTCCTAAAACCTGTGTTAGGTTATTATTGCGTCCGTGCTTGCATTTAAAAACCGCACGTGTGTGCCTGTCGGTGGCAGCGTACAGGTGCACTTGTGTGCAATTTCCAGAAACTTTGATATAACGCACAAGTAGTGAATATACACGTCAGCAGTGCACAGCATTGCAAAATGCGCAAGGGCATTGGCAAGGAACAAGGAAGTGGACGTGATGGTGGTGCAGGCAGAGGCCGAGGTCGTGGGCAAGCTCTAATTTCGCCACAACAAAGGGCCACATCTAGTCGCTCGCACGTCCTGTCCCAAATTCTTGGGGACCGCAGCAGTACACCGCTCTTGAACCAAGACCAGTGTCAACAGGTTGTTAGTTGGATAGCGGATAATGCTTCCAGTCAGATTGGCACCACCACAAACACTCTGTCTTCCACACGGTCAAGTGTCAGTAGCCGTGATACTGCACCGCACATTTCTGAACCTGATCCTCCTTCCTACCACCAGGCTGAGTACACGTCCTCCTCGGACATTAATGATCCCACACTTGGACACTCGGAAGAGCTGTTCACGTTTCCATTCACACATTCTGGCCTCTCGCCAGCTCATATTGAAGTGGGTCATGAGGAGATCGTCTGTACAGATGGCCAAATATTTGAGCAGCCACGTTCTCACGAAGTTGGCAACGTGTCTCAACAAGTGGTGGACGATGATGAGACACAATTGTCAGCAAGTCAGGAGGAGGAGCAGGGTGCGGAAGAGGAAGACGACGTGGTGGATGATCCAGTAACTGACCCAACCTGGCAGGAGGATATGCAGAGCGAGGACAGCAGTGCACAGGGGGAGGGAGGCGTAGCATCACAACAGGCAGTAAGAAGCAGGGTGGTGGCCCCAGGCAGAAGTCAGGCAACCGTTCCCCGGAACAACACGACGACACAAGGTGCCTGTACAAATGTTAGGTCTTCACGAGTCTGGCAGTTTTTTAAGTTGGATCCAGATGATTCAAAAAAGGCCATTTGCAACACCTGCCGTGCCAGCATCAGCAGGGGTACCAAAACTAGCAGCCTGACCACCACCAGCATGATCAGGCACATGTCAGCCAAGCACCCGACTTTGTGGGAAGTACAACAGAGTCGAGGAGCAGTGCTTGCTGATGTCACTGCTACGTCTTCGCTGGTTGTGCATGCGAGCCAATCCTCTGTCCATGCTGCCTGCGAACAAGCCTCCTCCACTCCTGCACCTGCAGTTGCCTACGCAGAAAGAACACCATCATCAAGCACGTCCTTGTCCCAGCGCAGCGTTCAGTTATCCATTCAGCAAACCTTTGAACGCAGGCGCAAATACACTGCCAACACCCCACATGCCACAGTTCTAAATGCTAACATTTCGCGACTGCTTGCGCTGGAAATGTTGCCTTTTAGGCTGGTGGAGACAGAAGCATTCCGTGACCTGATGGCGGCAGCTGTCCCACGTTACTCGGTCCCCAGCCGCCACTATTTCTCCCGGTGTGCCGTCCCCGCGTTGCATAACCACGTGTCACAAAACATCACACGTGCCCTGAACAACGCTGTTTCACCCAAGGTCCACCTAACCACAGACACGTGGACAAGTGCTTGTGGGCAAGGCCGCTACATCTCGTTGACGGCACACTGGGTTAATATTGTGGAAGCTGGGACCCAGTCTGAGCGAGGGACGCAACACGTCCTTCCCACACCAAGGTTTGCAGGCCCTACCTCAGTCAGTGTTTCACCCACACTCTACAGCTCCGGAATGTCATGCTCTTCAGCCTCCTCCTCCTCCTGCGCATCCTCATCCACTGTGCCCTCCACACCAGTCACAAGCTGGAAGCACTGCAGCACTGCCTCGGCGAAGCGGCAACAGGCTGTGCTGAAGCTAATCTGCATAGGTGACAAACCCCACAATGCCGAAGAGCTGTGGACAGCTCTGAAACAGCAGGCAGATCACTGGCTCACACCTCTGAACCTAAAGCCAGGAAAGGTCGTTTGTGACAATGGCCGGAACCTGGTGGCGGCTTTGAGGCGAGGCCAGCTGACACATGTTCCATGCGTGGCCCATGTGCTCAACCTCGTGGTTCAGCGGTTTATAAAGTCATACCCAGAGCTGTCTGATCTGCTGGTAAAAGTTCGCCGCCTGTCTGCACATTTTCGAAAGTCACCTACTGCTTCAGCCGGCCTTGCCGGCTTTCAGCGCCGTTTGCATCTTCCGGCTCACAGACTGGTGTGTGATGTCCCCACGCGTTGGAATTCAACTCTGCACATGTTGGTCAGGATATGTGAGCAGAAGAGGGCAGTTGTTGAGTACCTGCATCACCTAAGCCGTCGGGAAATGGGTCAAACTCCACACATAACACCTGAGGAGTGGAGATGGATGTCAGACCTATGTACCATCCTCCAAAACTTTGAGGACTCCACCAAGATGGTGAGTGGTGATGACGCCATTATTAGCGTCACCATACCGCTACTCTGCCTTCTAAAACGGTCCCTGCTGAAAAACAAACATGATGCATTGCAGGCGGAGCGCGATGAGTTGCAGCAAGAAACAGTAGTGGGTGTGGGTGATAACACACAGCCCAGCCTCGTCTCATCACAACGTGCAGTGGAGGACTATGACGAGGAGGAGGATGAAGACATGGAGCAACTCTCCGGCCAAATTGAGGATATGACATGCACACCAGTCATATCCTCGATTCAGCGTGGCTGGCCAGAGGACAGGGTAGATGAGGAGGAGGAGGAGGAGGAGGAGGAGGAGGAGGAGGACAGCATGTTCAGTCATCTTGTTGGTCAGGCTACTGAAGTCCTGGCTGTTAAGAGTCTGGCGCACATGGCTGACTTTATGGTAAGCTGCCTGTCTCGTGACCCTCGCGTTAAGAACATCTTGGCCGACAATCATTACTGGTTGGTAACACTGTTAGACCCACGCTACAAGGAGAACTTTTTGTCTCTTATTCCCGTGGAGGAGAGGTCAACCAAAATGCAGCAGTTTCGGAAGGCCATACTCACGGAAGTAGGCAAAGCATTCCCCTCACAAAACGCTAGCGGCATAGGTCAGGAATCAGTGGACAACCGAGGCGTACAGCCGAGAGAGGCACAAGTCCAATCCGCCAGAGGTAGGGGAACAGTCTTTAAGATGTGGGACAGTTTTCTCAGCCCCTCACGTACCACAGCCCCTGAGGTGCGGGGTAGTGCCACAAGAAATCCTAAGTTTGCCCAGATGCTGAAGGAGTACCTTGCAGATCGAACAACTGTACTCCGACATTCCTCTGTGCCTTACAATTATTGGGTATCCAAGCTGGACACGTGGCATGAATTGGCTCTCTACGCCTTGGAAGTCCTGGCCTGCCCTGCTGCTAGCGTTTTGTCAGAGCGTGTTTTTAGTGCCGCAGGTGGAATCATTACAGATAAACGCACCCGCCTGTCAACTGAAAATGCTGACAGGCTGACTCTGATAAAGATGAACAAGGGTTGGATTGGGCCAGACTTCACCACACCACCAGCAAATGAGAGCGGAGTTTAAAGTTTGCCATGTACCTCCACTCACCCATGGGTACACTTCTCGACTTTGGATAATCGCTGGACTGCTCCTCCTTCTCCTCATGCGCCATCATGATGACCGTTACAATAGTTAGGTCTTTGTTTCAGGTATACCCCCAGTGGTAAATTTTTTCGCCCATTCTTTGCAGAATGGACATTACAACGACAGGAGACCCGCTCCTTTGCAATGGGAACAATGTTTTGAGGCCCTCATGCACGTCTCTACCCAGGGACAACGTGGAGCCTCCCAATTTTTGGCTGCCCTGCCTAAGGGCTATACTGAAATACACCCACTTCCTTACAATGGGCACTTCAGGTTTACAGGCCATCATGCACGTCTCTATCCAGGGACAATGTGGAGCCTCCCAATTTTTGGCTGCCCTGGCAAAGGGCTATACTAAAATAGACCCACTTCCTTACAATGGGCACTTCAGGTTTACAGGCCATCATGCACGTCTCTATCCAGGGACAATGTGGAGCCTCCCAATTTTTGGCTGCCCTGGCAAAGGGCTATACTGAAATAGACCCACTTCCTTAAAATGGACACTTAATGTTTTGAGGCCATCATGCACGTCTCTACCCAGGGACAATGTGGAGCCTCCCAATTTTTGGCTGCCCTGGCAAAGGGCTATACTGAAATACACCCACTTCCTTACAATGGGCACTTCAGGTTTACAGGCCATCATGCACGTCTCTATCCAGGGACAATGTGGAGCCTCCCAATTTTTGGCTGCCCTGGCAAAGGGCTATACTGAAATAGACCCACTTCCTTAAAATGGACACTTAATGTTTTGAGGCCATCATGCACGTCTCTACCCAGGGACAATGTGGAGCCTCCCAATTTTTGGCTGCCCTGGCAAAGGGCTATACTGAAATACACCCACTTCCTTACAATGGGCACTTCAGGTTTACAGGCCATCATGCACGTCTCTATCCAGGGACAATGTGGAGCCTCCCAATTTTTGGCTGCGCTGGCAAAGGGCTATACTGAAATAGACCCACTTCCTTACAATGGGCACTTCAGGTTTACAGGCCATCATGCACGTCTCTATCCAGGGACAATGTGGAGCCTCCCAATTTTTGGCTGCCCTGGCAAAGGGCTATACTGAAATAGACCCACTTCCTTACAATGGGCACTTCAGGTTTACAGGCCATCATGCACGTCTCTATCCAGGGACAATGTGGAGCCTCCCAATTTTTGGCTGCCCTGGCAAAGGGCTATACTGAAATAGACCCACTTCCTTACAATGGGCACTTCAGGTTTACAGGCCATCATGCACGTCTCTATCCAGGGACAATGTGGAGCCTCCCAATTTTTGGCTGCCCTGGCAAAGGGCTATACTGAAATAGACCCACTTCCTTACAATGGGCACTTCAGGTTTACAGGCCATCATGCACGTCTCTATCCAGGGACAATGTGGAGCCTCCCAATTTTTGGCTGCCCTGGCAAAGGGCTATACTGAAATAGACCCACTTCCTTACAATGGGCACTTCAGGTTTACAGGCCATCATGCACGTCTCTATCCAGGGACAATGTGGAGCCTCCCAATTTTTGGCTGCCCTGGCAAAGGGCTATACTGAAATAGACCCACTTCCTTACAATGGGCACTTCAGGTTTACAGGCCATCATGCACGTCTCTATCCAGGGACAATGTGGAGCCTCCCAATTTTTGGCTGCCCTGGCAAAGGGCTATACTGAAATAGACCCACTTCCTTACAATGGGCACTTCAGGTTTACAGGCCATCATGCACGTCTCTATCCAGGGACAATGTGGAGCCTCCCAATTTTTGGCTGCCCTGGCAAAGGGCTATACTGAAATAGACCCACTTCCTTACAATGGGCACTTCAGGTTTACAGGCCATCATGCACGTCTCTATCCAGGGACAATGTGGAGCCTCCCAATTTTTGGCTGCCCTGGCAAAGGGCTATACTGAAATAGACCCACTTCCTTACAATGGGCACTTCAGGTTTACAGGCCATCATGCACGTCTCTATCCAGGGACAATGTGGAGCCTCCCAATTTTTGGCTGCCCTGGCAAAGGGCTATACTGAAATAGACCCACTTCCTTACAATGGGCACTTCAGGTTTACAGGCCATCATGCACGTCTCTATCCAGGGACAATGTGGAGCCTCCCAATTTTTGGCTGCCCTGGCAAAGGGCTATACTGAAATAGACCCACTTCCTTACAATGGGCACTTCAGGTTTACAGGCCATCATGCACGTCTCTATCCAGGGACAATGTGGAGCCTCCCAATTTTTGGCTGCCCTGGCAAAGGGCTATACTGAAATAGACCCACTTCCTTACAATGGGCACTTCAGGTTTACAGGCCATCATGCACGTCTCTATCCAGGGACAATGTGGAGCCTCCCAATTTTTGGCTGCCCTGGCAAAGGGCTATACTGAAATAGACCCACTTCCTTACAATGGGCACTTCAGGTTTACAGGCCATCATGCACGTCTCTATCCAGGGACAATGTGGAGCCTCCCAATTTTTGGCTGCCCTGGCAAAGGGCTATACTGAAATAGACCCACTTCCTTACAATGGGCACTTCAGGTTTACAGGCCATCATGCACGTCTCTATCCAGGGACAATGTGGAGCCTCCCAATTTTTGGCTGCCCTGGCAAAGGGCTATACTGAAATAGACCCACTTCCTTACAATGGGCACTTCAGGTTTACAGGCCATCATGCACGTCTCTATCCAGGGACAATGTGGAGCCTCCCAATTTTTGGCTGCCCTGGCAAAGGGCTATACTGAAATAGACCCACTTCCTTACAATGGGCACTTCAGGTTTACAGGCCATCATGCACGTCTCTATCCAGGGACAATGTGGAGCCTCCCAATTTTTGGCTGCCCTGGCAAAGGGCTATACTGAAATAGACCCACTTCCTTACAATGGGCACTTCAGGTTTACAGGCCATCATGCACGTCTCTATCCAGGGACAATGTGGAGCCTCCCAATTTTTGGCTGCCCTGGCAAAGGGCTATACTGAAATAGACCCACTTCCTTACAATGGGCACTTCAGGTTTACAGGCCATCATGCACGTCTCTATCCAGGGACAATGTGGAGCCTCCCAATTTTTGGCTGCCCTGGCAAAGGGCTATACTGAAATAGACCCACTTCCTTACAATGGGCACTTCAGGTTTACAGGCCATCATGCACGTCTCTATCCAGGGACAATGTGGAGCCTCCCAATTTTTGGCTGCCCTGGCAAAGGGCTATACTGAAATAGACCCACTTCCTTACAATGGGCACTTCAGGTTTACAGGCCATCATGCACGTCTCTATCCAGGGACAATGTGGAGCCTCCCAATTTTTGGCTGCCCTGGCAAAGGGCTATACTGAAATAGACCCACTTCCTTACAATGGGCACTTCAGGTTTACAGGCCATCATGCACGTCTCTATCCAGGGACAATGTGGAGCCTCCCAATTTTTGGCTGCCCTGGCAAAGGGCTATACTGAAATAGACCCACTTCCTTACAATGGGCACTTCAGGTTTACAGGCCATCATGCACGTCTCTATCCAGGGACAATGTGGAGCCTCCCAATTTTTGGCTGCCCTGGCAAAGGGCTATACTGAAATAGACCCACTTCCTTACAATGGGCACTTCAGGTTTACAGGCCATCATGCACGTCTCTATCCAGGGACAATGTGGAGCCTCCCAATTTTTGGCTGCCCTGGCAAAGGGCTATACTGAAATAGACCCACTTCCTTACAATGGGCACTTCAGGTTTACAGGCCATCATGCACGTCTCTATCCAGGGACAATGTGGAGCCTCCCAATTTTTGGCTGCCCTGGCAAAGGGCTATACTGAAATAGACCCACTTCCTTACAATGGGCACTTCAGGTTTACAGGCCATCATGCACGTCTCTATCCAGGGACAATGTGGAGCCTCCCAATTTTTGGCTGCCCTGGCAAAGGGCTATACTGAAATAGACCCACTTCCTTACAATGGGCACTTCAGGTTTACAGGCCATCATGCACGTCTCTATCCAGGGACAATGTGGAGCCTCCCAATTTTTGGCTGCCCTGGCAAAGGGCTATACTGAAATAGACCCACTTCCTTACAATGGGCACTTCAGGTTTACAGGCCATCATGCACGTCTCTATCCAGGGACAATGTGGAGCCTCCCAATTTTTGGCTGCCCTGGCAAAGGGCTATACTGAAATAGACCCACTTCCTTACAATGGGCACTTCAGGTTTACAGGCCATCATGCACGTCTCTATCCAGGGACAATGTGGAGCCTCCCAATTTTTGGCTGCCCTGGCAAAGGGCTATACTGAAATAGACCCACTTCCTTACAATGGGCACTTCAGGTTTACAGGCCATCATGCACGTCTCTATCCAGGGACAATGTGGAGCCTCCCAATTTTTGGCTGCCCTGGCAAAGGGCTATACTGAAATAGACCCACTTCCTTACAATGGGCACTTCAGGTTTACAGGCCATCATGCACGTCTCTATCCAGGGACAATGTGGAGCCTCCCAATTTTTGGCTGCCCTGGCAAAGGGCTATACTAAAATAGACCCACTTCCTTACAATGGGCACTTCAGGTTTACAGGCCATCATGCACGTCTCTATCCAGGGACATTGGTGAACCTCACAATTTTGGACTGCCCTGGCAAAGGAAAATACTACAAAGACTCACTTCCTCAAAATGGGCACATTAGACTCAAGAGGCCTTCATGTACGTCTCTTCTCAGGGACATCGGAGTGCCACACAATGTTTTCACGTAAAATCTTTCATGTATTAATCTCAAAAAGTAACATACACCAGCTCTATCTCACTATTGGGTATGTGCCCTTAACATTTCTGCCATGAAAAATCATTTTGGGGTCATTTTGGAAGGTTTTCTGGTGAGTCCGTAAAAATGGCGTAAAACGCGGACAAAATTGTTCACAGCTGTGACTTTTGAGTGATAAATGCTTCAAGGGGTCTTCCCCATGCTGTTGCCATGTCATTTGAGCACTCTTCTGAGACTTTTGTGCCATTTTTAGGGTTTCTCCATGCTGCCGGGAGGTCATTTCACAAAAATACTCGGGTCTCCCATAGGATAACATTGGGCTCGTTGCTCGGGCCGAGTACACGAGTATCTTGGGAGGCTCGGCCCGAGCTTCGAGCACCCGAGCTTTTTAGTACTCGCTCATCACTAGTAGAGATGAACGAACACGAGAACCCGAAGTTCGGTGTTCAGTGTTTGTACCAAACACATACCTTACAAGAAAAACAGAGTTCAGGTTCAGAGTTTGGGTGCTTTATTTATGTAAACCACTTTCGTGAGAATCGCTGTGCTCGAGTAAGCTCAGTGCTCAGCCCAATGCAGGCCACTTGCAGTGTTTGAACACCTCACAGTGGAGGCTAGCAGTGGAGGTAATAATGGCATGATCGGATGTAGTGTGCACCAAACAAGTAAAATGGAGAAAAAAAACGCCCACCAGCCCCCGGAAGTGATCTGTTCATGGCTGGCTGCATGTGGGCAGAGACCTAAACTGTCCAATTAGTGACTTCCATTGAGGTTCAGCTCAAGTCCGGGTCCCAAGTCAAACTTTATCTAAAGTCCAGCTGAACCCACCAAACTGAACTTCCACAGGTCTGCTCATCTCTATCCATGAGCCCAATTCTTGGGATCCCTTTGGGTCCCAGTGATTAGACTGCCATCAGACCCCCAGCAATTAGTAACATATCCCATATCGTATTGAAAGGGAATGACTTACTATTTTGCAAATAACTCTTTAAAGGGAACTTGTCATCAGATTTTTAGTGTGTGAGCTAATCCCACCACCTTCCTTAGCACCTATGCTGCATTCTAAAAAAATTGTATATTATGCTCTGACCCCCCCTGCATATCCCCAAAAAACCTTTTGAATATCTACTGCGCTGTATGCAAATGCAACCGGTCCGGTCCGATCGGTGTCTTTGCCGCGGTTTCTGTCCCTCCTTCCTGCTGGTAATCGTCATCCTTCCAATGTGATTGGTGTGGATGACGTGCCCTGGGTCATCCACATAGCTGGACAAGATCTTGCACCTGCGAAGGGATATTGCATTTCGCACAGGGTGCACTTTACTTTGCCTGTTACTGATAGAGCCTGAAACCTAACTGCACATGTGTCGGCAGCAACCCGCAGCAGGGCAATGTAAAGTGCGCCTGCGCGAACAGCAAATCTCCTGCGCAGGCGCGAGATTTTGTCTTGCTATGTGAATGATGCAGGGCACGTCATCCACATCAATCACATCGGGAGGGTGGCTTTTACCAGCGAAGAGGAGGGACAGGAGCCGCGGCAAAGCCACTCATCAGATTGCACCAGTTGCATTTGCATACAGCTTGGGAGCTATTCAAAAGGTTTTTTGGGAGATATGCAGGGGGGTCAGGGCATAATATACCACTTTTTATAATGCAGCATAGGTGCTAAGGAAGGTGGTGGGATTAGCTCACACACTAAAAAACTGCTGACAGGTTCCCTTTAATCCAATGATGGAAATGGAGATTTGAGACAACATATATTGTGAATATTTGAGGACCTGAATTTCTAAACAAGACTTATGGTTCTTATTTAAATACATGACACCAATAATTAAAGCAAAAGAGGCTCATTTGTGATGATACCACCTGGATTTTGCAGATTTTTTAGATACTGAAAACAGAACATAGAAAAAGTACTGAATTAATGATTTGAGGAACAAAAATAAAGAGTATGAATATTTACCGTATCTTGTTTTTTTTGGATTTTAACGGACCCATAACTTTATTGCCTGAGGGCTCAGACATTTCCTAATCCTTTCTTGATCCATGATGCTGCTATGTTGTGGTGGGTATCATGCCCCTTCAGGCTCGGTTTTCCGATGTCCATTAGTACAATGGTTGGCTCACACCACCATCACCCTACTTACATGCACTGTTGAAAAGTATAACTCTGCTACTGCTCTACATAGAAGCACAGTTATATCCATGGCTTTATGTATCTTTGAGATGATCTGTCCAACAAATTATCACTCCATGTTCTCATTCTTTACCGTTCCCATGATAGTGGAAGCAATGACATCATAAACAAAATTCACAGGCAGCCAAGATATGCAATGCAAAAATAATCTGCTGAATTTGGAAAATAAATTACAATAATAATTGACATCAAAGGTACAGTTTAAAAAGATTTACAGAGATCAAATGAAAAAGTCATCATATGGAAAGGTGCACTAGAATGGAACAGTTCTCAAAACAAAGGCCATAGATCTTTAAAAATAATGTTGTGACATCTAAAAATATTTTCAACTAGCTAATCCTTTCTATGTCTTAAAAAAAACGTTGAGAAGACATTCACAGGAATTACAACCCCATCTTCCACATCACAAAACAATTTTTAAAAAGTAATTGTCGTTTTAAATTTTATTTAAAAAATCAATAGTACATACACACGTGGTCAAAATTGTTGGTACTCCTCGTTTAATGAAAGAAAAACCCACAATGGTCACAAATAACTTGAATCTGACAGAAGTAATGATAAATAAAAAATCTATGAAAATGAACAAATGAAAGTCAGACATTGCTGCTTTTCTGCTTCCACGGAAATTTAAAAAAAAATCAAACTCATGAAATCAGGGTAGAAATGATGGTACCCCTTAAAATAATGTGACAAAAAGGACATATTAAATAAAAGTGTGTCCACTAATTAGCATCACAGGTGTCTACAATCTTGAAATCAGTCGGTGGGCTTGTATATAGGGCTACAGATACTCACTGTGCTGTTGGGTGACATAGTGTGTACCACACTCAACATGGACCAGAGGAAACAAAGGAAAGAGTTGTCTCAGGAGATTAGAAAGAAGATTATACACAAGCATGTTAAAGGTAAAGGTTATAAGATCATCTCCAAGCAGCTTGATGTTCCTGTGACTACAGTGGCACATATTATTCAGAAATTTAAGATTCATGGGACTGTAGTCAACCTCCCTGGATGTGGCCGCAGGAGGAAAATTGATGACAAATCAAAGAGACGGATAATACTAATGATAACAAAGAGTCTGGAAAAACTTCTAAAGAGATTAATGGTGAACTTCAAGCTCAAAGGAATATCAGTGTCAGATCGCAACATCCGTCGTTGTTTGAGCCAAAGTGGACTTCATGGGAGACGCCCAAGGAGGACACCATTGTTGAAAAAAAAATGATAAAAAAGCCAGACTGGAGTTTGCCAAATTACATTGTGACAAGCCACAAAGCTTCTGGAAGAATGTCCTTTGGACAGATGAGACAAAAAATGATCTTTTTGGCAAGGCACATCAGCTCTATCTTCACAGACGGAAAAATGAAGCATATCAATTATCAAGAAAATAACACTGTTCCTACTGTGAAACATTGAGGAGGCTCTGTTATGTTCTGGGGCTGCTTTCCTGCATCTGGCACAGGGTGTCTTGAATCTGTTCCGGGTACAATTAAATTTCAAGACTATCAAGGGGTTGTAGAGAGAAATGTGCTGCCTAGTGTCAGAAAGCTTGGTCTCAGTCGCAGGTCATGGATAATGACCCAAAACACACAGCTGAAAACACCCAAGAATGACTAAGAGGAAAACATTGGACTATTCTGAAGTGTCATCTATGGGCCCTGACCTAAACCCTATTGAGAATCTTTGGAGAGAGCTGAAACATGCTATCTGGAAAAGGCAACCTTCACACACCAGACAACTGGAGTAGTTTGCTCTTGAGGAGCGGCCAAAATACCTGTGGAGAGGCACAGAAGTCTCTGATAGTTACAGTAATCGTGTGATTGCAGTTGATTGCTTTAAAAGGTTGAGGAACAAAATATTAAGTTAAGGAAGGAAGGGTGCCATCATTTCTGTCCAGGACTATTTCATGAGTTTTATTTATTAAAAAATTCTGTGGAAGCTGAAAAGCAGCAATGTCTGACTTTCATTTGTTAATTTTCATATAAGATGCTATGAAGAAGGGAGGGTGGAGAAGGTAGGAGGAGCTAGAAGTAGACCCAGACATTCTGCTGCAAGTTCTCCTCAAATGACACTTTTATTTATTTTATTTTTTTATCTTCTGGACTAATCTTTAACAGTCAATTCTGGGGTAAAATATGTATTCAGTGAAGCCACACTGTGATATTACAGAGAAAGAGAGTCACAGTGTTTGGCTCAAAACAAGCCGAATGTCTAGACTACTTCTGGCTAGGGCTTCGACCAGCTGTGCTCTTGGTAATAATCAGGCTTCAGCAGTTAATTTCTGCTAGCCTATGGAATACTGCTTGAGTTACATGTTAGAACACAGAAGAAAAAGGAGTTTGTTAGGTACAAATATGAAATCGTTTTATTGATATAAAAAGTTAAGAGACAAAATTTACTAATAACAATACATGATTAAATACATAGTCAATATACACAATACATGATAACACAATAATTCGCAGTATTTACGATGGCTTAATCATGGTCATCCACCCATGATTAAGCCATCGTAAATACTGCGAAACGTCCGTCGGGTTCCTCGGGAGATTCTCATACCAGCTTGCTTCTTCCACTGCTGACACCCTGACTGGTAATATTCCTCACCGTTTTCCCCCTCTCCCGTTGAGACATATATCATAGCCATGGTTGCTTCTTTAAACTTTTGGGAAGGCTGAGTGTGAACCGTTAGGAGGTGCTGCACTTATAGCGCTGGTTTAAGCCCACCCACTATACCTTTTGAAATTGTCCTCTATTTATACTCCAGGTATTATTGTGTTATCATGTATTGTGTATATCGACTATGTATTTAAACATGTATTGTTATTAGTAAATTTTGTCTCTTAACTTTTTATATCAATAAAACCTTTTCATATTTGTACTTAAAAATCTCCTTTTTCTTCTGTATTCTACATTGTAAATGGAGTGGGTTTTGGGCCCTAAGCGGTCACTTGACTGCATGGTTGTACCCACATGATACAAAAATGTGCCATAAGTAATTTGTTTTGCTGAGTTACATGTTGCAAGAGACCAATCACAGTTGCCTCAGGTCTTTTTAAGATGGTGGAGCCTGGTCTCCTATGCCAATGACAGCTTTTGAGATCCCCATCCTTTTGCTTTCACATCCAGCTGCTGGTGAATTTCAGTTTGCTGTTTGGTGTGTTATGGAAATACTCTCGTTGTCTGATTAATTCCTCCATTTATTTAGTTCCTCCTGATTACGTATTGTCTACACATCTGTGAGTGATTGCTGTGAGTTTGAGTCTAGTTTTCCCCCATCTGTTATTTCTGTGGGATTAACCACTCCTGTCCCGGCTCTCTCCTAGGTGGAGGGGGGCTCCTAGACCAGGGTGGTTAGGGTTAGGAAGGTGGCTCAAACATTGTCACTTTCAGACATAGCTTTGGGATCAGCGTTAGCCAGGGTTCCTCTAGCGTGAGGGTCAGTTTAGGCTCCCCTGTCCCTAGTAATCCCGTCAGACCCCGTGACAGGAGATTGATAGTTAGTACTTATAAGATTTAAAGTTAGTACTTAAGATTTTATGAAGAAGGGAGGGTGGAGATGATAGGTTGACCTAGAAGCAGATTTAGACATTCTGCTGCAAGGTCTCCTCAAACAACAGTTACACTTTACGTTTTTGAGGGTTTTTTTAACCATAGATTTAAACTGTAACTTTCATTTCATGAGAACTTGCAGCAAATTGTCCATTTCTGGCTCTAGCTCCTCCCTCTTCCTCTTTCTCTTTCTCTCTTCATAGAATCCTATGAGCACTAACTGTCATCTTTTCATTTCAGTAATGAGACAATCTGTCTTCGAAGAATACAAACGTTACAGATTTTCATCATTGAATTGAAACTAAAAGATCAATCCTAGAGGAGAAAGAAGATTTTCTCTTATACAATACATTACAAAGTTGATTATTTTTAAATGTGTTTATTACGGTAATTTATTAAATACAAATTGAAACAGTGGTTACTCTTTAAACTATCATCCAATAATATTAATCAAAAAATATAAAATAACCCAGATGGTGACAATGATCTGTCTATTTTTTAAAAAGTAGGTAAAAAAATAAAGCTACATGAGCTAAACATCCATGTTCTGAGAAAAAATGTAGAATGAGACAAAGGGAGGGTCAGATTAGGGAATGTGACAGGCCTGTCTAAAAAGACGTGTTTTCAGGGCATGTCTAATACTATGGCATTAACTTGATTGTCTGGGGAAGTGCATTCCAGAGAATTGGTACAGCACAAGAAAAGTCTTGGAGACTGGAGGGGAAGATTCACATTATGGAGGAGTTAGTATAGATTGTTAGCAGAATGTTGGGCATCGGTAGAGTTTATTATGATTGTATTTTAACCTAAAACATTTGAGCTCTCCATCTTCCTTATGAAGTTTTGGTTTTAGTTAATCATTGAAGTTTTCTAGGTTTCAATATATTCAAGATATCATTGATACAGTTTGGTAGTCCATGAACGCCGGACCAGAACACAACCCTGGTGCCTCTTCTTATTAGTAGGCCATACGGATCAGAAGAGATGCTGGGGATGACATAAGTAGTATAGGGTTCTCAGGGCTGTGGTGGCCACAGCACTACAAATCTCTTTGCTCAGTTCTTATCTTTGGTCAACTTCTGTAGATGTGTCAACAGAGACTTTCTCTTTGGCCTCCGACACATCCGTGTCCGGTACGTGTTTGCCATTTTTGCACGTACCGGCGGCATGGAGACACGTTCAGCAATGCTACCCTATTGTAGCAGGCACACACACGTAAAACCACACGGAACGTGTGTCCGTGTGCGTTTGTATGTGTGTGCGTTTTTCTACATGCTGACATATCCACGTTTCCTCCGGCAGCACGGGTGTCACACGGCCCGCACCCGTACCACACGGATGTAGTGTGGATGTGATCCCGTCACGTGTGACACGCGCCGGAGAAAACACACGTGTCAGTGAAAAATAAAAACATTTACTCACCTTCTCCAGCCCTCCTGTCTCTGCCGGTGCTGCCACTTGCTGCCGACCGCCGCTCATTATGCTCATTTAATATTCACTTCACTGCAGCCGGCAGCAGCAGGGAGACGGCAGGGCTGGAGACCGAAGATCAGCACCGCGGACAGCAGGAAGGACCACGTGAGTATGTAAATTACCGGTTCTACGTGTGGTATCGCGGATTTCACACGTAGAACACACGTGGACCACACGTACCCGAGACACGTACTTACCACACGCAACACGCAGGGTAAATACGTGTCTTGCGGCAGGTGCATGTTTTTAACGGAAGTGTGTTTCAGGCCTTTGAGAGGTTCCATAAGGTTATGACAAGTGAAATATTCAGACAACTATTGTTATATGAAGAGTCTTCCCCACATCAGCCTTTGAAGTTTAGAACCTCTTCAGAATTGGTATAGGTCAACTATACATAATGACTAGCTGATGTTATTTTTGTAGGCAATAGACTAGATTCAGACATTATTGAAATGTCCACCTATCTTCTTAAAATCATTTGGACCTTTAAGGCAAAATTTCTATTAATACTGGAGCTAGAGTAGGGCTTCACAATGATACAGCATCACTCGTGAGGCACATGAACCTTCAAAGTTTGACCATAAGAAATCATATGACCATTTCTGAGTCTAAGTGATGGTTGAGTGTGCCTTGAGGAACCATATTTAATATTTTAAATATTATAAGAACTAGCCCCTAGCTTTTAGCTTCCCCTGTAGGGCTTGTGAGAACAGAACTAGTTCTGTTCTCACAAGTTCTGACTAGTTCTGTTCTCACAAGCCCTACAGGGGAAGCTAAAAGCTAGGGGCTAGTTCTTATAATATTTAAAATATTAAATATGGTTCCTCAAGGCACACTCAACCATCACTTAGACTCAGAAATGGTCATATGATTTCTGATGGTCAAACTTTGAAGGTTCATGTGCCTCACGTTCATGTCCTCCATATTGCGTCCATCATACATAAGAGGATTCACAAGAACCTATAATTGTTTCAAGCAACTTGTTTGCTAAAGAGCCTCAGTAATAGTTAAATGAGGTGTCGGTAATGTTTATATTCCCTTAGTCACCTTACATTCCAATTTTTGTAAGATCTACCTCCTAAATTTCAGTTAATCAGTTAATCCCTCAAACTCCAGCCACAGCTCCCTATCCACTAAATAGTACAAGATGGATCAAAGCTCCATCTCATACATTCCCTTTCAGGGTACAGGTTAAATTGGATCTCTCAGCAAATCACAGCTACAGCTCCATACACTAGTATTAAAAATATTGTGTAGTTTTTGGGGAGTTTTTGGAGGAGTTTTTCATTTCCTGAATTGGTCTGAATACCTTTTCAGTAGTTTTTGGAGAGGTTTTTTTCCTGTCCTCCTACCGTATGTCAGGACAGCTTCATACAACTGCAAATCCATACCCTGTAATATATTGTACAAAATAGGTGGAAATTCCTTTAAGTATGGAACAAAAAAGTGGCGCTTATCTGTGCATAGTAATTATTGTATGTAAGTCAGTGAAATCAATGGTTGAGAAGTAGTATACAGAGTACTGTATGTTCACATGGAGTGGTTGTGCTGACCAATGCACAACACTGGCAATGGTTTATCAGTGGTGCAGCCAAACTGGTGTGCCATAGCAAGATCCTTCTCAGTAGTTCCCACAGTTGTATAACTTAAAGAAAAAATCCCAGGTATACAGCACTTCCACAAAAGTTGGTTGACCAGATTATATCCATTAAAAAACTTTTTTATCTTGCTAAAATATAAAAATAAATCCACAACATATTTTGACTGTGATAGATAGAGCAGATAGAGACAGTGAGACGGTAGGGGTCAATGAAGGATTAGGGGGGATGGGACATGCAAGGAACGTAGGGAGGCTAGGAGTAATAAAGGCGTTAATAGTATTAAGTGTCTACTGGAAAATGTAAGAAGTCTTGCAAACAAAATGAATTGGAGACTCTTATGTCAACCATGGATTATGATGTGGTGGGCATTACGGAAACCTGGCTCTATGAAAGCCATGACTGGGTGACAAACATACAGGGTTATAGTACATTTAGGAGGGACAGGAAAGACAAAAAAGGTGGTGGGGTGTCTATATTTATCAAATCTAACCTAAAACCTGTGTTTAATGATGACATTGGGGGGAACTGCAACAATGTAGAGTCAGTAGGGGTAAATGTACATGGGGAGGGGAATAATGGAAAAATGCTAATTGGAGTTTGCTATAAGCCTCCTAACATACCTGAACAAATAGAGGGTGAAATGCTGGAACAAATTGAAAAGGCAGCTAATAATAATAATCGGGTTCTTATTATGGGGGATTTCAACTATCCAGACATACAGTGGGACATAGAATCTTCTGGTTCTGCTAAAAGCTGTAAATTCTTATCTACTATTCAAGACAATTTCCTCTCTCAGATGGTAGATGAGCCGACAAAGGGAGATAATTTGCTAGATCTGGTCCTGTCAAATAGACCGGATACAATTTCAGATCTACAGGTCCGGGAGCACATGGGCACCAGCGATCATAATATGGTAAGCTTCAACATAATATTCAATAGAACATTTCAAAGGGGAAATGCTAAAACCTGGAATTTTAGGAAAGCTGATCTCAACAAATTAAGGGAAGAGCTTAAATGTGTAGATTGGGACAAAGTCATGGCAACTGGGGATACTGAACATAAATGGGGAAAGTTTAAGGATATACTGCTAGAGTCCTGTAAAAAACTTATACCCTCTGGTAATAAAATGTCCAGGAATAAAAAGAAACCACTATGGATAAATAAGACTGTACAAAGTATAATAAAACTAAAACAAAGGGCGTTTAAACTCTTGAAGGCTGAGAATACAGAAATAGCATTTCAGGAGTATAAAGATATCAATAGGAAATGCAAAAAAGAAATCAAACAAGCAAAACTAGCTACTGAAACAAAAATCGCCAAGGACATTAAAATAAATCCCAAAATCTTTTATAAATACATTAATGCCAAAAGGAAAACAAAGGATAGTATTGGCCCCTTAAAATATAATAACAAGTTAGTTATAGAGGACAAACATAAGACTGAGATATTAAACAGGCATTTCTCATCTGTGTTCACCAAGGAACTGACTGTACCAGGGATCATTCAACAAGTGAAAAATCAAAGTTCACCGCCCGATATAATTAATTTAACACAAGAAGAAGTACGCCTATGTCTGAGTAAATTAAACATTGACAAATCCCCAGGACCAGATGGCATTCATCCACGAATATTGAGGGAATTGAGCTCCGTAATCGACAGACCGCTGTATCTCATCTTTTTAAACTCGCTTGTAACAGGGTTGGTGCCTCAGGATTGGAGGATTGCTGATGTGGTACCGATATTTAAGAAAGGTAAGAGGATAGATCCAGGCAACTACCGTCCAGTAAGCCTGACATCAGTAGTATGCAAAGTTTTTGAGGACATTTTAAGGGATGACATGCAAAAATATATTGCAGAAAATAATATAATAACTGACAGACAGCATGGATTCATGAAAGATAAGTCGTGTCTAACCAACCTGTTGGGGTTCTATGAGGGGGTAAGTGCAAACCTGGATATTGGTAATGCAACTGATGTGATTTATTTGGACTTTGCAAAGGCATTTGATACTGTACCACATAATAGCCTTATACTAAAGCTCCAGAAGCAAGGACTGGGGGAAACTATATGCAACTGGGTAAGGAATTGGCTAAAAGATAGGAAACAAAGACTAGTCATAAATGGTACATTCTCTAAATGGGCTATAGTCAGCAGTGGGGACCGCAGGGATCTGTGCTAGGACCAATTCTTTTTAATCTCTTTATTAATGACTTTGTGGATGGGATTGATAGTAAAGTGTCAGTCTTTGCTGATGACACGAAACTATGTAGGATATTAAAAACTGACCTTGATAGTACAATATTACAAAAAGATCTGGATAAGATGTCAGAATGGGCAGATACTTGGCAAATGAGATTTAATGTTGATAAATGTAAAGTAATGCACCTAGGAAGGAGTAATCCTATAGCTGCGTATACATTAAATGGAAGTAAACTCGGGACTACAGAACAGGAGAAGGACTTGGGTATTCTCATTACAAATAAGCTAAGCAGCAGCACTCAATGTCAAGCAGCAGCTGCAAAAGCAAACAAGATTCTAGGGTGTATAAAAAGAGAGATTAGATCCTGTGATCCCAACGTATTGTTACCCCTCTATAAATCACTTGTAAGGCCACATCTAGAATATGGGATCCAGTTTTGGGCTCCACATTTTAAAAAGGACATTCAGAAGTTAGAGTCAGTTCAAAGGTGGGCAACTAGACTACTACAAGGAATGGAGGCCTCACATATGATGACAGGTTGAAAAAGTGAGATATGTTTAGCTTAGAAAAAAGACGTCTCAGAGGAGATCTCATTTATATGTATAAATACATGTGTGGTCAATATAAAGGACTGGCGCATGACTTATTTCTACCAAAGACAGTACTAAGGACCAGGGGGCACTCACTGCGAGTGGAAGAAAAGCGATTCCGACACCTAAATAGTAAAGGGTTCTTTACAGTTAGAGCAGTCAGACTGTGGAATGCCGACCACAAGAGGTAGTAATGGCAGATACTATAACAGCTTTTAAAAAAAGGGCTGGATGATTTCCTCAGTGCACAAAACATTGTTGGTTATAAATGACTTAGTGACTAAATGTAGAACTGGTGGAGGAAGGTTGAACTAGATGGACCTAGGTCTTTTTTCAACCTAAGTAACTATGTAACTAAAAAAAAAACCAGTCTTCCTCATGTGATTCATTAGGTGATATCAGATGATAATCATCTTGAAACGCTCACTGCTGTTGAGACAGTGAGCAGGAGTGGACCCCCTGGACCACAGGGGGGACTCGGACTTACCCTGCCATGAAAGTGGTTTAACTAAGCATCAATTGGGTATATGCCAATGCCTCCAATGGTCATTATGGGCTTGACTGTCTGTAGATGCCAGGTGCCACTCCCAGGGCAGTGTCCCGAACTGTGCCAGACCCTCAGGGCAGGAATGGGTTCATGTACAGGCAAGTACAATCTCTGGTGCAGACAGAGGCAGCCGGGATGGCTAATGAGGACAGGGCGGCTGGTACAGGTGGGTACAGAGAGTACGGAAGATACTGACAGGAATGGGAAGGGGGCACAAGTACACATAACAGACATAGGGAAGTGGGACCTGACAACTAGCTAGTTTGATTGGTCTCCCTCGGACCAAACTCTCCCCTCTCCAATCCATCTTGAATGCAGCTGCCAGGGTCATATTCCTGTCCAGCCGCTTCACCGATACCTCTACTTTGTGCCAGTCACTACACTGGCTACCTATCAGCTACAGAATACAATACAAACTCATATCCTTCACCCACAAAGCTCTCCACAGCTCTGCACCACCATATATCTCATCCCTCATCTCTGTCTATCATCCTACCCGCCCCCTTCGTTCCGCAAATGATCTTAGACTAACCTCCTCCATAATACAAACCTCACACCTCCGTCTCCAAGACTTTTCTCATGCCGTGCCAGTTTTCTGGAATGCACTACCCCAAAGAATGCGACCAATATCCAGCCCCCAAGTTTTTAAGCGTACATTAAAAACACTTCTCTTCAGACAAGCTTATCATAATAACTTACTAACCTAACTCTCCCCCGTCCCACCTTTTAAATGCTACTCGTAACCTTCTCTCTCCTATTTCTGTCCTCACATCCTACATACAACCAATAGCACGTAAGGGCACCCAAAAGGTTACTGTCTAAAGACCAGATCATTCATCTTTATATGTAACCAATTAACTAGCATAACGATGGCCGGCCAGATCTACAAGTGTGCTTCACCTCTTGTGTCCCCCTTCTTCCCCATAGATTGTAATCTTTCGAGCAGGGCCCTCATTCCTACTGTAGCTGTTGAATTGTGTACTATTTTGTTTTGTATTTGTCTATACAACCCCCCCACCGGATTGTAAAGTGCTGCGGAATATGTTGGCGCTATATAAATAAACTTTATTTTTATTATTATTATTATTATAGCTAGACAAAAACTAACTAACTGACAATGTTGCTCAGGCAACAGTGTAATTCAGCTCACCAAAACATGGGACATTTTTGGAGGAGAATCTGGATGGTGCTTGCTGGAAGAAGGAGGCTAAAGGCAATCAATAGAGGGTGGATCCCGGCACAAAAATGTCCATTTCAGAAGTATAATATAAAACTTCACATTTATTGGAAAAATAAAAACAAATAAATTCCTCCGATCAACGCGTTTCAGACGCGATCGTCCTTAGTCATGATCATCATTATGGGATACAACTGCTAGCATTTATATACACATAGTCAAGGGAAATGACGACTTTTTGAACAAATTATGCAAACAAGCAAAAAAAAACCCAAAACACAATCACATGAATTATTTCAAGAAAAAATGTAGGAGAAACTAGTACATTAAGAAAAATACAATAAATCCGTCCTTTTATTTAGTCCTGAGGGGAAAGTTGTATTCATTTGAAAGATAAATAAAACTTCCTGATAATAAAGTAAACGAATTCTATCTCCACCAAACTTTTTTGAGAGCATGAACTTCAAGATGATTAGTATTGCCCTGATGTAGCGACCCAACATGCTGGGAAACACTAGAGGGGGTGCGGGTGGAAATATGTTTGGCATCATACAGATGCTCTGCGATTCTGGTGCCTAACGCACGACTTGTACAGCCAATATATTGGAGCTGGCAAGCTGTGCAGGTAATCGCATAGATAACAAAATCATCGCCGCAATTAAGAAATTGATCATTGGTGTGAGTTTTGCTGGTGGTAGTGGCAGTAAAAGTTTTTTTTATTAGACATGAAAGGGCACAATCCACAAGATTTGCTCCCACAATGATAAGAGCCTATGGTTGAAAGCCATCTACGATGTGAAGTATTTTTGGTATAATCTGTAGGAATAGTAGCTCCCAGAGTAAGGCTCCTCTTAGACACAAAATTCACCCCAGGATTAAGGATTTTTCTAGTAATCTGCACCTTCTCTAGTGGGAGGATGATCTAATTACCTAATGCCTCTCAGCCATAGGCTGAGAGGCACTTCTGGGTAATAATGCACTGGCCCTTTTAAGAGTAGAGAAGGAGAGCGTGCACCCTAAGTGCACTACTGGGGGACCTGTGCAGCATACGCAGGCCTCGGGAGCAGAAGGCATCAGTAGCACACATGGACGGCTGTGGAGAGGCGGAGGAGGATGCATGCCCGCTGCGGTGGTGAGTATTACAGCATCCCTGCTGCAGGGGAAGTGAGGATAGTACAGGGATGCTGGCATTACACACCCGAGGAAGACTGTTTCATAGTTGAAATGTATTGTGTTTTTTATATTTTTAACAAAATAAAAATATGTTTTTTAAGGGATAACTGGTCAACTGACATTTGTGCAAGTGCTGTATACCTTTAATATTTTTAATTCCGTAAAAATATTGTGCTATTTTCATTAGGAGGAATTTCTATTTGTCCATCAGTGTGATGACTGATAGGCTGTTATGTGCGCACATAAACAATTTTGACTTTTCTGAAGGGTACTTTACACGCTGCAACATCGCTAGCGATTGCTAGCGATGTCGAGCGTGATAGCACCCGCCCCCGTCGCTCGTGCGACATTTGGTGATCGCTGCAGTAGCGAATATTATCGCTACTGCAGCGTCACATGCATATACCTTGACAGCGACGTCGCTGTGACCGCCGAACAATCCCTCCCTCAAGGGGGAGGTGCGTTTGGCATCATAGCGACGTCACTATGGCGTCACTAAGCGGCCGGCCAATAGAAGCGGAGGGGCGGAGATGAGCGGGACGTAACATCCCACCCACCTCCTTCCTTCCTCATTGCCGGTGGACGCAGGTAAGGAGATGTTCGTCCTTCCTGCGGTGTCATACATAGCGATGTGTGATGCCGCAGGAATGACGAAAAACACCGTACCGGTGGCAGCAGCGATGTTAAGGAAATGAACGACGTGTCAATGGTCACTGTTTTGGAACGATTTTGCGATCGTTGATCGTCGCTCATTAGTGTTACACGCTGCGATGTCACTACCGGTGCCGGATGTGCGTCACTAACGACGTGACCCCGACGATATATCGGTAGCGATGTCGCAGCGTGTAAAGCACCCTTTACTTTTCCTCTTGGCTGGAGATATCCGAGATGAGAAACTTTGAAATAACGTTTTGTTAGAAAACACTTTTAGTAGTTGCTTATGCTATATGTGTCTGGCTGGGTAGACAAATGGATAAACAGAATCCTTTAAATCATTGTACTCAGTTGACTAAAACTTATAGTAAAGACTAAAAGGATATTTATTGCATAAACTTCCTTTTTCTGTGCAGAATTCTCAAGGAAACAAAATGCCAGTTAAGGTTGAGACCACTGCTGATAACAACATTACAAAAATGACAATAAGACAGTCTTTTTGTGGAGTTTTTTGGAGGGAACCTCTCCAAAATCCTCCTTAGAAACTCAAAACTCAACAATACTTGGAGTTTTAGCTCCAAAAAGGCAGCAAAAGGGCTCAGTGTGAACACAACCTAAAGGGGGTTTTACACGCAACGACATCGCTAAAGAGATGTCGTTGGGGTCACGGAATTCGTGACACACATCCGGCCTTGTTAGCGACGTTGTTGCGTGTGAAATGTACGAACGACCGCTAACGATCAAAATTACTTACCTAATCGTTCTAATCCCAAAGATCGTTGCTGTCACAGGACGCAGGTTGTTCGTTGTTCCTGAGGCAGCACACATCGCTACGTGTGACACCCCAGGAATAAGGAACAACACCTTACCTGCATCCTCCGGCAATGAGGTGGGCGTCACTTTCTTTTGGCAGCTCTCCGCCCCTCCGCTTCTATTGGACAGATGCCGTGTGACGCCGCACAAACCGCCCCCCTTAAAAAGGAGACGGTTCGCCAGCCACAGCGATGTCGCTAGGCAGGTAAGTACGTGTGACGGCTCCTAGCGATGTTGTGCGCCACAGGCAGCGATTTGCCCGTGATGCACAACCGACGGGGGCGGGTGCTTTCACCAGCGACATCGCTAGCGATGTCACTGCGTGTAAAGCAGCCTTAAGTGTATGTATGCACACAGTTTTTATGAGCCATGAAAAAGAATAAGCTTTTGAGTAGAGTTAGTTTATAGAAACTCTTCTTCTTTGGGAAGTTTTTGGATGAGTTCTACATTCCCTGGAGCATTGGAAGAGTTTTTCAAGCATTTTAGGAGTGTTTTTCTGGAAGCATTTTTCACATCTTCTGATTATACAATGTCTAGTTTATAAGCATCAGGGCATTACAACCGTGACTCCTGTATGGGGCCCGGTGAGCAGAAGCCATTCGGGGGGCCCAGCCGCTAACCCGGACTCCTCCCCTTTTATTCCTCTGCTCACCAGGACTCCGGCTGCCCTCTCTCTTCCTGCTTTGCACTGATCTATGTGATCAGTGCAGAATAGGACAGGAAACTTACCAGACCAGAATGGAGGCTGTAGGAGCTGAGAAAGTGAAGGACCTTCTGCCCAAGTAAATTCAGGAAACATGATACATGCAGCTTTTTTCAGGCTGTCAAAATGATGACTAGTGGGTAATGTTTGATTGGTGAGGACTGTTTACAGAATTGGAGATTTTCCAAGAGTGATGGTAGGACTGAGGAAGGTTCAGGGGGTAGAGGCAGAGCTGGGGTGGAGGCGGAGTCTCAAGGGGGCCCGAAAATGTTGGCAATACGGGGCCCTGATTATAAGTAACATACATTTTTTTTCCCTCATAAGGTGTTTTTTAAAACCTGAAGGCAAACAAAAATGCTCAATACACTGATTAGCAAAGTGGTTTTACAATAAAAAATAAGAAAAGTCTTTCAAGTTTTTTTTAAACTTTTTTCAGACGTCTTTTGGAACAGACCTGCTCCAAAAGACTCCTCAAAAGAATCTGTGTACATATACCCTAAATATCCAAAAACTATGACAACAAAACACTTGTGAGTCCTAAACCGGTCTATGTATTTTCCACTGCCTTCAGTAAATGTATTCATGAGATAATTTCCTGCCGGCCTCTCACCACAGGCTCGAATGTAAATCATCTGCTGTTGGTTAGTCGACATGTCGCACATTGAACTTATTAATTTTTATTTATAAGGCCTATTGCTATTTAGTGTAATCCCACAGTAGCTGGTAGAGCAGCACTTCAGAAAGCTTGTCATGTTCAATTTATCTCAAGTGTGACCATGTACGTGAGACTCACCCTACATCACTCTCAAGGAGCGTTTCAGAAGATCCTGCCATCAACCCCCTCCAATGTTCTTCCATTTCTATTACCATTTACAGATAATTCTTCCCGAAACACATAACTCCTTTATTACTAGTTTTTGGTTGTTTCCTTCAGTTACCAAAGTAACAATTTTAGATTTTGATCAGGAGCTTATGAGATCCACCACATGCATGTAATGTAGATATTTTTCCAAAATAACATGATAATTCCTTTAAATGCCCCTCTACCTAATGATGTTGTGAGGGCTCTTAGACTATGTCTATCGAGAACTGAATTTTGTGGATTTTGATTGTGCTGTTCCTCTCTTAAGTTTATGCTTATGACCATGTCCATTTCCCTTTTGATGTTTGTGATGGTATCTTCTCTTCAACCACTACTTGCCATGCCACTTCCACATTTTCTATGGCTACTCCTATATACAATATATCACAAAAGGGAGTACAGCCCTCACATTTTTGTAAATATTTTATTATATATACAGTATTTTCATGGGACAACATGCTTGTATAATAGTTTAAATTTGGATTCCCTCTAGGTAGCTCAAAATACAGCCATTAATGTCTAAACTGCTGGCAACAAAAGTGAGTATATCCCTAGGTGTAACTGACCAAATTGTGCCCAAAGTGTCAATATTTTGTGTGGCCACCATTACTTTGAAGCACTGCCTTAACTCATGGGGGTCGTTAGAGCTTCACAGAAACCGCTCTTATCACCGTAAAGAATGGGTGCACACCTGTACGATGCATTAATGTGATAGACAGCGAGTTAACCATTCCTGGAAATACCCTGCTGGCTGAAGTCTATGTGTGGGAAAATTCTTCGGCGGAGAGGTTTCATGCAACAGCGATATAGGAGGTCAACCTGGACCTATGCTGTAGGTGTCCAGCAAAGAGAGACCTCGACCGTTGAGTGGAACGGCCAAGTGATCATGGCTCTGACAGGAGTGGACCCCTGAACTCTCACTCCGTGGCATCAAAAAAGTCTGGAAGATACTCTTTGGGAATACCAAGAAACATTCTCATGACATGACGAAGACTTTGGGTGTACTTCCACCATCGAGCACGAAATTCATACCGGTAATGTTGCACCAATCCTGGAATGGTATCAACAAATGCCACCCAAGATCTACCAGGTGGTGAAAGACATAGTGGACAGACGAGTATACTCCGGGTGACTGGGTGATGGTCAAGGCCAAAAGGCCAACCGGGAAGTTGGATGGGTGATACAAGTCAGTCCCATATGTGGTGAAAAGGAGGGTAGACCCTGCCATGCCGACCTATGAGGTGGAGCCCGTGGGGACTGAGGGACCCTTGTGAAATCTTCATCGTAACATATTGAGACGCTGCACCTTTGAAGAGCTCAAGGCTAAAGGCCGCTTTACACACTGCGATATCATGACCGATATTGCTTGCGTGCGCACCCGCCCCCATCGTTTGTGCATCACAGGCAAATCGTTGCCAGTGGTGCACAAAATTGCGCAGACCCATCACACTACTTACCTGCCTAGCGACGTCGCTGTGACCGGCAAACCGCCTCCTTTCTAAGAGGGCGGTTCGTTCGGCGTCATAGTGATGTCACTAAGCGGGCGCCCAATAGAAGCGGAGGGGCGGAGATGAGCGGGACGTAACATCCCGCCCACCTCTTTACTTCCGCATTGCCGGCGGCCGCAGGTATGGTGAGGTCCCTCGTTGCTGCGCTGTCACTCATAGCGATGTGTGCTGCCGCAGGAACGACAAACTACATCGTAGCTGCAGCAGCAATGATAATTGAGATTAGGGGGGCATGTCACCGATTAGCGATTTTGAACGTTTTTGCAACGATTCAAAATCGCCAATAGGTGTCACACGCAACGACATCGCTAATGTGCCCGGATGTGTGTCACAAATTCTGTGACCCCAACGACATCGCTTTAGCGATGTCGTAGCGTGTAAAGCGGCCTTTAGGAGGAGGTGCCTACCCTTGCTCTGAGTACTGTAGAAACCCCCTTTAGTTGAAGAATGGTGGATTGTCCCTTTCCCAGGACCAATGGAAATTCCGGCCGTGGTTAGCTTGCCACCCGGAGAGAGAGATGAGCAGCGAGCATCCCTCTCCCCGTAATTAATATGCCTGAAGTCCCCAATCCTTTGACTCTGCGTAGAACAACCAGGTCCAATGCTGGTGTACCTCCACAGCAATATGCGCAAGATGAATTTGTATGAGGAGGGTTGCCGAGGACATCAACCTCTAGTGGGGTGGCATGTGAGATGGTGAAACAGACCCCATTCTTCATGGGTAGAAATATGCACCTGGTTAAAGATGCAGATGGCAAGCCCCTGTACCAGCCCACCAGCATTGTTTAGATGTATATATTTGTTCAATAAGTAATGTAAGGTTATCACCTGCTTGCTGTCTATAATGATGTCTTCAAGAGGCCGCTGTTTCCAGAACAGATGAAAGACTGAAATACATAGTTTGAGATGGCGGCGAAGCTACAAGCCGATATAAAATGTACATTACAGGAAGTAAAGTGGCGGCAATCAAGAGGGCAGTTGGTAGCAACTGAATGAAGAGAGAGAAGACGTGCAGGACAGAGAGTCAATAATGTTGTCAGGTAGAAGTTTCTCACCTTAATAACAGCCGTGACAAAGTGGAGCTGACCCTGTCCATATCCAAATCCTTACCAGAAAATGGCTGAAAGGACACCGCCGAGGAGTCAAGCCACAGTTACCAGCAGTATCACTCATCTGTTGGAGTGGTCTCTCATCCGTCTGTGTACTTCAGTTATATTGTCCAGAGCCCAGGTCAGTAAGATAACTAAGACCCACTGCGCCATCGCAGTGGGTAACCGTGCACACACCTCAGAACAATTTGGTGCGCCAAAATACTTGACACTGATACAGTACAGTTAGTTTAGGTAGGCATATTTACTGTGTCAGGCCACAGTTACTGCCCGAGCACCATTTTGGATCACCGTTTCCACTAATACGTCAGCTAACACTTCGCATTGAGGATTCAGTGTCTCACTTACACCTGGATGTTGCTAAGGCTCATGATGGACTTTAGGCCATATTTGAGCTCATTCAGAAGGGAGCTCATGAAGAACAATGTAAGTACGTGTTATTTGTTTAAGTTTTGATCCTCCGTTTCTGGCTAACCAGGCATTGCACATAGTAAACAACCAAAAGAACACCTCAAATGTGTGCATGACACTCAGAAAAATCTAAATCAACAACGAAAATTGTCCCAAAATCAAGACAATAAAAAGTGATTCATGCTAAAAGATAAATACTTTATTATTGGATTAAAATATATTTATTAATTAAAAATATAAAAAACAGAGAATTGCTCCTGAGAGGGACCAGAGAAAATACCCAGAATATGAAAAATGTACAAAAGTCTACGGGAAAGGTAAAATTGGGTTTGTGCAATGATTATATTACATTATATTTTCTGTGTAGTTTTCTTTATATAAATTAGTATTTTACAACTATTTTATATTACATACTATATGTTGTATGACCTTTATTGCACATTATCTATTTATTGTTGCCAATTTTACCTTTCCCGTAGACTTTTGTACATTTTTCATATTCTGGGAATTTTCTCTGGTCCCTCTCAGGAGCAATTCTCTGTTTTTTATATTTTTAATTAATAAATATATTTTAATTCAATAATAAAATATATATCTTTTAGCATGAATCGCTTTTTATTGTCTTGATTTTGGGACAATTTTCGTTGTTGATGTTGCATATAGTAAGTTGTTTGGTCATTCCATGTGAATCTCGGGAAGGATCCTCCATTAATGGGGAATAGTCAGTTAGGGATTAAAGTGAATTTTTCTCAAGTTTGTAAGTTGTTGTGCTGTTCTGCGCACAGCTCGTATAACACACCCATCCAATTGTTTCATATCCAAGGGTATTGATAGGTAATTGGCGGTTGGATTATCCCGGCACGCCTGTGGGTAATGCATAGTGTGTATACAGTAGTTGACCCATAAAGTAGGGTGCCACGCTGTATAGCACAAGGGTCTTGGCCTCTGAGTGTCTGTGGATTTTCCCTTAGTGTTTTCCTTTATTCGAGTTTTGTTTTTTTTCCCCATATTGAAGTAAAATACTTTAGGTGGTTAGTCTAGTGTTGGAGCCCTTTATTTCCCGTTCGTGACTTCGCTGTATCCTAAAGAGCCCACCTCAGTACACAGCTCACAATATTTTCTGTGTTGTCCCATGAAAAGATATAATAAAATATTTTCAAAAAATGTGAGGGGTTTACTCACTTTTGTGATATACTGTATGTCTAGGAACACTATATTCTTATTTTTCTTATTGAGCCTGTCTATTTGAGTATGCCCATAAGATTTCCCCTTCTACTTCTACCCCACACACTCTCATCCAAACAAAATATGATTTTGGTCTATGTTCTTTTTTGATATGGTTTCACTGCCACTGCTGTTGTTTGTTGTTGTTGTTGTTGTTGTTGTTGTTTGGCCTTCCTGTCATCCAAATTGCAATAAGCATATTGATATGGTATCTGTTTTCTGTGTGTTTTATTTACACTTTTGAGCATGTTACTTCTGGTTTTATGTTTATTTTTTTTACATACTATTTTGGTAGCTTTTGTTCTCTGTGTACACAAGTAGACATGCACTGACACGCTTGATTTTTACTAGTGTCTAGTATAGTGTCCACGTTCCTTGACACAATATACACCTTAGTATACTATTAAAAAGACCTCTACCATTTCTAAATTTTCCTATAGTGACCATGTCCACTGTTTTCCGACAAGCTTTTACCTTCAACTTTTATGTTTGCTATGGTGCCTCCTATCATGTATGTATCACATACAGTGTCAATGCAAACATTTAGGCACTCCTGGTCAAAATTATTGTTATTGTGCACAGTTAAGCAAGTTGATGATGAAATGATCTGTAAAAGGTATAATGTTAAAAAGGACACATTTTTGTTGTATTTTAGACAAAAAAATAGATATTATTTTCTTTTTTTACATTTTTAAATGAACAAAAAAGGAAAATGAGCCAATGCTAAACTGTAGGCACCCTGCATGGTTAGTACCTAGTAGCACCTTCTTTGGCAAGTATCACAGCTTGGAAATGCGTTTCCAGCCAACCAAGAGTCTTTCAGTTTTTGTTTGATGCATTTTCATCTATTCATCCTTGGAAAAGTCTTCCAGTTCTGTGAGATTCCTGGCTCATCTTGCATGCACGGCTCTTATGAGGTCTAGCCACAGATTTTCAATGATGTTCAGATCAGAGAAATGTGAGGGTTAATGTAAAACTTTCAGCATGCGCCTTTGAGGTCGTCTATTGTGGATTTTGACACATGTTTAGGATAATTATTCATTTGTAGAAGCCATCCCTTTTTCTCCTCTTTTCAACTTCAGCTGTTTTACAGACGGAGCTATGTTTGCATCAAAAATTTGTGGAAAATTCATTAAATCCATTCTTCCCTCTACCGTGAAATGTTCCCCGTGCCATTGGCTGCAACAAAACCCGAGAGCATGATCAATCCACCCCCATGCTTAATGGCTGGCGAGATATTCTTTTCCTGAAATTCTGTGCCCTTTTTTCTCCACACATACATTTGATCATTGGTTCCAAAGGAGTCTATATTAACCTCATTGGTTCAGAGGACTTGTTTCCAAAATGCATCAGGCTTGTTTGCATACTCCTGATGCTGAGTTTTATGGTGAGGATGCAGTAGAGGTTTTCTTCTGATGACCCTTACATGAAGGCCAGATTTGTGCTAGTGTCTTTGCACAGTAGAACAATGTACCACATCTCCGGAGTCTGCTAAATCTTCCTAAAGATCTTTTTCAGTCAAGTGGGGGTTCTGATTTGCTTCACTAGCAATCCTACGAACAGCTCTCACAGACATTTTCCTTAGTCTTTCAGACCTTATCTTGACTTCCCCTGTTCCTGGTAACTGACATTACATTTCGAACTGAGGAATGGGCAACTTGAAATCGCTTTGCTATCTTCTTATAGCCTTCTCCAGCTTTGTGGGCCTCCATCATTTTAATTTTCAGAGTGGTATGTGGGCCTCCATCATTTTAATTTTCAGAGTGCTAGGCAGCTGCTTAGAAGAACTCATGGCTGCTGTTTTTTTGTACAAGGTTAGAGGAGGCTGGGTTTTTATAAAGCTGGGAAATTTGCATCACTTGGTCTTTCCTAATGATACTGGAGCAGGATTCACAGCTATGCTGCTCAATACTGATGTATAATGAACTTCAAGCTGCTGCCACTTCTGAGCAGTGCTACATAGACATAATAAAAAAGGAGAGAGGAGAGAAAATTGGTGCTGCTGCTTTATCCCACCCCACAGAGCAGGATTCACAGGTACAGTGCTCTGTATTGATATATAATGTCCTTGATGCTACTACTGGTTCTGATCATGTGGTACATACAGACGGGAGCTTCTATATAGCTATAGAAGAGTAGGGAAACATTATATCTGAGTGTGTGTTATATGGGAGACCATAGCAGCTAGTCTATATCCACTAAGTCAGAGATAACTGACGATTAGAGAAAGAGGCTGCACAAGGGAAAATTAGGGAAAAATGCAGTATACAATTCATACAATGACCATAAATAGAAAATAAATAATTAAATAGTATTTAATTAAATTATATAATATAATATATTACTATAGTATTTATATTATATGCAATAAGTAAATAAATAATTCCTCATGTATACACACATCTATTTTAACCCCATTCACGACCTTGGTTGTACTGGTACCCCAGATAAATTAATCTGATTGGTAAACAGCATAACGAAAAAAAAAAATGAAAAACACCAGAATTTACGTTTTTTGGGCAACTGCAACATTGCAATAAAATGGAAATAGAGGCGATCAAAACATTGTATCTACCCAAAAATGGTATCAGTAAAAATGTCAGCTCAGAGTGTAAAAACTAAGCCATCACTTAGTCCCGGATCCTAAAAATAAAAACGTTACCAGTCTCAGAAAATGGCACCAAAAGTGTATTATTATTTTTTTTTACAAGCTACATTTTTTTTCACTACTTAACTAAAACAAAAATTATACATGTTTGGTGTCTGCGTACTTGTACTAACCTTGAGAATCATACAGTATATTCAGGTCAGTTTTACTATATACTGATCATGGTAAATTGTATAGAATTACACTCTTTTTGCAAATTTCACTGCAGTTGGAATTTTATTTCCCAGTAAACTATATGGCAACATGAATGGTGTCATTCAAAAATACAATCCTTTCTGCAAAAAGCAAGCCCTCATACAGTAATCTGCATTAACAGAAAAATAAAAAAGTTATGCCTTTTGAAAGAAGGGGAGGAAAAAATGAAAGCGCAAAACTGGAAAACTGCAATGTGGTGAATAATGGGTTATATAGTCACATTAAACGCCAGGTACACTTCTTTTATGTGTGTATGTCAATAAACTAATTCTCTTCATTATGCCACTGTATCTTCCCTTTTTGCTCTGATGCCTTCTTTCTTGTATGTTTGACCGGTTTTGACTTTCTATGAGGCCTCTACATATATATGACCAGGAAATTTCCTACGATATTGTTAACTTAAAGTGATAGTCCAAGTGAAAGCTTAAAAACAGCTATTGTCCCAAGTTCAGGCGCCTAACCCAGCTGTTTAGTTTTGCTTAAATTGTCTCCAAATTGGGATATCCATGGATGTTTTTCAAGAGGCCACTCCGGCAGCATATACACTACCCACAAAAAGTTAGGGATATTTGGCTTTTGGGTGAAATTTCAGGATGACCCTACAATGCCCTCTGACCTTTTCAGATGGACCTAATGTGACCTTCTCTACTCCTGTCCAAGTGTTCAGTGTTTCATTACTTTTTTTTTGCACAACTTGCTGTTCTCTAACAAGGAGCTTAATGGCAAAATTCACAACAGGTGTTTGATCCATGAATCACCCATTACATTTCTGAGTTCTATTAGAACTGGTATTACATAGTCCTCCTCTTCATCACACTGTTCAAATTTTGACATCATGAGATGAAGATAACACCTAACAATTGATTAGCAGTTCTGTGCCACTACTAGGCTTCAAACAGAATGTTCTTAGACGAAAGTGGCCACTGAGCTTAGAGTGTCACAGAGTGTCATCAGCAGGTTGTACAGAGATACAGAAAGACTGAAAGAGTTGCAAAAAGGCAGATAAATGGACGTCATTTGATTACTTCCCACACTGATGGCCATTTCATTGTGAACAATGCCCTTTAGAATTGGATGATGAATACCACACAGCTCCAGGTAGAGTTAAGGGAGGTGAGAGGCACCAAGTGTCACGTCAGACCATTTAAAACTGTTTACATCAGCATGGTCTGTGTGATAGATGACCTGCAAGGGCACCTAACCACACTGCCAGGCCCAGGCGACATCTACGCTGGATGAGACTAGTGGGCTCCAGTGCTGTTCACTAATAAAAGTTGATTCAGGCTGATTCACTGAGCAGAAGTGATGGTCACCAACGATGTTGGAGACATCAACGAGCGCTCTATACATCAGCCACTATTGTCACCAGACGATCCTATGGTGGTGGTTGTGTTACAGTGTGGGCAGGTGTGTCTAGTCAACATAGAACTTCCCTACCCTTTGGAAATGGTACAGTGACATGACCCTATTACTTGAGTAAATAGCATCATTAATCCAGTCATTGTGCCTCTGCATGAACCACACAGGCCTAATTTCAACTTCATGGATGATAGTGCTCCTGCTAATTGAGGTCACATCATTAGGGAATAGTTGCTGGAGACTGGAGGACCTCAAATGAAGCATCCTTTACTTTCTCCAGACCTGAATCCCTTAGAAAACATATGGGATCAGCTGAGTCACCGTGTAGAGGCTCCCAACTCAATACCTCAGAGTCTTAATGACCTGAGGGCGGCCCTTCAAAAAGGGTAGGATGCCATGCCTTAGCAGACAATAAATCCACTTGTGATCAGCAGGAGAAGTCGTTGTCAAGCTGTAATTGATGTTCAAGGCTACTAGACAAGTTATTGAGACATTGACATTTGGGGGTGGTGGTATATACTCACCAGTGTTGTTGGCTTTTATTTCCATAAATTGTCTTACATGAGGAAATCACCATTGCATGCTTCTACTTAAGTGCCCTGGTTTCATGATCAAATATCACTGTTGCGGGAACTTTTTACGTTTTACATAAATTTCACCTGAAATCCAAATATCCCCAAGTTTTTGTGCGTAGTCTATGTTCCTGAAGCCAGAGCGTATGGAAAGGTTGCCAAAGCGACCTGCCTCAGAGTACCCATGAATCCCCCAACGTAATTTGATATTTTGGGGGCTGGCTTGCCACCTAAACTCCAGGCATTACCTATATTTTCAGTATTTGCCTGGAATATCACTTTAATCCACATTTTTTATATCTTTTCGGAGCACAATTTCTTCATTATTTCTTGTGCATGTTTTGTGCTTTTGCTTTATCTCAGAAGACAATAATTTTTTATGTGTTTCCTATCTGTTGTAAAACATACTTAGTATTTTCCTAGCCCAGCAGCGTCCACTATTTTTGATATAAAGAAGGCCTGCTTGCAGCCTCACCAGACAGCTTTGTTAGGATATCTTTGAGACATCACAATAAAATTGCTTGGAAGACCATCTGCACACAGAAACAAACATCACAGGCGCAATTAATTTGTTTTACGACTTTATGACAGGAAACATAAAATATCAAATAAAAGGTTAATTGGAAGTATCTGAATTCGGCTTTGACTGAGAACAAACTGCTTTGCAGAAAGTTAAGGCATCCATGTAAGAGGAAAAAATCCCATAAAATAAAGCGTTCATTTTTATTTCAACCACCCACTCACTCCATTTTTACTGATTCTGTGCATTCCGACAAAACAATCAGGTCAAGTTACTACAAACTATGGTTAGACTTTAATAATTTTCTTCACTGTTATCAGTGTGTAATATCTCACTTTGCCAAAAACCTATAATTTTAGAACAAACAAGCATTTTGCATGTCCAGTGTGCTGTTTCCTACATTTATCTGCCAAGAATGTCCCATGTAGCATCACGGGTAATGAAACCATAATTATGTTTTTGAATAGATTTTCTGTAGTGTAACGTCCATTGCTAGATCAGCGGAATGAGCTTAAAGGGCAAGTAAACCTGAATCGCCCTTCTTCTTTTTGGTTTAACGGCAACAATAAAGACAAAGTAAGGCATGGCTTAGTGATGGAGGCAAGTAGATGTTTTCCTCTGGAGCTCCGCCACCACAAGCACATTTTGAGAACTTTTCCTTTGTCGAGGCACTCTTGTACCTGGAAGCAAAGGAAGACCACGTACTAGCTCTAGTTTATTCACATTCTTCCATCAAACCTGTGATTCCTCTTTTCCCCTTGTTCTACAGGGCTTCCTCTCACATAGAAGACATGACTTTTCCTGCTTCTCTGCCAGTGATCACCCACATGTCAAGTTTTTTTATTGCCCTTGACATGTTTTGTCCTGCCCAATTTGCCCATACTAAGAAACTCTTTCTCTGACTATGTAAGGAGGAGACCATGTTCCTGCCCCTGAAGACACCAACCACATGATCATGATATGATATTGCAATTTAATGTGAAGTGTTCCTGCATAGAGTACTGTAAGAATGTAAATTATACTGTAAAAGGGAAAATATTGCCATCTAGGGGCAGGTTTAGATAGTCCTTGTAGAAACAGGAAGGAGTAAAGGTGTGGGAGTAGCCCATAGGGGAGGAGTTAGTTTCTGCAGGTAGAGGATTGACTCCATCATAGGCCAGAGTTCCACTTGCTTACGACTCATGTGAGTCTTGCACTGTATTTCCATGTATTTCCATGCAGCTGAGGCGCTTGTGTCTGGAGAGTGTGCGGCTGTGCCAGGTTATACCAATGCAAGACTCACACGAGTCGTACGCAAGTGGAACTCTGGCCTTAGAGTTAGTGAAGCGAGGACCAGGGATATTCTGCGGGTGGCCACGTGTGTCCACTGCCGGTTGGGCACAAATCCTAACCTCTTGAGCATAAGGCTCAGAGCTGGAGATAAGGAGATCTCCTACGGAAGGGGGCTTTTGGGTAAGACAAGGATACATCAGGAGAAGTAGTCAGGGAGCCAGAGACTGAGAGAGTGAAGGCTGGTAGTGCTAGAGAACACACTACGTTCCATGCAGTACAGTTGGGCCAGTTCTCCAGCGCAGAAACTCCTGAGACATTTGGGGCACAAGGCTCGAGTAAGGTGACCCCAGGCAGGCACCTAAATTCATTCGTAGCAGAAGAACACAGACGTGCAGTTGCAAGGGACTTTGCAGATGGTGTGTGTAAGAAGATGGTTGGATTCCTGCCCCTTAAGACACATGCATATCTCTGCATAGAATGTATATAATAGGATTGCTATGTAGAAATGTAAATGTAAAGTGCAGGATTGCTATGTAGGATGTTACAGGAAATGTCGCCATCTAGTGGCTGGTTAGATAGTGTGTCGCCCAGGGAAGGAGGTACACTGTCCCGGGCGGTTGCAAATGGAAATATCACTCTGGTGGCTATTGCCCGGTCCCGTGCCCTGGGGCTTCTCTTGTAAAAGGGGAATTATTTAAAGTAGGGATGAAAGTTAGTGTACGTGACGCTGTGTCGCCCTGGGAAAGCCAGGGGACACAGGTCACAACACCACCACACCCCACACTCCAGGTAGGCACACCTGCTAACCAGAAATCCTTGTTGCCTTGCTCCAGGAGTCTGTTGATGCACACCAGGGGGTGGGCCAGGCGGTTGGCTCCGCCCACCAAGGAGCTCACAACTCTGGAGGCAGGAAGTAACCAGGCAGTTGGAGTCTAGTGAGAGTCGAGTGAGGGAGGAGGGCAAGTGTGAGGAGCTAAAGTGGAGGAGTTAAGGGAGGAAAGTAGAAAAGACGGAAAGCAAGTAAAGTGGCAGCGAAGGAAGACAGCCTGAGAGCCCAGCTGTGTGTAGGGCTAGAACAGCAAGGTCAGCGACGGCGGTGACTGTTTGGAGGGGGACAGTTCGGAAGTTCCTGGAAGGACCCCGTTGGCTGTGTGCCCGGTGGTCTGGAGCAGTGTTCCGAAGGACAGTCAGCACCAGGGCAGGGGCCTCTCGGACCCCGGCAAGGCTAGGAGTCGCCGAATTTGCCAAATCCGTCAGTGACGGGGACGCAGATCCCCCAGCAACCAAGTCCCGATTGACGGCAACAGCCCGACCATTACCGGGGAGACACCGCCACCGCCAAGGCACAAGTTTCCCCAGGGCCAGCGCCTGCGGGCAAAGTGTAGGGCTCCTCCGGCCCAGATTGCAGCCGGGGAGCGGGTAACCGGAGGGAATCCACCGCTACCATCAGACAACATAGGTGCAAGGAAGAGTAACGTCACCGTCACCTATCGGGAGTGCAGGTGCAGCCGTCTGTGGGACCGTCCTACCAGCCGTTGGTTTACCGTACAAACTGTGTCCGTGTGTCAGGCTGAGTGAGTACCATAGTGCCGCAAGGCACAGCGCTGCCCCCGCGCCCCTGCGCCCTCCAGGCCCTACACTTCACATCTCATCACCGGGCCCCGGGATCACCAACCCCTACCCACGGAGGGGCAACACAACACCTGGCTGCTCCGCATCACCATCCCCGGGACCCCCACACTGAGCAGCGGTGGTGCAATCACCACAACCGTGGGTGGCGTCACGAACTATAACAATCCCCACACCCAACAAACATATCCCCTTTCACTCACGGGCGAGGAGTGTCGCTCGAGACACCCCGGGATCCGGCCCACGGCTCGAGCCACCAGGAGCAACTGCCGGACCCGAGCAGAAGGGGTGAGCGCGGTGTGCTGACACCCTCCTCCCCGCCCGCGACAACTTGGCGTCACGAACAGGATCTTACCGCTCTGCCGTCAGGTAGAGGTGCGCCTTGTTACCGCCGGAGGCATCCGGCAGAAAAATTTCAGAAGCCGCCATCTTTGGCGCGAAAAGTTCCCGCTCGAGCGTCTTCTCGAGCAGTAGAGGCGCGAAGGCCAAAACCCCGCCCCGAGAGAGGAGGGGCCGAAAAGAGCTAAGGGGGACGAAATGGCGGCTGGCCGCATGTAAGCGCGGCTATGGAAGCAGGGACGCCAGGACCCTGCGGCCATTTACTGGTTCCTGGAAGAGGCCGCTGCTAAAGATGCTGAGTCCGACCAACAACACCGTGGTCCCCGCGCCCGGCATGGCGGCGTGGGTGGAAGTCCGGACCGCCCAGCTAAGCAGCCGTCTGCAGGTCCGCGTGCAGCTCCTCCTGGAGGAGTGGGAGGCCGACATGGTGGAAGTGGTGGCTGCTGTGCGGAGATGCGAGGTGGAGGAAGATTTGGAGGAACGGGTAAGAGACCCACGTCCCTGTATTCCCGAGGGATCGGCCGCTGCGGCTGAGGGGCCCGGCCTACACCCGTTCACCCTGCTGCCTCTCCCGCTACCCGCGTTAGCTGCTGCTGCCCCGCCACTAGGCCCGCTACCACCACCACCGGTAGCGGTACCCTGCCAATCCGCCCCGGCGGACCGACCTGCAGCAGAAGCTCATGACCACCCTGAACCGCTTCTATGGGAGAAGCCGAAGGCTGAAGCCGTCAGCAAAGATGCACCGGAGGCACGGCGGGGATGCAGCTGCCAGGAGGCAGTGCAGGCCATGTCACAGCCGGGTCCCTCATTACTGAAGGTGCCGGTCGTAGCCGACACGGAGAGACTCTGGCTGGGTCCGTCCCCCGCACATGCTGAACCGGAGCAAACAGAAAGTACTCCCGGCTGGGAGCGGCGGCAACAGCAGCTGCGCAGGGAGATCGATGCCCGAGAGCGGTGTAGAGCGGATGTGCATGCCCGCATGAATATGGAAGAAGATCGCCTGCAGCGAGCTACCATTGGGGTCCAGAGCGGTGCACCGTGTGAAGGTGGCACTAGAGCCCCACGAGTGAGAATGGACTGTTAAGCCGCAAAAGGGCAATGGATGCCCGCAGCACCGTCCCCGTTGGGACCATCACTGAAGTTGCTGTTTGTTTGAAAAAGTTGAAAGTTTTGAAAAATGGAAAAACACTGATTGAACCGAGTTTTCACCTGATTCACCGTGTGATTTGCAACCGGCTGGAGCCGGCACCGTTGTCCCCGTAGGGACCGTTTAAGTTTATTTGCATGGGAACTATCCATGGACAAGCCCGTGAACTCTGCAGGGCAACCACAAACGTTAAGTGGCTTGTAAATATGTTGGGTACCGTTACCGTTTCCGCAATACCGCCTCCGGAGAGGCAGGCTGGAGGGAGGGCCCTGAGCAGAGCAGGCCAGGGCCCAGCCACCAAAGGAACCGGTGGCTACCCTCTGGAGGGGAAGGACAGATCCCGCTCGGGTGACTTGTGCTGGACTGTGGGTCAAGGGGTGCTGCCTGGGTTTTAGGGGCAGCATCAGGGCCAGGTTGCTTGGGTGGGAGAGAGCGGAAACCGTGACCGTACACCGTTGCAACGTTTAAGTAAATGTGCCTCCCGTCTTGGGAAGAGTTTTTGATTAAAAATGTATTGATGTTTGATTAACCCTTGTTATCCCCTTTTACAGAAAAATAAAACCGGTGTAGGACGGCAGCCCGCGGACGGTCTGCATTTTGCTAAGGGGGAATATGTCGCCCTGGGCAAGCCAGGGGACACAGGTCACAACACCACCACACCCCACACTCCAGGTAGGCACACCTGCTAACCAGAAATCCTTGTTGCCTTGCTCCAGGAGTCTGTTGATGCACACCAGGGGGTGGGCCAGGCGGTTGGCTCCGCCCACCAAGGAGCTCACAACTCTGGAGGCAGGAAGTAACCAGGCAGTTGGAGTCTAGTGAGAGTCGAGTGAGGGAGGAGGGCAAGTGTGAGGAGCTAAAGTGGAGGAGTTAAGGGAGGAAAGTAGAAAAGACGGAAAGCAAGTAAAGTGGCAGCGAAGGAAGACAGCCTGAGAGCCCAGCTGTGTGTAGGGCTAGAACAGCAAGGTCAGCGACGGCGGTGACTGTTTGGAGGGGGACAGTTCGGAAGTTCCTGGAAGGACCCCGTTGGCTGTGTGCCCGGTGGTCTGGAGCAGTGTTCCGAAGGACAGTCAGCACCAGGGCAGGGGCCTCTCGGACCCCGGCAAGGCTAGGAGTCGCCGAATTTGCCAAATCCGTCAGTGACAGGGACGCAGATCCCCCAGCAACCAAGTCCCGATTGACGGCAACAGCCCGACCATTACCGGGGAGACACCGCCACCGCCAAGGCACAAGTTTCCCCAGGGCCAGCGCCTGCGGGCAAAGTGTAGGGCTCCTCCGGCCCAGATTGCAGCCGGGGAGCGGGTAACCGGAGGGAATCCACAGCTACCATCAGACAACATAGGTGCAAGGAAGAGTAACGTCACCGTCACCTATCGGGAGTGCAGGTGCAGCCGTCTGTGGGACCGTCCTACCAGCCGTTGGTTTACCGTACAAACTGTGTCCGTGTGTCAGGCTGAGTGAGTACCATAGTGCCGCAAGGCACAGCGCTGCCCCCGCGCCCCTGCGCCCTCCAGGCCCTACACTTCACATCTCATCACCGGGCCCCGGGATCCCCAACCCCTACCCACGGAGGGGCAACACAACACCTGGCTGCTCCGCATCACCATCCCCGGGACCCCCACACTGAGCAGCGGTGGTGCAATCACCACAACCGTGGGTGGCGTCACGAACTATAACAATCCCCACACCCAACAAACATATCCCCTTTCACTCACGGGCGAGGAGTGTCGCTCGAGACACCCCGGGATCCGGCCCACGGCTCGAGCCACCAGGAGCAACTGCCGGACCCGAGCAGAAGGGGTGAGCGCGGTGTGCTGACACCCTCCTCCCCGCCCGCGACAATGCCACCTGCAGTGATGCAGCAAAAGGGAATGGATGCCGCCGCTGATGTTTGTGAGGGGCTGGGGTTGGTAGAATCGGCAGCTAGTATGTTAACCCCTCCGCAGGTAGGGAGAACCCCAGTGTCCCTTTTGGTGCTGAATGAGGTTGAATCACGCTGGAAGAAGGGAACGATACAGTATTTGTAAACCAATTCTCCTCTACTCACTAATACATGTAGGGGACAGCTGGTTCCAGTCCCCTCTTTTCCAATGCTGGTTCAGTATCCAGGGCTTTCTCTCACTTCGTGGCACCGTGGTTAAAGGTTGGGACCCCCGTGGCCTGGAGTGTCTTAGGTCCCTCAACTAACCTTGGTAGTTTCTGGTCCAACCGGCGGCAGCGTGAACCCTGTCGGAATGCGTGGAGCTACTTTCCCTGGCTCAGTTGTGCTGCTCGTACCTCTGCATTTTGTGGGTGAGTCAGGTCCTTGAAGGTTTCCTACTCTTCAGGTTTTTAGCAGGTTGCTTGCAGCTGTCACCTACTCTAGGGCCCTGTGTCCTGTCTGTGCCTCACTCTCTGAGCCCCAGATCACTGGGTATCCGACCCAGCTAGAGGCACACCCGACCCTTACATTTTCTGTGTCTGTCTATGTGACGCCCTGGGCAAGCCAGGGGTCACAGGTAATGACATCACCACACCCTACACCCCGGTTAGGCACACCTAAGCTAGACCTGAAATCATTGTTGCCTTCCTCCAGGGGCTGATGTCCACACCAGGGGGTGGAGCCAGGCGGTTGGTCTCCGCCCACCAAGGAGTTCACAGTCCTGGAGGCGGGAAAACCAGGCAGTTAGAGTGAAGCGAGGGAAGTGAGAGGAGAGACAGAGTTTGGAGGAGGAAGTAAAAAGAGGAAAAGTGACAGCAACAGAGCCTGAAGTTGGTCCGGGTGTGTGCCCCGGACCGAGACAGCAAGGTTAGCAGACGGCGGTGACCGTCTGCAGGAGTGGCCTATCGGAGGTGCCGTGAGGACCGTGGACGGGTGGTGACCCGGCGGTACCGGACTGGTACACAAGGAGAAGCCAGCACCATTGGCAGGGGCCTTTCGGATCCCGGCAAGGCTTGGAGTCGCCGTGAATTTGCCAAATCCGTCAGTGAAGGGGACCCCCGGGTCTCCAAACAACTAAGTCCCGATTGAAGGCAACCGTCCAACCGTATGAGAGAGACACCGCCACCGCCAAGTTACCAGTTTCTCAGGGCCAGCGCCTGCGGGCAAAGAGGGGCTCCTCCGGCCCATATGCAAGTCGGGGAGCGGGTTACCGGTGGGAATCCATCGCTACCAACATTGAACATAGGTGCAGGGAAAGAGACAGTCACCGTTACCTACCGGGGAAAAGCAACAGCAGCCATCCGTGGGAACCGTCTTTCCAGCCGTGTGTTTTACCGAGAACAGTGTCATCGTCTCAGGCTGAGTGAGTACCACCGTGCCGTGAGGCACAGCGCTGCCCCCGCGACCCTGCACCTCACCAGGCCCCGCACCTGGCCTGCCATCCCTCATCCTCCACCCCATCACTGGGCCCCGGGACAACCAACCCCTACCCACGGAGGGGAGAACTAACAACTCTGCTGTTCCCTGTCACCGCTCCCGGGATCCCCATACAGAGCAGCAGTGGTGTCCACACAATCACCACAACCGTGGGTGGCGTCACGGACAATAAACCCCCAAAAACCAATCCCCTTTTCACTCACGGGCGAGGAGCGCCGCTTGAGTCCCCGGGATCCGGCCCATCGCTCGAGCCACCGAGCAGCGTAGGCCGCAGCAGCAGCGGCAGCCGGACCCGAGCAGTGGGAGAGCGCAGCGTCCCCTCCTCCGCCCGCGACAACTTGGCGTCACGAACAGGATCTTACCGCTCTGCCGTTGGGTAGAGGTGCGCCTTGTTACCGCCGGAGGTGTCCGGCCGGAAAATTTCAGAAGCCGCCATCTTTGGCGCGAAAAGTTCCCGCTCGAACGTCTCCTCGAGTAGTGGAGGCGCAAAGGCCAAAATCCCGCCCCGATAGAGGAGGAGCCGGAAAGAGGCTAAGGGGGACGAAATGGTGACTGGTCGCATGTAGCCGCGGCTATAGAAGCAGGGACGCCAGGACCCTGCGGCCATTGACTGGTTCCTGGAAGAGGCCACTGCTAAAGATGCTGAGTCCGACCGACAACACTGTGGTCCCCGCGCCTGGCCCCGCAGCGTGGGTGGAAGTCCGGACCGTCCAGCTAAGCAGCCGTCTCCAGGTCCGTATGCAGCTCCTCCTGGAGGAGTGGGAGGCCGACATGGCGGAAGTGGTGGCGGCCATACAGAGACGCGAGGTGGAGGGACTCTTGGAAGGGAGGGTAAGTGACCCACGCCAATGTACCCCTAGTGGGTCGGTCATCGTGGCTGAGGGACCCGGTCCATACCCGCTCGCCCTGCTACCTCCCCCGCTACCCGTGTTGGCTGCTGCTGCCCCGCCACTAGGCCCGCTACCACCACCACCGGTAGCGGTACCCTGCCAATCCGCCCCGGCGGACCGACCTGCAGCCGAAGCCCGTGACCACCCTGATCCGCTTCCATGGAAAAAGCCGAAGGCTGAGCCCGTCAGCAAAGATGCACCGGAGGCACGGCGGGGATGCAGCTGCCAGGAGGCAGAGCAGGCCATGTCACAGCGAGGTCCCTCATTACTGAAGGTGCCGGTCGTAGCCGACACGGAGGGACTCTGGCTGGGTCCGTCCCCCGCACATGCTGAACCGGAGCAAACAGAAAGTGCTCCCGGCTGGGAGCGGCGGCAACGGCAGCTGCGCAGGGAGATCAATGCCCGAGAGGGGTGTAGAGCGGATGTGCATGCCCGCATGAATATGGAGGAAGATCACCCGCAGAGAGCTACCATCGGGGTCCACAGCGGTGCACCATGTGAAGGTGGCACTAGAGCCCCGCGATTGAGGATGGACTGCTAAGCCGGCGGTCCTCCGCCTAAAAGTTGTCCCCGTTGGGACCACCTGTGTGTGTTTAAAAGTTCTGCAAGTTTGAAAATGAAAATGATTAACTGAAGTTAACCTGATTGTCTGCTTGATTGAACCGGTCACTGCCGTCACCGTTGTCCCCGTGGGGACCGTCTGAAGTTGCGTAAGGGACTCCTTACGGACAAGCCCGTGAACTTGCAGGGCAACCACAAACTTGTGGGATGTAAATAATAATGTTGTTGTTGCAGCTTCCACCGTTACTGCCTCCGGAGAGGCAGATTGGAGGGCGGGCCCGCAGTGGAGCAGGCTGGGGCCCAGCCACCACCGGAACCGGTGGCTACCCTCTGGGGGTTCCAGGGGCTCCCCATGGACGTGGGTCCCCTGGAAAGGACAGATCCCGGTCGGATAACTTGGTGCAGGACTGGGGTCAAGGGGTGCTGCCTGTTTTCTTAGGGGCAGCATCAGGGTCAGGTTGCTTGGGTGGGTGAGAGCGGAAGCCGTAACCGTTAACCGTTTGAAACTGTTACCGTAACGTTTAAGAAAAGTGCCTCCCGTTGTGGGATGATGTTCTTCTACTTGTATTGTTTTCTTATCTTTTTCAGAAAAATAAAACCGGTGTTGGACGGGCAGCCCGCGGACGGTCTGCATTTTGCTAAGGGGGAATGTGACGCCCTGGCCAAGCCAGGGGTCACAGGTAATGACATCACCACACCCTACACCCCGGTTAGGCACACCTAAGCTAGACCTGAAATCCTTGTTGCCTTCCTCCAGGGGCTGATGTCCACACCAGGGGGTGGAGCCAGGCGGTTGGTCTCCGCCCACCAAGGAGTTCACAGTACTGGAGGCGGGAAAACCAGGAAGTTAGAGTGAAGCAAGGGAAGTGAGAGGAGAGACAGAGTTTGGAGGAGGAAGTAAAAAGAGGAAAAGTGACAGCAACAGAGCCTGAAGTTGGTCCGGGTGTGTGCCCCGGACCGAGACAGCAAGGTTAGCAGACGGCGGTGACCGTCTGCAGGAGTGGCCTATCGGAGGTGCCATGAGGACCGTGGACAGGTGGTGACCCGGCGGTACCGGACCGGTACACAAGGAGAAGCCAGCACCATTGGCAGGGGCCTTTCGGATCCCAGCAAGACTTGGAGTCGCCGTGAATTTGCCAAATCCGTCAGTGAAGGGGACCCCCGGGTCTCCAAACAACTAAGTCCCGATTGCAGCAGCCGTCCGTGGGAACCGTCTTTCCAGCCGTGTGTTTTACCGAGAACAGTGTCATCGTCTCAGGCTGAGTGAGTACCACCGTGCCGTGAGGCACAGCGCTGCCCCCGCGACCCTGCACCTCACCAGGCCCCGCACCTGGCCTGCCATCCCTCATCCTCCACCCCATCACTGGGAGGGGAGAACTAACAACTCTGCTGTTCCCTGTCACCGCTCCCGGGATCCCCATACAGAGCAGCAGTGGTGTCCACACAATCACCACAACCGTGGGTGGCGTCACGGACAATAAACCCCCAAAACCAATCCCCTTTTCACTCACGGGTGAGGAGCGCCGCTCGAGTCCCCGGGATCCGGCCCATCGCTCGAGCCACCGAGCAGCGGAGGCCGCAGCAGCGGCAGCCGGACCCGAGCTGTGGGAGAGCGCAGCGTCCCCTCCTCCGCCCGCGACATCTACACTGTCTGAGCCCTTGCGTACCTCCGTGTCTTGTATGTCAGACACTCACTGTACTCTCCAACTGGGCATGACCGGGATCGCCCCCCCTTCCCAGGGCCATCCCCTAAGTCCCCCTCCCAGGGCAACCTACTTAATGGGACATAGGAAAACTGGGATTTAAAGGTGTCGGTGTTGCCAGCATTGGTACTCAGGGGCCCAAAGGGGTAGGCACTGCATCCTAGAGACGGGTGCAGCTCCTTGTAGTGCACTGATGCCTTCAGGGGTGCTACAATAGTCTGTAGCAACAGTAATGATAAGCAGTAGTTAAGTGTGAGATCAGAACAGTGAATTTGGAGAGAGCTCTTGGAGTACAGGGCAGGCTCCATCTTAGTTTAGAAGAGAGTATTGATAAGTGCAAGTCATGTAGACTACCGAGGCTGCAGCAGGTGGACGATTGTGGCAACTACAACTGTGACATTCAATGGACAGAGAGAGAATAGAGCTCCTGGGGAGGATTCAAGAACTGGAGATGTAAAGAGAATTAGCGTCATCCCACTGTAAGGTACTTCAGGCCCTGGCCTTTAGAGAGACTCTTCTGTCTTCGGGCTGTCTCCAGCAGTGTGAGTCCTCAGGAGGACATGAAGCATAGAACTGGCAAACAGGTCTATACAGTACTAACATTACTCTGGCTGAATAGTCGGTGTACTCCGATTGACGATCTTATCTTTATTAAATGAATCCATGTGGGTGGGACACCAACCTTGAGCAGATGAGAACTAATTGACTCTAATGTCTGAGAGTCTGAAGCTAGGCACTATAGCCAACTGCGGGTCACTGGTGGTGACAAAGTGTATGGAGAAGCCCAAGGGAAAGTGTAGCCTGAAGTGAAGTGTGCCTTAAAGAATGTATTCAAGTATTGTGCCCACAGTATCAATATGTTTAAAGTGCTGTGCGTAACGTTAAGAAAAAGAGTTATTGAAAAAGAACTTAGTCTGTGCCGATTACTCCCCTTCGGGTGGGTCTTGGTTTGTTAGATAGCCTGACACAAGGTATGACTTGCACCCCGAAAGACCACACACCCCGCCAGGATCCCACAATCAGAAAGCCCATTGCTCTGTGGAGATGGCCGGTGTTTGGACTACAAGAGGCATCGCCGTGACCATGACTACCACCCCGGACCACCCTTACATGAACTCAGTGAGGGAAACGGAACAGCCTTGACGTATATTGTAAAGTCAATCGAAAACATTGAAGTGTATTGTAACTTGAAACAGAACCATTGAAGTGTATGTACCCATTGTGAAATGTTTCCAGAAAACAATATTGTTATCAAGTAAAAGTTATTTGATATAAAGCGGAACCAAGTGTCGCCTGAATTTCGTGTGGTGGGCTGCCTGAGACGAAGGAGAATAAAAGCAGCAGTGAACCAAAAAGCATACTGTGCTCCATACAGTCAATCAGGAGCACACATTCTCTGTAGCATGCCAGGGCGTGATACTGAATTGCCAGCTCGCCCACGATTATCGCCCTCTGGCCACATTACAATTGTACACTGTGAATTATTAGGCAGTGATTTTTTTGCAATATTATCATTTTATGAAGATTTTTCAACTCCAAGATCTATTAACATGAATGATTATTGGATGAAGCAGATCAGGTGATGTGTATTGAGTGGGTGGGGGCCCTAAGGATACAACACCCTTGATCAAGATGTGCAGAACTTTAGGCAGCTTGTTTTTCTCAGGCAAAATAAACAAAGAGATGTAACAAACTCTGAAAAATCAAAAATCGTTACAAGTCTTACAGACGATGTAGCACTTGGAAATTGCGAAAATATTGGGGCGCAATCACAGAACCATCAAATGTTGTGTTACAAATAGTCAAAAGGGTGGCAAAAGTGTGTTCAGAAAAACAGGCGCACATTAACTACTAGGATTGGTGAAGAATCGAGAAATGACCAGAAAACCATTATCCCACAGTGCTGTCATATTCCAGAACTGTGACCTCCCTGAAGAGGCCACAAGTACAAGATGCTCACTGCTCAGAGATTCGGCTGAGGTAAGGAGTCTGAAATCCAATCACCACTGAACAAGACACAAAAGAGGGAACATGAAGACTGAGCCAAGAAATATCTTAAGCCAACTTATTCAGAGGTTTTATGGAGTGATGAGATAAGAATGACTCCTGACAGACCAGATAGGTGGGTCATGACTGGATCAGTAATGGGCACAGATCTCTACTGCAGGTAAGACCTGTAATCCTGCACCTGTCTTTCCCATGTTCCTGATGGTCCTGTGTGCCTGATGATTTGTGCCTGATGACTTGTGCCTGATTGTTTCGTGCCTGATGGACCTGTGCCTGATGACCTGTGCCAGATGTCCTGTGTCCTTCCTGATGTCCTGTGCCTGATATCCTGTGTCTGATGAGCTGTGCCTAATGTCCGGTATTTTTCCTGATTTCCTGTGCCTGATATCCTGTGTTTGATGAGCTGTGCCTGATGTCCGGTGTTTTTCCTGATGTCCTGTGCCTGATGTCCTGTACCTGATGAGCTGTGCCTGATGAGCTGTACCTGATGTTTTCCTGAACCTGCCAGTACCTGTGTAACTATTCCAGTCCCGTCTTGCCCTATTGGACTCCTAGTATCTGTCCCATCTGTGGCTACAACCCTGTCCTGCTGTCACCTAGCCCTGCTCAGCTACCACAATCCCAGACACTGCCCTGGGAGTGGCACCTGGTGTCTACCTGCAGCCTACCCCATCCTTACCATCAAAGGCTCTGGTGTATACCCAGTAGGTGCTTAGTTAAACCACTCCCACATCAGGGTAAGCCTTGTTTCCCCTCTGTAGTCAAGTTTGTCCACTCGCAACCCTGACGAGCATAACAAAGATCTCGTAAGTACATGTGTGACGCCCTGGACTAGTCAGGTCGTCCCAGGTTGTTCCATGCACATACACGCCCCTCCCCTTTAGCAAGGTGACAGCAGCCAAACTACAAAACCCTTGTCACCACCCTCCGGGTTTGATGTTCTCACACCAGGGGGGCAGAGCCAGGTGGTTGGCTCCACCCACTGAGGAGTTCACAGGCCCGGAGGCGGGAAACACAGTAGTCTAGTGAGAGATGAGTTTGAGTCAAGTTTAAAGGCAGACCTGTGCCCAGGCCTGCCAAAAAGTCTACACCAGGTGTCTGGGTTGGAGCCCAGGCACCTCTGGCAAGGAAGCAGATGGTGGTGGCCGCCTGCAGGAGCTGGGATTACAGCCGGTGGAACCGTAGAGACCGGGGACGGGCAGTGGCCCGCCGGTACCGAACCGGGGAGCCCATTAAAAAACGGAGCACCAGGAGGGGTACTCAGACCCAGTACGAGGCCCAGAAACCACTAGGCTAAGTCAAATCAACTGATTAAGGACTGGACTTTAGGACCTTTCCCACACAAGGCACGACTGAAGACAACAGCCCAACCATTAGGGTAAAGCCACCGCCAAGGCATAGAGACCCAAGGGGCCAGCGTCTGCAGGCAAACAGGGCTCTCCCGACACATAACAAGCCGGGGAGCAGACTACCGTTGCTCAGGCATAGGAGTCGTGATTCTACACAAGCGAGGTGCAGGAGAAAGACGGAAACCACCAACCTGTTAAGGGGAAACTGCAGCCGGCTGTGGGCACCGTTCACCATCTTGTTTCGTTTACCAGAGACTCCAGCGTGTTTTCTCATAGTGAGTACAACAGTGCCTTCGGGCCGTGCACCGAGCCGCACCGCACCGACACTCCAGCACGCATCCATGCCCTCGCCTCAGCACCTCCCTCGGGCCCCCGGGACCATCATCCCCCTACCCATGAAGGGGGTCAACACCAAGCTGCACAACACCGTCCCCGGGAGCCTAGTCACTGGCAGCGGTGGTGTCCATCCATTCACCACAACCCGTGGGTGGCGTCACGAACTTAAATCCCCTACAAACAACCGCGCCAACCCCCTTTCAGAGCGACTTGACCCCCGGGTCCGTGGAAAGCTCGAGCCACCCACCCACGAGTACGGATCCGAGTGGCTCGGCAGCTGGCCGAGCCCCGGGGCGGTACGCATGCATATTTTTTGGTCCTGCAAAACCCTCTCCACTTTTTAGGATAGTGACAAATGGATTATCTACATGGCCACAGATAGCTCAGCCAACTTGGGCTCAGCTCTGATTCTCTTCCACCATTGTGATTTCTCCTATAAACACTCATTTGCTTGATTTCAGGTTAAGGCATCTACGGTCTACAGACCACTATTTTGGAAAATGCCTCTTTCCCTCCTATGTCTCTTTGAACCAATCATATTAATCACCTCAGGCACACAGAATGCATAACTTCCTCCATTCATGATACCCACAATAAGTTCAGCCATACGTGGTTCTTTTAGATCAACCTCCAACAATCTACCGAGTCCTCAGCTTTTCTGCCTCATTTACAGTGACTGTGCTGCCCAGTCAAGGTTTACTTTTTGGATAATTACCTCTTTGACTCTGTGGTCATACCATACCGCATGTATATATAATTTTAAATCTATGATCGAATAAAATTAAGTTTTAAATATTGAATCATTGCCTTTCCTGGACGCTGAAGGATTTTTCCTATATTCTGATATCCGACCCAGACCAGGGCGGCTCCTTGCACCGGCTGAAAGCTCCATTGAGATCCAACTATGGGGTGCGCTGAATTTCTTTTGTTTCACATCTAGTTAAGCTTTACGAGTACATGTATGCTAGATTCGTCTTCTGTACAATCTCAATTTCTTCCCAACCTGGCTAAACTCCAATCCCCTTCTCCTCCACCTTGTGTTTCTCTTCTTTGTTACCTTTCCTCTTTTTCCCTCTTCTCTTACTTAAACACTTGGAGGTGGGTTTGAAGGTTGTTTTTCCTCAAAATTTGAATATCTCACACAGCATTATATCTTGTTACAAATTGTTAGCGAATATTATACTATTATTATTTGCATAGGTCGACTGTTAGTAAATGGACATATTTCTCTATTTGTATTTTTCAATGATTTTGGATATTTCAAAGTAATTGTATTATGTTCACAGTTGATCTCTCCTCTCTATCCTAGGTCTCTTTTTGAACTAAAGAAATAATAATAATAATAATAATAATAATAATAATAATAAGACACAAATTGACATTGAAGAGAGACAACCCCTTATTTTACATAAGGGTTTCTTGAGCTTAACTGATCACAAGGTGTCACACTGGCCAGGACCTCTGTGATCACCAGTGATTACAGGGAATCTATCAGCAGGTTTTTGCTATGTAAGCTGAAGACAGCATTCTGTAAGGGTATGTGCACACGTTGCTTTTTTTTCCGCGCGGAAAAAAACGCACCCTCTGGCAGAGGGGAGAATTGTAAACAATGCTTTTTGAGAAAAAAGGCATCAAAAACGCATGCGTTTTTCATGCGTTTTTCATGCGTTTTTTTAGGTGCGTTTTTTAAGACTTGTCAGTGTTAATAAAGTTGGTTGAACACAGACCTTTGGAAAAAAAAACCTGTGATGTCATTTCCTTCTCCACATTCTGTTTGGATAAATGGGAGGGCTTGGAATGGAAGGAGCACCATTTGAATTTTGGAAAAGTTGAAATAAACTTCGCGCACCATGTCACATTAGCAGGGCCCCTTGGGTACCTATACGTCAGAAAACCCCCACAACTGACCCCATTTTGGAATATGCACCCCTCAAGGATTTTATTCAGGAGTATATTAAGCATTTTGAATCCACAGCTACTTCACCCAAAATGTTGCTGTAGCAACAATATTCTCACTTTTAGGCCCGTTTCACACGTCAGTGAAAAACACTGACGTTTTTCACTGGCGTGTAAAACACTCACATGTCCCTCCGTGTGCCGTGAATCACGGCACACGTGGGTTGTCTAAGTGCAATCCGGGCTCCGTTCTCCGTGGCCCGTGATTGCACTCAGTAATCATCTCACCTGCGCCCGCTCCCGCTCTCCATGGTGCTGATCGCTCCCGCGGTGCAGCATCCGGCTGGCACTGACCCCCGCAGCAGCTGCTTCCAGGTCGGCTGTGTCGCACATCATGAATATGCGCGACAATAATGAGCCGGCTCAGAAGCAGCAGGCTGCACGGGCTGCAGAGGACATCGCTGGACGCCGGGTGAGTTAAAATGATTTTTATTTTAAAAGCACGTTTTTTTCTGGCACGTGTTTCACGGACCACACCACTGCGTGGTCCGTGGAACATCAGTGATGCCAGAAAAAAATGGACATGTCTCCGTCCGGCAATCACGCACACGCGGGTACGCTGCACGGAGACACGTGCAGTGAAAAATCACTGACGTGGGAGCAGACCCGTTCATTACAATGGGTCTGCGTATGTCAGTGATTCTGGTATGTTTAAAAAAAGCACAAATGTACCAGAATCACTGACGTGTGAAAGGGGCCTAAGGCTATGTGGCCATGATCCAGCGACACGGCGTCTAGTACACAGTGTCAGCCTTCCTGCAGAGATGTGAGTGTTGTCCACGGGAGAACGCAGCTGCCCATGTCCACGATTTGGGTTCAGGCTGCTGTGGACTTTAGCTCTATTCTTCCTGCAGAGAACACTCTCGTCTCCGCAGCATAAATCGACATGCTGAGGCTCGGGAAGCTGCGCCACCGGTCAGTTTATGCTGCGGAGAAAAGAAGCACAGTGGGCATGGGATCTCCAAAAATCCTTCCACTGTGCTTCTACTGCACAACGCAGCGTTATGGACGCAGGGAAAACACTCAGCGCCCATAACGCTGCAAACCCTGATTGTGGGCACACAACCTAAAAAGCGTCAATGGATGAATGGATGTCAAATATATATAACGTCCCACCCCCCCTGCATATTCTAAGCTGGCACCTTTAGTACCTTTCATGTGGCACTAAAGGGTGCCTAGCTTAGTATTTATCCAATAAAAAAAAAAAAAAAATGAAAAAAATGGCGTGGGGTCCCCCCTATTTTTGATAGCCAGTCAGGGTAAAGCAGACAGCTGTAGCCTGCAAACCACAGCTGGCAGCTTCATCTTGGCTGGTGATCAATTTGGAGGGCTCCCCAGGCTTTTTTTTTTTATTTATAAATAAAGAATTAAAAAAAAAATACCGTGGGGTCCCCCCAAATTAGATCACCAGCCAAGGTGAAGCTGACAGCTGGGGTCTGGTATTCTCAGGGTGGGAAAAGCCATGGTTATTGGACTCTTCCCAGCCTAAAAATAGCAGGCCGCAGCCGCCCCAGAAGTGGCGCATCCATTAGATGCGCCAATCCTGGCGCTTCGCCCCGACTCATCCCGCGCCCTGGTGCGTTGGCAAACGGGGTAATAAATGGGGTTGATACCAGATGTGTAATGTCACCTGGCATCAAGCCCAGCAATTAGTTATGTCACGGCGTCTATTAGATACCCGACATAACTAATTGACAGTAAACAAAAGCAAAAAAAAATGACCAAAAATTTTTTATTAGAAAAAACACTCCCCAAAACATTCCCTTGTTCTCCAATTTATTCAAAAAATTTGAAAAAAATGGGTCCGCAGAAATCCATATGGACGTCCCACGTCGCCTCTGGACCTTCTAGAATATGGGGGCACGTTCAGGGAACGTATCCCCCATTTTCTAGGAGGGCAGACCCTCCATTTGAGGAGAGTGGGTGCAAAGAATCTGCACCCACTCTCCCCGGGTCACAGCTGCAGAGTGCGAGCAGCCAGCACAGCTCACACTGAACACTGTGCTGGCTGTCAGCTGCTCTGCTCATGTGACCGGCCGGCGTCTGCTGTGAAGGAGGAGGGGGCCGCGGGGGATCAGCGCTGCGACCGGACATGTAAGGGGGAATACCGGGGGAATAGGGGGTGACCGGGCAGGGCCTGGGGGGCATTTTTCTGTCGCATGTGTTATTGCACATGCGACAGAAATCATAGGAGCAGGGCGGCGGGTGCGCTACTGTGCGCGGCCATGTTGGATTTTCGGGAGGGGGGTCGGGGTCGGGGCGGGCACTTTGACGACACCGGGGGCTTGCCTGGACTTTGCCAGGAAGTGAGGTCAACAGGAAACCTCTTGACCTCACTTCCAGGTAAATGCCTGCGTTCTGGCGTGCCGACAAAGGCCGAGGACCGCAACAAAAAAGCAGCTCACTGCGGTGTAGCTGCGTTCTGACCCAGATCATTGATTTAATGGGGGAGAGAACGCAGCTACACCGCACAAAAGAAGTGACATGCTGCTTTTCTTTCCGCACCAATTTTTGGCATCAAAAACGCTTCGTTTAGAAACGCAGCGTGTGCACTGATTTTTCAGCTTTCCCATACACTTTGCTGGGAAAGCTGAACGCATGCAATTTGCCACTGAAACGCTGCGGTTCAAAACGCAGCGTTTCCGCGGTAAAAAACGCAACGTGTGCACACAGCCTAAGAGTTTTAAAAAAATGCAGCTGTACTTCTCTTATCAGTGTGTGTGCAGTTGTTCATGTAAAGGGTTTATCACCCTGTGATTAGCAATACAGGACTAGAAACTCACAAGTACACCAGTTCAACACTCCCCCTTCTGGGATTGACACTGTTAAGGACAGGATTATGAACTATTAGGAGTATATATGAAGATATCCAAAAACCAGGATTTAAGATGCTGTTTAAGACTGTGTACCGCACCTAGTTCCGCATTCAGACATAAGACTCAGACAGTCTGGACTATTCATGTGATGAGTGAATCATGCTGACATTGCTTAATATAAATGAGGAAGCAAGCACATTACAGTATATTGTATATCACAGAATAAGCTTTTCTACTTTATCCAATAGGAGACGTTTTACGTATTATTGGCTGCTAGCCAATAAGTCCGTTTAAATGTATTCTCACTTCCGGATTAAATCAGTCTTAGTTTCTATTCATATCCGAGTACGTCTCTGGTGTGTGTGAAAGAGAGTGGTATGCATGCTACCACAAGTGACTCATAATTTGGACTGCAGACAGTTTAAGAGGGATGCATGACTAGATTGCATCAAAGTAAATTTATGGCCAACATTAACAGTGGCGCCCAACGAACCTTAGGACGGAGTCTGGATGACGGACGGCCATGCTGACTGACACCTTGTTTCGAAAGGCAACTACGCGAGAGGGAATGGAGATGCGCACTCCAAATGCAGGTGAGAAAATATGTCTAATCTCACCTTGCAAACCTCGTGCGTGTACTTGCATTTCGAAAGGGGGGTTGGGCTGTCCCAGTCTAGACACCTAATGACCGCCATCTCGCATGAGATAAGCAGTCCTAAGAGATCCCACACCAAGGTGGTCAGGTTCACCTTAAGCTGTCTATATAAATGTAATTCTAAATCACATAATGTAATGTGGTTTGGGGTTTTTGTCTGCTCTTTGGAGAAAGCAGAAGTTTTAAGTTTCGTTTTTCTCTAACGGTAAAGGAAAATGAGGAAGTTGTTATATACGCTGGTTATATGGATATATATATATATGGTTATATCTGCAGGTGAGATCAGCCAACTGGATGGTATATATAGTGTCCTTATTGTTATGTCATTGTGTTTACCTGTGTCTACCTGTTGAAATGTCTGTTTATTCGCAGCAGGCGGAGTACTTGCTGGCTTACGAGAAACGGGAAGTTCTGTTTTGTTCAGTTACGGCGGAAAAAGGGGAAGTGTCACGATAATGTATAGAGCTGTCTTTTGAGTGAAAGAAGAAGAAAAGGGGAAAAAAAACTGCAGCTTTACTTTGAGAAGGTTAACTGTTTATGTATACTGTTTATGTATACTGCGAGATACACTGGTGTATGACATGTCCGGTCGATAGTCAGTAGTTGATAAGGCTGAGGGCCAGGTACAGAGTTATGGTAGGAGCCCTGACTGTATCCTGGTACGTCTCCCAAGGAGAGGAGACGATAAGGGGGATTGACTTTGGTTTTGGCCAGTACAGAGTTATGGTAAGAGCCCTGACTGTATCTGGTGGAATGTGTTCTCCGCGATCCTAGGTAGGAGGAACATTGGCAGAATCCCTTGACTTTGGTCTTAATCAGTGTTATTGATGTTCTGGACGGACCGTTCAAATAAGGTGTATATAGTGTGAACAGAGGTTACTAGTGCTTGAAGTAAGAGATAGTGAGGGTGAATTTAGTTCCTTATCACCCACGTGACACTTCTTCTTGAAAAGACAACCCGTTTGTGTTGTGGTTTTGTGGACTGAGACAGAAATCTGGGTATTCTGTGGATGTGTATAGTCGCTGGTCCAGGAGAGAAAGTGTATTACGGCACAGACCAGACCTCCAGATTGACGTGTTAGTTTTAGGTTGTTTACCCTTTTGAAGATGGGGTCTAATCAATCTACACCTGTCAAGTTAACGGCAGAAGAATTAGTAAGCGAATGAGAAGGAAGGAAATATGTTAAAAATATGAAGTCGCTCCTCAAGGTGGCAGGGATCACTGCCAAGTGATGGAGATAGTAGATATTTCTATATTGCATCAGCTCAGAAAATGGCACCTCAGGAAGTGGCCAAGCCCATTAGGAAATAATGCCCCCCTCCTCATCAGTCGTCCCCAGAGGGTTGTCTAACGCCCTCCCTAGCCTGCCCAGACGCCATTTCAGGTCGGGCCGCACCTAGTTCCCTTTTCCAGCCATCTTAAGTCCCAAGGCCACTGGCCTATTTGTGGCTGCAGCAACCGAAGCCACCGAGGGGGGGGGGGTCAGGAAGATGACAATGATTTAACAATGATCCACCCCACCACCAAAACTGTCCCTAGTAGAGATAAACCACAGGTGCTGTCCTTATTTGAGGACGTTAGCCCACACATGGCATCGCACTATTATTCCGATAGTCCCAGACAAGAACGCCCTAAATATGTGACATGGAAGCCTCAGGAGGCTGCAGTCCTTGTGAAGGAACACTGAGATATATACTCCGATGAGTGACGTGTCATCAATAATTGATGTTTGATAAGGCCTTGGACCTGGTCTTTGTGGATAGAAGATTTGAAAGGGTTTTTTTTCTATGTACAGGTACAGTGTTATGGAAAAGGAGGGTGGAGAAGCCCTGACGGTTACCTGGTATGGTTTTCCTGCTAAGCAGTGAGTTGAACGTTGTATGCGTACTCACTGGTCTTGTTTTAGTGGATGACAATGTATTCTTACCTAGAATTGAATACATTGGGGAAGACCCCTAAACTTTGGACTTAATCAGAATTATTGAGTATTGGATAGACCGTCCTCATGGAGGTGTATGTATATCTTGAATTCTCTCCCTGACATAATATCTCATATATAGTTTTCCTGGAAGATGTTTGTATGTATAATGTACGCAGTTTTTGGTGTGAAACACCGTAGGAGAGTTGAAATTGGGAAAAAAGAGAAGTGTTAGTTTCTATTTCGTGGGGACTCGTCCTGTGAATGAAGTTCTGTGAAGTTTAATTGTAATGACACACGTATGTTGAAAAAGAGAATTCTCTCAAGGGGGGAGATTAGATGAGAATTGATTTAAGGTACAGGATGTGATATTGAATGTTAATATAGTGGAAGTATTGAGATGATTTGAAGAGATGTAATTCTGAATCTAATAACTACACTATGTGTATTTTACCTGTCTGTGAAAATAAGATGCTATTAGCTGATATATAGGGTGGACTTGTGTGCTGTCTGTGGAGCACTGTGTCCGTGTAAGCCCACCCCATTATTTCCTGTCCTGAATGCAGATTTCTTTCTGTCACTCAGTGCTTTGCCCGGCCCTGGGTGGGGTATGGTATGGGGATAGTTACAGGGTCAGCTCAGGGGTCTCTATATAATCCGTATTCCCAGTGACAGATTGAATACCTCCTGAATGTAGATGTCACAATCCATGTCACTGCCTCCCAGGCCTCTTCAGACGCCATTTTTGGCCAACACCTACTTCCTCTTTTAGCGGCTGTTTCTTATCGGTAATTATCTTTAGCGACCGTTTTAACTCAGACACTACATAGTTTATCTTTTGACGCCATTTTAGTCCAGCCGACACCCAGTTCCCCATTTTTGGTTCAGCAGCCAAAGCCACTGCTCTGTTTATTGCTGATGCAGCAGAGGCTGCAGAGGGGGGACATAGGGACCTGAAACACACACTCCATTTTTGGTCATATATGCAGTTGTGCCCCATTGTGTTCCCACTAATGAACCTTAGCAGAGGATATTGCTGATAGTCCTGTGGAAACCTTTTCCCTTCTCTTTTGCATGTTTGTTTTTGCTGTACCTAGTATACAATTTATTAGACCATATAGACTGCTCACTATTAGCCCTGGTGGACAGTGAATATTTTTCTGCCTATGGCAGTTGTTGCTTAGCCTAAGTTTGAGATATTCTCACTTGTATGTTATCCTGCCTGGTATATTGCACAAGAGTTCCCTGAAAGAGAGTGGAGGATCATGTGGTCCTAAGGGGACTTTGATCATCAGGAGTTGGCATATATTAGGGTTTTTGTTGGCAGCACCCATCCTTTGTGTCTTAGTCTACAGGGTCTGACAGGAGATAGGGATACGCTGAAGGCTCGACCCTGACCACCATCAGGTCTACTGTCGGGATGAGGGAGAGTGTAGGGCCCCCAGTTACAGGGTCAGCACAGGAGAGGTAGAGTAGATACGCTCCACTGTTGTTTCTAGTTGTATATATGTAGTCAGGGGGTGCTGCTTGCTAGTTTCCAAACACTCTTGTGCTCTTTTCTCTTTCCCCGGGGTTTTAGGGGATCTTAGTTTATAGAATTTCAGTGTTCTCCTGACCCAAAGTTACACTCATTGCCCTTTCTTACAAACCTGGGTATAGTCCTTTATATCAGGTCTCCGAGAGCCCATATGCAAACAACTACAGCTGGTAACTCCTGATTACAGAAGTGAAGGACCAAGACACCCTCCTTCAAGTGGCAAGATGTCTGGAGATGACTCTAGCAGCTTAGAAGATCACCCCACATACAGATGTGCAGCAGTCACAGTCACCTGAGTTACTGTCACAGTCACCTGAGTAAAAGTCACAGCCACCTGAAGAGTATCATCACGTCATCTCCAGCCCAGAAGTCATTCGACCTGATTGCCATGGAGGAAGACAACAGCCCTTTAACTACTACTACTCAGATTGAACACCTACCTAAAGCACCAGTGACAAACTGCTCCCTGACAAAGTCACCATCTCCCGGTGTGGGGTCCTTAATCCTGCTAAACTTCTCCCTCTTCCAAGGGGGGAGTGTCCCACCTCTGACACCTTGGTGGAAGAGGTAGTCGACTCTGGCATAGCTGAGGAAACTCTGGATTCGATACAGTGACAGATACACCTTTGGACCCTGACTTAACCCCTTTGCGGATGGATCAAGATGTGCATCAAGAAGACGGTTCCACATGGGTATGGTGGTGGTAGCAGAAGACGCTGTGCTGATAGAGCAGTCGCTACCCGCATGCCTGTCTGTGAAGAACCAGATGTATGTGCTCTCGCTGAAGCCTGCAAGATGGCAGCCAGCATCTACTCTGTATGGAAGACAAGAGACTTGATCACTGCCAATGGAACTGTACGCAGCCATGAGGCCATAGAAGAACGGATGGAAGCTTTGCTATTGCCAAACAGAGTCGCGGTGAGCAGGGTTGAGGCCTACATTGGAGGAGTCAAGGGAAGCAGTTAGAAGTGCCCTCACTGACAGAACATCCAAAGAAGCCCCAAGACCACTTACCAAAGAAACAGTCAGTCAATCTGTGCTTTTTGAATGACCCCGATGTGAAGAAGAAAGGAAAGATGGAAAGTCTTGAGAAAACATTGTCCTGACCCTACAAGAGCAAGTCTCAGAAGAAGAAGAAGAGGACTGACATAGGGTGCAGCTGTGGGCTCCCGGAGACCATGGAAAATGGCTAGTGACCTGCTTTTACTGCCAGCCAAAGAGATATGGTAGGCCTTAGACACAGAACTGACTCTACACACCCCATACCAGCCACAGAATAGAGGGAAGGTTGGGAAGATGGGGCAGTGTAGAAGACAAGGGCATGAGAGTCTTCCCCTTGAATTGATCAGTGTCAGACACACCCCAGCAGGGACCACTAGGTTGAGACCCTATTAAATCCTGTTTAGAAGTACCCCCAGATACTTCAACTAAGCTTGTTGTTTGTTTAACTAAACATTTGCCTAATATACGTTTTTGAGTTTTCTCCTCCAGATCCAACCAGATCTAGATTTTTCTCTTTTCTTTTTCTCTCTCTCCTCTTTTCCTCTCTCTTTTCCTCTCTTTCTCTCTCTTTCCTCAATCTTTCTCTCTCTTTCTCTCTTCTCAATATTTCTCTCTCTTCCTCTCTTCTCAATCTTTCTCTCTCTCTTCCTCTCTCTTCTCTCACTATTTTTCTTTCGGACGAAGATCCATGCATTCCACAACAAAGAGATGTCGGACCTGAGACCAGGAGATGGCTGTCTTCCCTCTTCTACCCGATACTTTGTGCCAGGACGATGATATCTAAGCATGTGGACCAGAAGACGACTGTGCATCCCACCTTTGATGATGTCCCACCATTACCGCCTGAGGACTGAGGAGCATGAGACTCTGAGTGAAACCAACCCTGATAAATATTAGCCAATTAGAGGACTACTGCCACGTTCCCCCTTCCTGAATAATGTGTGCCAGTGGAACATAGTCATGAGGACAGTCTAGAGAATACGGTCAGGATCTGGCTTCCTATGCGTAGTCTGTTGGGTGGGGAGATTCATCCACAAGGGATGGGTTATCTCGTATGTGAGTGAGGTAACCATCGGAATTAGGACAGATCAATAGACTTGGGAAAGTAAGGAAAGACTTTTGGCTATCTCCAAAGGGGGAACTGTTAAGGACAAGATTATGAACTATTAGGAGTATATATGAAGATATCCAAAAACCAGGATTTAAGATGCTGTTTAAGACTGTATACCGCACCTAGTTCCACATTCAGACATAAGACTCAGACAGTCTGGACCATTCATGTGATGAGTGAATCATGCTGACATTGCTTAATATAAATGAGGAAGCAACCACATTACAGTATATTGTTGTGAGGCAAACCCTGGGATATGAAGATGAATTATGACTTCCAGTCATAATCGCTCTCATCACTCCATGGCAGTGCCCCCTCCCTTCTTGTTCTCAGAGGTCCAGCATCTGTGAAGGTGTCACATCCCAGCCATCTCCTGTGATATGGAGATTAGGTGATGTGGGAACAATGGACACAGGATGACTCCCTGCCGTGACCCTGTAGTAGGGGCTGCTATCTAATTAGCAAGGCTATGGAAGTATCCAGACAGAACGACTCCAGTAAAAAAATGGTTCATATCTCGCAAGCCATATTTCCGATAAATATGGCAACCATAAAAATGGTGTCTCCGCATGCGGACGATGCTGGCACACCCTTTTTATGGGAGCAGGACCTGGGGAAATACCCCAGGCGTGATATCAGCCAATGGGGAACTAGTAGACAAGTCATGAGTCCTCTCGTTCCGTAGCTAAATTCATAACTGTCACAATGAGAGCATTGGCGTCCGCCTACGACGCTCCCAGGCCAAGTTATGGCCATATTCCATGTTGTGGATTTTGTCCATAACTCCAGCCAGGGGTGGAGCAGTGCTCCCTCTGAGGTCACGAAGGTAGGAGGGGACCTGGATTTGCCCAGGTTGATAACCCTACTTCGGCCATTTTCCAGTGTTCTTTCGCTGGGGGTCACGTGCAGGAAACATCTGTGGGAGTTCCTAGAAACCTGGTCTACAGCGCCCCCCTGTGGCCAGACGCACAAGGTAACTGATTGAATTGCATACCTGTTTGTAAACCATGCTTTATCTGTAACTGTACTCTGACATATGTATATTCTGTAGATTCCCTATTGTATATATTGTAGTTTCTAGTGTGCTTTAGGCTGATTAAATTATATAATTAATCTTGGGCTGTTCTGTTATCTCGATCTTGAATCCCACGTCTGTGTGTTCGGCTAATAGTTACCGTGAAGCGGTTGGTGGCAGCGAGTTTGTGCCAAGGATTATTGTGGGGAGGCCAGTGAGATTCGGGGAGATTTTATATATTCCGCCCGCGGAGGTCGGGGGAATATATACCCTACTCTCACCGGGGACCCTTCAATAATCGGCATAAGTAGTATAGCGGCCTCCTTGCTTATTGTCGGGCAATTCCATAATTGGCCTGACTATAAGAGGGGCGCTAGAGAGCGCATCACGTGCTCTGTCTGTCGGTCGGGAGGTATAAAGGAGGGGTGACCCCCACTTGTTACCCCCCGATTGTGACGTACTGGTAGCCAGCGCGGGGGATTTCTGAGTGACCCCCCCGGTGGTTCGTGACAATTGTATATCACAGAATAAGCTTTTCTACTTTATCCAATAGGAGACATGTTACGTATTATTGGCTGCTAGCCAATAAGTTCGTTTAAATGTATTCTCACTTCCGGATTAAATCAGTCTTACTTTTTAATCATATCCGAGTACGTCTTTGGTGTGTGTGAAAGAGAGTGGTATGCATGCTACCACAAGTGATTCATAATTTGGACTGCAGACAGTTTAAGAGGGATGCATGATTAGATTGCATCACAGTAAAATTTATGGCCAACATTAACAACACCTCGCAGCCAATGCACAATCTCTATAGAGAGCCTGATGCGTGCAGGGGCAGCTCTCCTGTGTTCCTGAATCTAAATTCTTTGATTGTTTCAGAACAGCTGCAGCCAGTAATCTATGTGATACACCATTGGATTCAGAATCTCTTTGCCTACAAGGTGTTGCTATCAGATGAAGTAGCAAAAACCTGCTGACAGATTCCCTTTAAGCAGAAACTCATTTTTCAATTTCTCTGCAGCTCCACCATTATAGAGATTAAGGACTATATTGTGCCCACTGAAATTAATGAGTGTTAAAGAAGTGGTTCACCCCTTTTCATTATTGGCCAAATTGATATTATGTTGAGAAACAAGGTTTCTCTCAAATACCTTGTGTTGCCATTAGTGCCTGTGAGCGGCGTTATTGCAGACCGCAATTCCCCATCGCCTGACTCCCAGGCTCCGTGACCCCTGGGATCCAGTGATGTCACATCAACTTCCTGTTCGCCTGACATCATCGCGGCCGACCCCAGTCTCCGTGAGTCACTGGGCTGTGGGCAGAGTTTCACTGATCATCACAACCCAGCTTCACAGCCCAGTGTATCTCCTGCTTGGACGTTCTGCAGTGAAGGAGGACAGAGCAGGGAGATGCTGGGCTGTGACGAGCAGTGAAACACCACCCACAGCCCTGTCACTCAGGAAAACTGAAGCCCACCTCAGTTGACGTGACATCACCGGATCCCAGAAGTCACAGAGCCTGGGGGTCCTGCGAAGGGGGTGAGTGGAGCACAATAGCGCCGCTCACAAGCACTATTGGCAACAGAAGGTATTTGAGAGAAACATTGTTTCTCAACATAATATCAATGTGGCCAATAATGAAAAAGGGTGAACCACTCCTTTTAATGCACATTTGTGTCTACTTCTCCAGGTGGAGAGAGAAACGTTTTATTTGGTGAAAATTCTCAGAAAAGGATCCAAAAAACATTCTTGATGCCTTCCCATTTAATGAAAATGTTGCTTATTTTAACATCTTGACTTATTTTAACTTCTTGGCATTTTTGGAAATCTGAAGTGGTTATAAAATGCTCAAAAGCCTAAACATCTGCACAGCAAGTCGTTTTTACATAGAATTGAAAGGAAAGGTACTTTGTAGCGTTTTTTTACAAGTGTTTTTTGCTTTCAGTAATCGTCCAATTAATCATTTGATGACCTGGCAGGCACCTATCATGACCCAGATTAAATATTACTTCATAGCTCAAACACTTGAAAGCATTGAAACTAGAGATTACGGAATGAATTCTATGCAAATAAAAATTGTGTAAAATTTGAAAAAATTTGCTAACCTGGGTGAATTTGAATAATTTGCAATTTAATTCAAGCGAATAACCTAAAATGTCTACCACCACATACAGCCAAAGAAGTATGACATAATGTAGGGTCCATCTGGGCGGGCTGCCTCACACCTATTCTGACTTTACATAGAACTGAACAGTCAATTAAGGGGGGCTATCATAGACTGTGTAAATTAGATTACTGTGGATAGACAAGCGCAATAGGGTGTTACCCAAAAAACGGAAAAGGGATCAAGAGGGCTGGTTGCTCCCCTTGTGTGGTTCTGTGACACACAAACAGTAATACGGGTGTAGTGCAGCTCCCGCAGAATTCATATGCCCTAAAGCCAAATGAGAAGTACCTGAACCAGAATAAAAGAGTATAAGAAGAACCACGCTGCTGTAGACAAAATGTAGAACCAATACACTGGATGATGTGTGAGAGGTGGTTTATTTCTATGCATCTCAAACTAAAACCCCACTTCTTCTTCAGGAAATCCACCAACCGTTCTTCTTCCACTGTTTTATTCTGGTTCAGGTAGTTATAGCCTGTATAAAAGCAAAGGCAGGGAATGCAGCAGATATTTTATGGTGAATCTGATAGTGAGAGGACGTACATATAATAAGTAATAGCACAACAGTGAAAAAGAGTATGACACCAACAAACCACTTATGCAACTGCATAAAAATTTGATATTTATTGAAATGTTGTAAAAACATAAAAATATGTATATATATAAAAAAAATTGTCTCATGGATGGAAAATAGATGGTAAATATGGTACATATTGGGAACATCTGGCCGAACCCCCTACACAGTGTGTGTATATATATATATATATATATATATATATATATATATATATATATATATATATATATATAATAACTCTGGATCAAAGAATGGAAAATAATTCCATAATTCACCATGCATGTGAATATTTTTTTTTTTACAAAAAAAACAAGTGTATAATTGTTTCAAACATGCGTCAGTAAAAAAAACATTTGAAAAACACAAGTGTTTCAAATTAGTATTAAACAAAGAATTACATCACCAAAAACACACACATGGAGGAAGTCCTATTATAACAAAGTATCACGGTGTTTACCTACATAGGGAATCAGCAAGAAGGTTGTACTGTGCCGTCTCCACACACCCGACGCATGTTTCGCTTTAAAAATGCTTCATCCACCAACAGTTCTTCTTCCACTGTTTTATTCTGGTTCCGGTACTTCTCCTATAGCCTGTATAAAAGCAAAGGCAGGGAATGCAGCAGATATTTTATGGTGAATCTGGATAGTGAGAGCACGTACAAAGAATATGTAATAGCACAACAGTGAACAAGATTAGTATAAGAAGAAGCGAATAGTGTCATGCACATTTTTCTAGACCATTGCAAGGTTTGAAGTACTGTTTATTTACCATTGATCGGTTGGTCGTGAATATAATTTCCAAGCAACATTCAATCGAGCTGGCAAATTCAGATTTCAAAACATTTGTTCATCTCTAATTGTAACCATATGAAATATGCATATGAGGATACTCACACACAAGAAAATGCTCAAGGAAGTCTTAAAGGAGATTTCTTGTACAAGAAAACTCAAGTCCCCTGGCTCGAGTTTGTTTAAAAACAAAAAAAAAGTACTTGAGCTTTACTTACGTTTCCGAGATCTGCTTCTGCTCCCGCTGTTACTTATTGTCTGCAGCTCTAACTTCACATCAACAGCGCTGCAGCCAATCAATAAGCTTAGTGGCTCTGAGCAGCTTATCCCATCAACTCGGTCAGAGCTGTTGAGCTCGGTTATTGATTTGCGAAGGGGTAATGAAAAACAGGGTTTTTTTACAACTATTTGGAGGCCAAGAGTTTTCTGAAAATGGTATTCTGATGACGTCATATGAGCTGTAATTAATTGTTAATTCTTGGTTGAATGCCAGAAGTGTGCTATATAGTCTAAGCATCAGAAATATTTTGCAGCTGCTTTGCGTCCTCTCTCATAACCACACCGAGGAAGAGATACTGCACCTGCATCCCTTCCTCTCCCCTCCACCTTTCTATTTAGTTTCTTCTCCAGACAGATCTTTACGGGACTGAGTTTTCTAGAGTTTGCAGGCAAGAAAAAACAGGTAACAAATACGGTATCCTATATCTTCATGTCCTAATGAGTCCTACTTTAAATCCCGGTACATATTTTCTGTCTTTTTTCAACATATATATATATATATATATATATATATATATATATATATATATATATATATATATTTGGGCTCAAAAGTTTACATACCCAGGCAGATTTTTGGCATTCTTGGCCTTTTTTCAGAGGGTATGAATAATAACATAATAACCCAAAACCTTTTTTTCCACTCAGGGTTAGTGTTTGGGTGGAGCCATTTATTGAGAAACTACTGTGTTTTCCTTTTTAAATCATAATGACAACTGAAAACATCTAAATGACCCTGATTAAAAGTTCACATACCCTGGTGATTTTGGCCTGATAACATGCACAGAAGTTGACACAAAATGAGTTTCAATGGCTAATAAAGGTAACATCCTCACCTGTGACCTGTTTGCTTGTAATAAGTGTGCGTGCATAAAAGCTGAGTGGGTTTCTGGGATCCAGACAGACTTTTGCATCTTTCATCCAGCCACTGACATTTTTGGATTGTGAGTCATGGGGAAAGCAGAAGAATTGTCAACGGATCTACTGGAAAAGATAGTTGAACTGTATAAAACAGGAAAGGGATACAAAAAGATATTGAAGGAATTGATAATGCCAGTCAGCAGTGTTCAAACTGTGATTAACAAATGGAAAATCAGGGGCTCTGTAAAAACCAAACCACGATCAAGTAGACTAACAAAAATTTCGGCCACAACTGACAGGAAAATTGTTCGGGATGTCAAGAAAAAAACACAAATAACATCAGCTGAAATACAGGACTCACTGAAAACTAGCGATTTGGCTGTTTGAAGATGCACAATAAGGAGGCACTTTAAGAAAAATGGTCTGCATTGCCGAGTCGCCAGAAGAAAGCGAGTACTACACAAATGCCACAAAGTATCTCACCTACAATAAACCAAACAGCACAGCCTCCAAACAACTAGAACAAGGTAATTTGGAGTGATGAGTCCAAAAATCAAACTTTTTGGCCACAACCATAAATGTTACATTGATAACAATCCAAAACACAAGGCCAAGTCGACCTGTCATTGGCTACATCAGAACAAAGTGAAGGTTCTGGAGTGACCATCTCAGTCTCCTGACCTCAATATCATTGAGCCACTCTGGGGAGAACTCAAGCAGGCAGTTCATGCAAGAAAGCCCAGGAATTAACAGGAACTGGAGGCTTTTTGCCAATAACAATAGGTAGTTTTATCATCTGAGAAAATAAAGAGGCTCATCAACAACTACCACAGAAGACTTCAAGCTGTCATTGATGTTAGAGGGGGCAATACACAATATTAAGAACCGGAGTATCTGAACTTTTGATCAGGGTCATTTGGATCTTGGATCTTACCATGAGTGGTAAAAAAGATTTTGTACTATGATTCATATTCTCTGAAAAAAGGCCAAGAAAGGAAAAAAATTTGCCAGGGTATGTAAACTTTTGAGCACAACTATATATATATATATATATGCAATGAGGATATGACGCTCTCGGGGTCCAGAAGTGTGTGTGCAAAATTTTGTGGCTGTAGCTGCGACGGTGCAGATGCCAATCCCAGACATACATACATACACACACACATGCATACACACGCCCGGGTTAATAACTGTTGTTAACAAAATAGAATGTATTAACATTCCCGGGATAGAATGTATAAATAGCATGTATTAACGCCCGGGATAGTAACTGTCTCTCTGTTTCTCTCCCATTCTCTGTCTGTCTCCCCCTCTGTATATATCTCTCTGTCTCTCTCTCTATCTCTTTGTCTGTCTGTCTCTTTCCCTGTCTGTCTCTGACTGTCTCTGTCTCTTTCTCCGTCTGTCTCAATCTCTTTCCCTGTCTGTCTATCTATCTCTTTCTCTGTCTGTCTATCTATCTCTGTCACTTTCCCTGTCTGTCTCTTACCCTGTCTGTCTCTTTTCCTTTCTTTCCCTGTCTGTCTGTTTCCCTGTGTCTGTCTCTCTCTTTGTCTGTGTGTGTCTCTTTCCCTGTCAGTCTGTCTCTTTGTCTGTGTCTGTCTCTTTGTGTCTATCTCTTACCCTGTCTATGTCTGTTTCTTACCCTGTCTGTGTCTGCCTCTTTCCCTGTCTGTGTATGTCTCTTTCCCTGGCTGCATTGTGACACGCCAACATTCCATATAAGGGCGTGGCTGCGCATTCTTCTGAAGTTCTGGCTGCACTGTGGATCCCAGCTCCATTCGCTTTAATGGAGGCAGGTTTTTTGGCGAATAACTGTAAAGCGCGGGGTTAAAATTTCCCCTCAAAACATAGCCTATGACGCTCTCGGGGTCCAGACATGTGAGTGTGCAAAGTTTTGTGGCTGTAGCTGCGACGGTGCAGATGCCAATCCCGAACATACACACACACGTACATACACATACACACATACATACACACATTCAGCTTTATATATTAGATACAGTATATATGCCTTATTTTAATCCCAAATATGCCAGTTCAAAATTGCACTATTACACTTTGTGAATGTCAATTATTTTTATTTTTCCAACTGGACAAATTGAGTTTTATGTTTCAGGTAACTGTGAAATAAACCTTCACATCTGTCTTGGAACTAGTGGGATCGACTGTCATCACTAGCTCTAAACACTTGTATGTGAATGCCATACATTACAGAACTATGCAGTCTTGGCAAATCCCCTAAACCCACATTTCTGAGATGCCAAAAACGTATTTTATCAGTAGATTAGATTGCATTATCTTGCTTCGAAACATTTTTGGAAAACCAATGTACCACAGAGAGTGTCATGCCTGCCCCTAGTTCTCCAGTAACCCTCGGTGAACGGACAGACACAGAGAGATGATATATTGGGGTAAATGCCCGTTTGGGACAAATATATGTAGGATAATAATTTGTTCCCAATGTTGAGTACATTTGAAATAATACGTTGGTTCCTTTATGACATTCCATTGCTCGTTCCCACAATAAAGGTTAAATAAAGTTTCAGATTAAGTGTAGAGTTCACATAATTAACCCACAAAAAGTTCACCAGATCCCACTATAAGATTAGAACCTACTTACGTTTCAGACTCAATATTAAAAACTATAAATTAGAAGTTCATGTGTCCAAGAGGAATTGGAAAGCGACTAATTTGGGCTTTCTTTGCGGTAGAGTTGGGTTCATGTTGACAAATGTCTAAACCACACTCTTGAAGAAGCTTAAAGTATGTTTCTGTCCTTTTTTCAATCAGAAAGTTCAACTTTTGAAGGTTTTTATGACATTTCACAGTCAACCAGTGGTGATATTCTTCTTGTCAATCCAACCAGTCTTTTTTTGGACAATTGTTTTTTGTTTTGTTTTTTTATATATTTGCCTATCCTGTTTATATCCCTTATCTAATTTCAAAGCACTATGGATATTGTCATTTATGACCTAGAAAAAAAAAGAAGAGAATATTTTTGACCTAAGTTTCTCTTGCCCGACTTAACCTCTCTCCCTCCTGCCTGACCTGACCTGACCTCCTTTTCCCTGACCTGACGTCTATTTCCACAGCCTCTCCTGACCTCCGTCCCTCCTTCCCGATCTTACCTCCATTCCTCCTTGTCCTCCAGACGCAGGTCCTGTTCCATGTCTTCCACTCCCTCCCCTGTGCTTACTTGCTCTCCCGGTATCCAACCTTGACTCTGTTCTTTGATTTTGGCTTGTTTTCTCCGTGACATCCTGGCACAGACCCTGATTGATTGACTCCCCCTGCTCTTAAAATATGAGAATGCTCTTTTTTAAGTCCATGTATGAAAATATTTTCCCCCAAAAAATAATCTAAAATTAGATTTTCATGTCTCATTTAGACCATTTTATGGGCTCTTATTATATTGATTAGTCAATTATGGAAAATTTTCATAAGAACAAAAAATCATGCAAATTAGGGAGGCTTATTGTCACGCTACTCTAGTGGGGGCCATGAAGCAAGCTGGAGAGACAGCTCCTATTCCCAATAAGCAGACAAACCCACTAGAGGGCAATAGAATACAATAAAGTAGTCAGCAAGCACAGTCTGTATCAGGATGTCTTGTCAATACCAAGGAAAAAGCAAGTTGTGGTTGGATGAAAGCCAGGTGTTGGATACCAGGAAGTCAAGTAAATTACAGAAGGGAGAAACGGAGTCGAAGTCAGGAATAATAACCAAGGTCAGGAGCCAGGAGGTCAAAATTACATGCAGGGGTGAAGTCACAGGACATGACTGGGGTCAGGCGGAAAGGGCAGAGGAGACTCAGGACAGAATCGGGGAGTCAGTTGAATGGGAAGGACGAGCGATACAGGGAGGACAAAGGTCAGGACAAGGTAGCTGAGAGGAAGGATGGATCAGAGTATACTCACGGAAGCCAGGCACGCACGCTGCAGAGCAGGACTATTAATGGCAGCGTTCTGGATGTAGCAACACCAAGATATGGCAGCATGACCTCCAGAACGAGGCAGAATGGAACAAGCCCCTCCCATGAGACCAGTACCCCTGGAGAGAGGATACATGCTACAGCTCAACAGCAACTGGGAAAAACATAGAATATGACACTTATTTAACAGGGCTCCCTAAGAACATAAAATCAAGCTGTCATACAGAGGAAAGAAAACTGTCTTGTTAATGCCACCTATTGTAAGTAACTACCCTATTAGTCAATATACAACTTATTAACAAGCCTTTCTACATAACCATGAGTATCAGCCAAGCCACACATTTGCTTCTTAGTTGGGCTGGCTACCTATTGGATGTAGTCAATATCTGACCCTTTTAAAGGCCTGAATGTACCCCAAAACTATGATCCTTAGAATGTAGGCCATCTCTGTGGTAGATAGCTAGTTTTCAAAAAGGCCTTCTAAAATGCCGTATCAGCTGATTATCTTGGCTTTGTTATGCACCCAATTCGGCTTTTGGACCAGGCTCCGCTTTCTTCCCCTATGGCCGCCACCCTTTTGCTATGCTTCACATTGGGTTTTTATATTTGCCCACAGTGCTTCAATGACATCATCTTGTACCGCCCCGTGCTTGGCTGCAGCCGAGCCGCTTGGATCCGGGCTCGTTGGTGGGTGGCTCGAGCGCCTCCGGACCCGGGGTCACTTCACTCTGAAAGGGTGCTGGCGCTACTTAAGGGGGTGGTAAGTAGGTGTACGGCCGGAGCCGTGTTTGAGTTTGTGACGGCACGGGATGTGGTGAAGGTGTAGACACCACCGCTGCGGTTTCGGGGCACCCGGGGGAGATGTTGATGCAACAAGGTGTTAACCCCTCCGTGGGCAGGTATGATGGTCCCGGGACCAGTTTGGGAGAGTAGCTGGGCGGTGCGCGGCCATATGGCACTGTTGTACTCACTGTTATTGACACACACAAGTCTCTGGTAAACAAAGTTGATGGTGGTCGGTGCCCGCAGTCGTCTGCGTCTGGTCCTCCACCCGGTTTGGTGGTCTTTGTCTTTCTCCTACACCGTGTAGTGTATGTGTAGACTGCCTGGCCTGCGCTTCAGTGACGGGAGTCCACTCCCCAGCTTTGTATATGTCGGAGGAGCCCGTTTGCCCGCAGATGCTGGCCCGTGGGATCTCTCTGCCTGTGCGGTGGCTTTCTATCCCCCTTGGTGTTCTGTTGTCTTCGGACTTGGGTGGGAAAGGACCTATGGTCCAGACCGCAATCAGTGAATTAACTCGGTCCAGTGGATTCTGGACCTCGTTTCAGGGTCTGAGTACCCCCCTGTGTGCTCCGGTTTCCGAGTCGGTTTCCCGGGTCGGTACCGGCGGGCCATTACCCTGTCCCGGTCCACCACGGTTCCACTGAGCCGTCTTCCCGGCTCCTGCAGACTAGGCCACCGTATGCCTCCTAGCCAAGGTACCAGGGCTCCGACCCCGGCACCTGTCAGTCTGTCACAGGCCTGTACTACAGGCCTGACCTCCTCACTGCTCAACACTCAAACTGATCCGACTCGACTGAACTGTCTGTTTCCTGCCTCAGGCCCTCTGAACTCCTTGGTGGGTGTGGCCAACCACCTGGCTCCACCCCCTGGTGTGTCCATCAAGCTCTGAGGGAGGTGACTAGGGTTTATGGTTTGGCTGGTGTTACCTTGTGTGAGACTGGTGTTGTGCAGGGCGCCATCTGTGACTACCTGGCTAGTCCAGGGCATCATACTCCCCCTTGGTTAACTACAGACCGTCCGCGGGCTTTCCGACCACCACCATTTATTTTTCTGAACTGAAAAAGATAAAAACAGGGAACAAGCATACTAACATATTTACAATTATGAAAGCTTTTGTTTCTTCCCTTGACGGGAGGCATTTTGCTTAAACATTGCAAACATATCAAAAAACATTTTTATTAAACCGGGAACGAGACGGGACCGGGTCCTTTCAGTTGCCCACCCAAACAAACCGAACCTTGATGCTGCCTCTAAAAACAGGTCAGCACCCGTTTACCCCAGTCCAGGAATCGGGTTCAGGTCCGGGTGTTGCCCAAACGGGCCGGTTACAAAGTTCAATACCCGGCAGTCTCTCAGAGGCCCCATGTCCAGGGGACCCCTGACTCGGAGGGTTGTCACCGGTTGCAATGGGGATGGGACCTCGGCCTCCTCTGCCGCAGGCCCTTCCTCCAACCAGCCTCCCCGGGGCTGCAGGACCTGAAAGGGTGGTCCGGGATTATTTACAAGCCCAAAAGTTATTGGGTGGCCTGCAAGTTCTCGGCCTTGTTCATATAACGGGGTAAACAACGGGAACATCAACAAAGTCCCAACGGGGACGGGCAGTATGGCAGTCGGGAACCGCCACCTTCTTCAACACTCCTCTTCCTCGAAACCGTATGGCGGGGAGGGGACTGGGTATTGCGGCTCACCCTCCTCTCCACATTAAGTGCTCACCAGCCCCTCTACCCGCAATGCTGGGTGCAGCTCACCAGCTCTCCGGACTCCAGGTCACGGTCCGGGTGACCCACGGGAAGGTGCGGGTACACGTCCCTGCGGGACACAAACACTTCCGCCTCCAGGCCAGGCTCATATATACACCCCCATCCACGGTTGGGGTCAAATTGCCGGACTTGGCCTTCATAGGTCAGGCCCCGTACCTGGTAGGTGGCGCTGCGGAGATTCTCCTTCTCCCTGATGGTTCGGGCCAGCACCTCCGCCTTCTGCCTCTCACGTGCCGCGCACCTTCTGCACTGTGTCGTGGCCTGCTTAGCTGCCCCCCCTGGTGTGTTCATCAAGCTCTGAGGGAGGTGACTAGGGTTTATGGTTTGGCTGGTGTTACCTTTTGGGACTGGTGTTGTGCGGGGCGCTATCTGTGACTACCTGGCTAGTCCAGGGCGTCACAATCTCCCTTGGCCTTTTAAGGCTCATTTGGATACAACCCTGTATAAAAATATTAAGACAGTATTGTGCTCAGCTGCCATCCAGTTTCTTCTATTTCTATTATTTTCTCAGAGTTCTGTGATTTCTGCTACAAGCACCTATGGCTCAACAAGACCTGCTGGTTAAGCTATCATTTGCTGTAAGCTTCTTGAACTGATACTTAGAGACTGTGATTACAACACAACATTCATCTTTGATGTCTACAAACTTAGACTTGAGTCAGTGTGCTGCCAGGGACTTAAGAAATAACAAATAAATTGTCACGATTCATGTATGGCTCTGCTGTTCCTGAGCCAGTAAGTAAATTACTCTTTATTTAAGGATTTATTTTATTCTCTCTGGGCTGAATTGGAAACTAATGGGAACCGTATTGCATCCCCATTTTAGCCCAGGACTATTTGCGGTCTATATGGAGCTGTAAATAAAGCAGCAGAAAACCTTACTAAAAAACTCCCCTGATGAGTGATATATACGAAACGCGTCGGGAGTAAGGGAGTACAAGACATGTTACCTGCAAACAAGCATTAAGGGATGGCTTTAAATCCCATATAAATATGTTCCCTAAGAAAGATGGACAGGGAATGATTGTTATGAGAAGTCAACCCTGATGCCAGAAGTCCTTGCTGGGAACAAAATCCTGTATCTAATATTGGGTGACACCTTTCTATTTCTTCATATAAGCAGAAAAGTGATATACATTGTTGATAACTGCTTAATGGACACTGTCTCATTCTGACTCATTAAGTGTTACTGCTATTTACTTCTCACTTATTTTCTACCCTCATACCAAAATCCTTAGCTGGTCCAAAGGGGTGGTTCCCCCGGGAGCGGTATTTGGAAGTCTTGAGTGCTACCATTAGACTATATTGTGGTGGAGCATCTGGGGTTTTGTATCTTTATTGTGCCTTGCATGAGTTTGGCCCCTTTTTGAGCTTATGAGCCAATACTCGGGTGTGCTTTTTTTCTATGTGTATTTTATGTGTGTTTTTATGGGACCGATGGTCTTTTCATTTTTATCAGTAAAAGTTAAGTTTTATGAGTTATTTATTGATTATAGCTCTTTATACCCATACTGCTGAACCATATTGACAATTTTTGATGGGCATTTGTTACTAATATCCTGAGTCAGTGCATGTATCCTGCCTCCGGAGGCTTAGGTCTCTGAGGAGGGGCCTGTTCATTCTGGCCTAATTTCGGGGGTCGCGCCACCATATCTTGGTGCTGCTACCTCCAGGATGCCGCCAGTAATAGTTCCGGCTTTGCTGCGTGCACTGTTCCTAAGAGATGTTCTCTGTTTCTGTCCTGCTACCTGGTACTGTTCATCCTGACCTCCGTTCCTCTTGCCCGACCTAACCTCTGTCCCTCCTGCCCAACCGGACCTGACATCCGTTCCCCTGACTTGACCTGACGTCCATTTCCACAGCCTCTCCTGACCTCCGTCCCTCCTTCCCAACCTTACCTCCATTCCTCCCTGTCCTCCAGACTCAGGTCCTGTTCCGTGTCCTCCACTCCCTCCCCTGTGCTTACTTGCTCTCCCGGTATCCAATCTTGGCTCTGTTCTTTGATTTTGGCTTGTTTTCTCCATGACATCCTGGCACAGACCCTGACTGATCGACTCCCCCTGCTCTTGTGTTAGCGATCTCTAGTGCCCTTCTGTCTACCTACACTCAGGAGTTCTCTTTCTACCTGAGTCCCAGCACCCCCTAGTGGTAGCTTGACATAAGTGTTTTCTTTGCAAGTACATGCTAATTTGGTGACTTTTGGATATTTCATCAATTTTGCCAAACTATTGACATCATGGAGTGGGACTTTTTGGTCCCTGAGACAGAAAGTTATGTCATTTGATTAACAGATGCAAACCAGAAGACTTATTTAGAAACAGAACTAAATATTAAATCCTATCAGAGAATCATTTACCAGCCCATATGAGTTAAAATAATGTGAACAATTATTAAATGACTGCGTGTCCTTTTTTATCAGAAATTCTAAAATCTAATATAAAGAACGGGAGTCAACTATATTGGGTGCTCTGCCCCTATTCTGCCCCCAGAGCTGCTCCTTCTGCTGGGATTTCTGGAAATACCATATCTTTGTATAAATTTTGCACAGGTGTATTATTATAAGAAGGTGTCATGCCAAGAGGACTGTCTGACACGTATGCCGTACAACAAGGAATCCACTGTGGTGTATGTGCTCTCAATAGAAAATGTTCAACTACAGAGTTAGAAATGACTATGCATCAAGTAAATTATGGCCTCTTGTGAAGAGGAGCTGTGCCATGGCATGGTGGCCAAATGTAATACTTGCAGGCGGATATGATACCTTCATTTTAATTAGCCGGTATTTTATATAGAATAACAGGCAGCCACCCACTTTGTTCATCATGACCGCTCTTCCATATATAACACGTTCGTAGCCATGTATCATATTTATGATCTTCACTTATATTTCCACAGCCACACCTGCCATCTGCTTCCGAGAAGTTATAGTATGTGCGATGGTCATTTATGGATGTAATATGGATAAAAACACAGTTTTTTTCCTAGAAATGCCCATTTAAATCCATAATCATATACAATCTTATACTTACTTTCAATTCATGTAGTGAATTTTACCCATTATATGCCGATTTCATTTATTACACCAATACAAAACTGGAAGAAGAGATCTGAATGGTTGATATGAGTGCTGGTGTCCCTATGAAAACACTGAACTATGACACTTCTTTCGACTCTTGATATAGATTGATATGAAGTTAAATCTATTAAACTTGAACACATATACTAATCTACCTTTATTATGATTGGAAAAACTTGAAAACACATAATAAAAAAATGGCTTTGTTAACAGGATCTGTCTTAATGAGCCCGAGTGTCAGTTTATACATCTATTATATAAAGTTGAGTGTATGTATGTATGTATGTATGTCATATTGTCATAGATTATGTTTTGAGGTGAAATTTTAACCCCGTGCTTTACAGTTATTCACAAAAAAACTGCCTCCATTAAAGTCAATGGAGCTGGGAGCCACAGTGCAGCCAGAACGTCAGAAGAATACACAGCCCTTGAATGTGTCACAATGCACCCAGGGAAAGAGACAGACAGAGAGAGACAGACAAAGAGACAGGGAAAGAGACAATGAGATAGACAGACAGGGAAAGAGACAGACAGGGAAAAAGACAGACAGGGAAAGAGACAGAGAGACAGACAAAGAGACAGGGAAAGAGACAGACAAAGAGATAGACAGACGGGGAAAGAGACAGACAGACAGGGAATGAGACAGGCAGAGAAAGAGACAGGGAAAGAGACGAACAGGGAAAGAAACAGACAGGAAGGGAAAGAGACAGACAGAGACAGACAGGGAAAGAGATAAATAGACAAGCAGACAAAGAAAGACACACAGACAGACACAAACAGAGGGGGAGACAGACAGAGACTGGGCGAGAACCAGAAAGAAAGTTACTATATCGGGCACTGCCAGGTTCCATGGCTGCTTACTGTCACTTCAGATGTAGTAGAGCCGGGATCGTTGTGGTACCTTGTGTGGATTACGCCGGACCTGGGTGTTTTTGGCGTTGATAAAGTAGTGAAAAAGGGTGGGGTTTTGGTATTTTATTTAAAATAAAGGATTTTTTCTGTGATTATGTTTATTTACTTTAATTTACAGATTAGTAATGGAGGGTCTCATAGACCCTCCCTGTTAGTAATATAGAGCTTACTGGCAGCTGTGATTAACCCTTTATTACCCTGATTGCCATCGCACCTGGGCAATCAGGAAGAGGCGGGTAAAGTTCTGGGACTGTCACATCTAATGGCTGCAGACTCCTATTTTTAGATTGGGGGTCCAATAAACATGGGTATCCCCAGCCTGAGAATAACAGCCCCCTGCCTACCGAACATTGACGAATTTTGAGCAAAGTGCTCGAATAGCTGAACCTGAACCGAATTGGTCAAGGCTCGTACTGAATCTGAAATTGGTGAACGCAAACCAAAAAGGTTCGCTCATGTCTAAAAATGAGAATATTAAGACCTAAGTGGGCAATCTGTGGACTTTTGCCCCTGGGGCGGTAAAGAGTGACGAGAACACTCAGAAAGATCATGTTCTTTTATGACCACTGGGATAGAACTTAATCAGATCCAAGTCCTTTTTTGAACTTCATAGTAGAGGGTCAAGAAGAGCTGATTTACAGAAGGTCTTCTCAGCTTAATACACAGAAAGTTGACAATGACATTTTTAAATGTTTATAAGATTTAGTTAGTTTAGTTTTCTTTTTTTGTTTAAAATCTATTTTTTTTATCTTTATACATGTGTATGAGGTCATGTTGACCATCCAATAGCTGATGCTTTATCAGTGGACTAATGGTGGCCAATGAGGGAACACTTCAACCTATTTAAATCCTCTAATGACATTCTGCTCTTCCAGTTATTATGTTCTTATAATTACTCCTGTTGTATTTTTCATGATTTACCTTAATGACTCCGCTTTAAAACCCGCTCAGATGCCATATTTCATTTGACCCTGGCCTGTATGAAAACTATTTTCCCTACAGTATCTGACTGATTCCATTGGTCCAGCCTCAGTTATCCTCCTGATGTCCATTTCTGTTCATTCTGTCATTGTCCTTATTTCCTTTGCCCCGGCGTGTCTACAGGGCCACCTACACACTCACCGTCCCGGCCGGGTTGCGTTCTCCCAGTCACTGCCATGGGAGTGCTATTTGGCGTCTCCCTCATGGCGGGCGCTTAGTTATGCCCATCTCACTAAAAGATAAGCCCAAGTTCTCCCTGTGGTCCATTGGGTCCACTCCTGCTTGCGGCCTCAACAACATCGGCGATAAGCGTTACAATTTCTCTGGTACTGACCCACCTTGGTGACCATTGTGCATCAACTCGCTCCACCGATCAGTAGATACAATGTTGACATATACTAAAGATCTCTACAGGGAAGACCAGAGCGCTGCATAAGAGTGAAAAGCAGAAAATTGCCCGAGACCTGCTAAGTGAAGTATCTTGCACTAGGTCTGTTAGTGGAAAAGTTGAAAGATTCCCCATAACACTTTATTAGTCTTTTGAACTGATTTCTTTGGGTAATGGGAAGCCAGTATACACTTTAGCAGATGGATGCAGCACCTTACTGGGCAGGAAAGTTAAGAATGGATTGGAGGGGTGTTTGCCCCTCATCAGTTGTCTGATTTCTTTGGGTAAGAGGCCTCAGACAGGCTTTCTGATGAGGGTCAAACACCCCAAAACACAACAACTGCAAATGGAGTGTCTGGTTTAGCTACTTAACCTAAATCATTGACTTTTTGGTTTGCCAAATCCAGTAGAGGATGCTACAGTTAAGTTCTCTTCCTCTTTGAAGATGCTATTTGCATACTTAAAGTTTTCAAAACTGTAATTACTGCTAGTGTATTCTAGTAGAAGTGTAAGCACATTTTTTTAGACTTTGTAGGTTGATAAATTGGCCATTGATTGGTGAGGGTCCAAGTTCATTGAAGCCTACTAATCGCATAAATGACTGCTCAAAATTGTTCCGCTCTGAAGGTCAAGCTCCTCCCCTCCCGCCTGAGTGAATGGAAGTCTGCAAGTCCGTAATTCTCTCACTTTTTCAAGCAGGATGAGGGTGCTTCTGCCTCCTGATCTGGCAGCTTCTGCATGGTCTTTTGTGCCATTGTAAAGTGCCAGAGAGGGGCAGTTGTGAGCGAGAATTGTGGTCCTCAACCCACCGCTGCACAGTACAGACACAGGGGGGCAGAGTGGTGTGAGAGGTGACTGTGGGGGTGGTACCTCTCCGCCGCTTCTGCTCTGAGTCTTCAGCCGGCTTCTCTGGATCCTGTTCACTACAATCGGCCTCGCATGCCGCAATGTCAGAAACAAATCCACCATCGGTTAAAACTCTTTTAACTTTACTGAACAGTTTGTTTGCAGGCAATTTCCATCTTTTCAAGGCAGACTTTGCAACAACAGCATTTACAAACATTGTTTTCGGTATCGAACCTGGCTCTGCAGCCCCGGTCACCAAGGGGCAACTTATCCTCTCCGACCCAATGATCGAACATGATGGCTGGGATGACGGCATAGCTTTCTGTCAATGGAAAGACTCCTTCTGATAGTGCTCCCGCTGTGCTAGTATTCCCACAGGTACATAATGCTACCGGCCTAAGAAAGGGGCGCCATCCTCCTTTACTCCTGACTGGAATTACACCTCACTGCTGACGAGCTCACCCTCTGCATTATCTCACTCTTCTCTTTCTTTACTCCTTTGCCTTCTGTATGTCACATTCACACCACTTACTCCACTCCTCTTCATCTGACCCTGCAGGTCCTTTCTCTTGTCACCGCTCACTGACTCTTCATCTCCCTATAATAATAATAATAATAATAATAATAATAATAATGTTTTATTTCTATAGCGCCAACATATTCCGCAGCGCTTTACAATTCAGAGGGGACATGTACAGACAATATGAGACAATACAAAATAACAAAATTAAGATACCAAGAGAAGTGAGGGCCCTGCTCATCAGCTTACTATCTATGAGGGAATAGGGGAGGCACCAAAGGCGAATGGGGGGAGAAAAGCTTGTCATATATGGTCCAGCCATTGATTTAATAGGGGATTCAAAAACAGCTGCTTGGTCTAGTCGCCTGCCAGAATTTATACAGGTACAGAGTGTAAAAAGTACATGAAGATGAAGGAACTAGAAGATCCAGGGGACAAGTGTGATGCCCTGGACTAGCCAGGTAGTCACAGGTAGACCCCCTGTACAAACACCAGCCCCTAAAAAGGTATAACCAGCCAACCTAAAAACCCTGAGTCACCCCTCTCAGGTCTTGACGTTCACACCCGGGGGCAGAGTCAGGCGGTTGGCCACTCCCTCCAAGGAGTTCGGAGAGCCTGAGGCGGGAAAAACACAAAAAAAAGGAGTTGAGTTTTGGAGGTGAAGGAGAGTAGCAGTGTGTCAACGTCTGTCAGGGATCTGGGTAGGAGCCCAGATACCCTGTGACCAGGAGGCAGACGGTGGTTGCCGCCTGCAGGAGATGGGAAGACGGCTGGTTGAACCGTAAGGGACCACGACAGGGTAGTAGCCCGCCGGTACCGAACCGGGGAAACAACTGGAAACCGGAGACCCAGGAAGTGTACTCAGACCCAGAACAAGGTCCAGAAGCCACTGGACCACGTCAAATTCACTGATTGAGGTCTGGACCTTAGGTACTTTCCCATCCCAAGACCCGAAAGATGGCAACAGCCCACCGAGGGGGATAGAAAGCCACCGCACAGGCAGAGAGATTCCACGGGCCAGCGCCTGCGGGCAAACGGGTTCCCCGACACATATAAAGCCGGGGAGCGGACTACCGTTGCTGAAGCATAGGCAGTAAAGTTCTACCACAGAGGTGCAGGAGAAAGGCGGGAACCACCAACCTGAGTAAGGGGAAAAGTGCAGCCGGCTGCGGGCACCGACCACCATCCTTTTTGGTTTACCAGAGACTCCGGTGTATCTGTCATAGTGAGTACAACAGTTCCCTCGGGCCACACGCCGCACCTCACCATCCCGCCCGCACCTCGCAACCACCGGGCCCTGGGACCATCATCCCCTGCCCACGGAGGGGTCAACACAAGGCTGCATAACACCGTCCCCGGGAGCCTTGTCAACGGCAGCGGTGGTGTCCACATTCACCATAACCCGTGGGTGGCGTCACGAACTTCCGTCCCTAAACGCCATGTCCTCAGCCATGAACCTTCCCCACCGAAGTCCCTACACGTAGCGCCAGCTTCCCTTCAGAGCGACGTGACCCCCGGGTCCGGGAGGAGCTCGAGCCACCCACTGACGAGTACGGATCCGAGCGGCTCGGCAGCCGGCCGAGCCCGGGGGCTGTACACAAGAACTGGAAGTAAATTTCATGAAGGGCAGAAAGGGACTATCTGCCTGTACCTAGAAACGTCTGCCCTATATCTACTCCTGAGTCCCCTGTTCAGGTGAACATCCCCCCTCATTTAACCCCTGCTGCCCTGTCACTCCCTCTGCTTCCCTCACACCAGAGGACCAGGGACCCAGTGACGCCTAGAGGCAGCCGGCCATATTACACAGGAGAATACATGTACAAAATAAAATACAGTAAAAACACAAACACATACAAATACATATATATAAGTTATACCGACACATTCGGGGGGTGGCAGGGCACTTGACACCCTATTACACAATCAGTGGAGGTCTCACTATTTGGACCCCACTATTCTAAAGGGAAATAGCAGTTTACAAATTTACAGTTTGACGAACAGAAAGGCAGGAGCAGAGGGAATAGGGCGTCCTTGCTTCAATCCATCTCATTGTCACTTGACAGCAAACAGTGGACAGATTGGAAACACCTGGTAGCCAAAATGCTCCTGTTTTATGACAGCCAGCAGTGTTCTTAACATTAATACCAACAGTATATTAGAAAATCACATCTTTTCATTGTGCAATAAATAATCTATATTTGCTTTTATATTTTGCTTATGATCTGACTATTATTCCTGCACCAAGTGACAAGATTTTACCATTAAATGCATTAATAAAAATATTCATTCATCCGTAAAGACTTGTTGTGTTTTATAAACCAAATATAATGAAGGATGGACCAAATAAAATGCTTTTAATGGAGAGCCCTCATTCAGCCCCAGTATAAGCCTTCAAAAACCTGGCTGAGAACCAAGACAAATACTGCGATCTATGAAAAGTGTTAAAACAGCCATTGCCTATAGGAGGGGATGCCGGTGAGGAACAAACTGACTTGTTTTAAGCTGCCTGAGAGGGGTCTGCAAAGGGCTGTGCACCTGCAAAATGGTCACAAAAAATTGGGATAGAGCCCAGAAAAGGATTCCCCGTGGAGATAACACCTCGGCCACACACAACATCACAAATGAACGGGGTAAATCTGAGTCAAACTCATAAAAATATTCAACTGGTAGAAGCTTAAATTATTGCCCATAAGAACTTGTTCACCTTTATACGTCATTTCATGGTATTTAGAAAGTCACTCAACATTTTGTGTAGAGTAACTTTGTAAATAGATGTGCTAATCTTAAACCTATATTAAACCCTAGGACTGCATTATGATCCTGAAGGCTTCAGAGCTGAAATCTCCAAGCATACCTGGACAATTCAGAACTTTTTCATTTGCGTTTTGGAAAAATATCCATTTGACATCATGTAGGAGTTCAGCTCAGCATTAAGTGGTTAGACAGAAAAAGGGGGCTTCTTCTACCACTGTATGAGAAACTTCACAGCGAAAACATCCCTCTACCAGGGCCTATTACAGAAGCTTTTCAGTGTATTATATGAGAAATAAGACTCAACATTATTCAAGTCCCCTTATTCATGCACTGATGTTGGTTTCAGGTGCTGTATTCATGTACCAACGAAGGTTTTAATGTTGTATTCATGTGCCAATGGTGGTTCTGATAATGTATTCCTCTATTGATGGCTCTTCTGGTGCTGTTGTCATGTGCTGATGATGATTATGGTGATGTATTCACATACTGAAGACAGTTCTGATGATGTATTCATGTTCTGATCATGGTTCTTGTGCTGTATTCATGTACATATTATGGTTCTTGTGATGCATTCATTCTTATCTCTCGATGGTTGTTGTGCTACAATATAGTTATGATGATTCTGGGGATGAATACACAACAGTGGCCTTTATTTGTATGTCGATATAGTAACTTAACCTTCATAGTACATGAATGCAGCACACCAACCCCCATCAGTACATAAACACATCACCAAAACCATAATCAGTACATATGCACTACAGTTCAAAAGTTTGGGGTCACCCAGAGAATTTTGTCTTCTTCATGAAAAAATCATACTTTTATTTATCAAATGAGTTGCATAATGAATGGAAAATGTAGTCCAGACATTGACTAGGTTAGAAATAATGATTTTTACTTGAAATAATATTTTTCTCCTTCAAACTTTGCTTTCGTCAAAGAATGCTCCCTTTGCAGCAATTACAGCTTTGCAGAACTTTGGCATTCTAGCTGTAATTTGATGAGGTAATTTGGAGATATTTCTCCCACTGCTTCCAGAAACCCCTGCCACAAGTTGGATTGGCTTGATGGGCACTTTGTGCGTACCATTCAGTCAAGCTGCTCCCACAACAGCTCAATAGGGTTGAGATCTGGTGACTGGGCTGGCCACTCCATTAAAGATATAATACCAGCTGACTGCTTCTTCCCTAAATAGTTCATGCATAATTGGAGGTGGGCTTTCGGTCATTGTCTTTCTGTAGGATAAATTTACTCCAATCAAGCGCTGTCCACAGGGTATGGCATGACATTGCAAAATGGAGTGATAGCCTTCCTTATTCAAAATCCCTTTTACAGTGTACAAATCTCCCACTTTACCAGCACCAAAGCAACCCCAGACCCTCACATTACCTCCACCATGCTTGACAGATGGCGCTAGGCACTCTTCCAGCATCTTTTCAGTAGTTCTGCGTCTCACAAATGTTCTTCTGTATGATCCAAACACCTCAAACTTTGACTTCGCCCCATTTTTGTGTCCAGCCAGGTACAACTAGGCAGCTGGGGATTGGAATCCGCAGCACAGGTTGGCCTGAGCTTTCTGGGCCCCACTGCTGCGAATTGCAGTCTGCAGCCGCCTCAGAAAATGGCACTTTCATAGAAGCGCCATCTTCTGGTGCTGTATCCAACTCTTCCAGCACCTGCCTGCTATACCTGGCTAGCATACAAAAATATGGCGAAGCTCACGTCCTTTTTTTGTAGTTTTTTGGCAAAAAAAAAAAAAAAATGCCTCCCTGGATTTTCCATTGCCAGTGAAGGTAACACCAAGCAGTGGGGGTTAGCAGCCAGTAGCTGCTTGGATTACCCTTAGCTAGCAATACAAAAAATGCAGCGGGAGCCCATATATATTTTTCTTAATTATTTATTTAAATAACTAAAAACAAAATGGGCTTCCCTGTATTTTGATTGCTGGACATCACAGTGCTGTAAAAATAAATCTTTAAAAAAAATGACGTAGCGCTCCGCGGTATCTTTGATTCTCAGCGCAGATAAAGCAGACAGCTATGGGTTGCCACCCCCGTCTGCCTGCCGTTACCTTGATTGGCAATCAAAATACAGGGAAGTACATTAATTTTTTCTATTTAAAAAATAGTTAAAAAAAAATGACGTTGGGTCCCCCCATTTTTGATAGCCAGCTAGGGTAAAGCAGACGGCTGTAGCCTGAAAACCACAGCTGGCAGCTTTACCGTGGTTGGGGATCCAATGTGGAGGTCCCCCCAGGCTCTTTTTTTATAATTATTTTATAAATATGAATAATTACACAATAAAAGTAGGGTCCACCCCAAACTGGATCACCAGCCAAGGTAAAGCGGACATCTGTGGTCTGGTATTCTCAGGGTGGGAAGGTTCATAGTTATTGGGCCTTCACAGCCTAAAAATAGCAGGCCGCAGGCACCCCAGACGTGGCACATCCACTAGATGCGCCAATCCTGGCGCTTCACCCCAGCTCATCCCGTGCCCTGGTGCAGTGGCAAACGAGGTAATAAATCGGGTTGATTCTAGCTGTAAAGTCACCTGAGATCAAGCCCAGCAGTTTGTGCTGTCATGGCGTCTAGTAGATACCCAACATCATAAACTGTCAGTACTAACAAAAAAAAAATCGACAAAAGAAATTTATTTGAGAAAACAGTCCCCAAAACATTTCCTCTTTCACCAATTTATTGTAAGAAAAAAAATAAAGGGGTCCCACGACGACTCTGGACCGTCTAGAATATGGGGGGGAGACACTCAGGGAACGTATCCCCCATTTTCTAGGAGTGCGGACCCTTCATGTGAGGAGTGTGGGTGCAATGAATCTGCACTCACTCTCCCCGGGTCCACAGCAGCAGAGTCCATGTCGTAATGGTTGCTACCAAAGCTGCAATGCCCTGCTCATGAGGTAAGGGCATGCCTAATCAGGAGAACTATTCTACATTTCCAAATATTGGTATTTGCTGATATTATTGCTATTCCACCTACTATATATTGGGGATAGGATCTTGGAGATGGAATACCCCTTTAAGTCCAGTTATCCAGCTGAATGAATACTTAACAACAAAGCTCGCTATTTAGATGTGTTTTCTTGTGGCGTATAACGGATTCTCATGTTTGGTAGTCATTCAGCAGGGAAACTATAAAAGCAAATCCCTCCATTTGGAAATGTAGTATATAGCTCTCCTGATCAATTATGTTCCTTACCTCATGAGCAGGGCATTGCAGTAATAATAATAATTTATTCATTTATATAGCGTTATTAATTCCATAGCGCTGTATGTCTTTGGAGTGTGAGAGGAAACCGGAGTACCCGGAGGAAACCCACGCAAACACGGGGAGAACATACAAACTCCTTGCAGATGGTGTCATTGGTGAGAATTGAACCCAGGACCTCAGTGCTGCAAGACTGCAGTGCTAACCACTGAGCCACCGTGCCGCCCATTTAGCTTACAGATGCATAACCACCACTCACTGTGTCTGAATACAGGAAGCTGAGCTGACAGCCGCTCTGTGCATGCGGCAGCGTCTATTGTGAAGGAGAGGGCCGTGGGGGGATCAACGCTGCACAGGTACCGTGGGACACCGGGGAACACCGGTGGGGTTATAGGGGGTGACCTGGCAGGGCCTGGGGAGGAGTTTTCTGTTGCATGTGTCATGGCACATGCGACAGAAATCAGAGGAGTAGGGTGAATGCGGCCGGCGCGCTGCTGTGTGCGCGGCCATCTTGGATTTCTGGGAGGGCATCAGGGGGGGCACTTTGGCGATACCGGGGGACCGGAGGGGACCGGGGAGGAGATTTATCATGTTTGTTCATGCCAGATGGGAGATAAATAATTTTTTACCGGCGCTGTCATTTACTGTAACGTGATCATCGGTGTACGGTGTATACCTGTGATCACGTGAGCGGGGACCGGAAAAACCGTCCTGAATCATGATCTCCAGGGTCTCAGCTAGCCATGAAACCCCGGAGATTTTCTGACACTGGGGGGCGCTATTCACTTATTTCTGCCTGCTGTTTATAAACGGCAGATCAGAATAAGGCTACATTAACACGACCGATCCATTTTTGCGGTCTGCAAAAAACAGTCCGTTTTTTTTCATGGGTGCATCCATGTGGCATCCGTTTCCGTTCCGTAGACGATCCCTATGTCATCTGTTTGTCATCCGTGTGCCTTCCGTTTTTTTGTGTACTGCAAAAAAACTGAAGGAGGGTAAATGCATAAATTTACCCAGGATCCATAGCTTCATCCTACATGAGGCGGTCACATGTTCACTCCAGTGCCATTTTCTACTGCTTTTCACAGCGTAGAGCGCTCTGGTGATTTTCTTGTGCTTGTGCACTTCATATCAGTCTTTTCTGTCATTTTAATGGCAGAAAGACACATAATGTCCCACTCTCCTGCATTTTGTAATTTTGCACCCTTTGGTGCCTTTCATGTGGCACTAAGGGGTGCTTAGCTTTGTATTTAGCCTAAAAAATAAAAATGACGTAGGGTTCCCCCTATTTTTGTAGCCAGCTAGGGTAAAGCAGACGGCTGCAGCCTGCAGACCACAGCTGGCAACCTCACCTTGGCTGGTAATCCAAAACTGAGGGCACCCCACGCTGTTATTTTAAATTAAATAAATAATTAAAAAAAAAAACACGTAGGGGTCCCCCCAAAATTGGATCACCAGCCAAGGTAAAGCAGACAGCTGGGGTCTGATATTCTCAGACTAGGGAGGTCCATGGTTATTGGACTCTCCCCAGCCTAAAAATAGCAGGCCACAGCCGCCCCAGAAGTGGCGCATCCATTAGATGTGCCAATCCTGGTGCTTCGCCCCAGCTCATCCCGCGCCCTGGTGCGGTGGCAAACAGGGTAATATATGGGGTTAATACCAGATGTGTAATGTCACCTGGCATCAAGCCCTGGGGTTGGTGAGGTCAGGCGTCTATCAGATACCCGACATCACCAACCCAGTCAGTAATAAAAAAAAAATAGACGACAAACACATTTTTATTTGAAAAAATACTCCCCAATACATTCCCTCTTTAACCAATTTATTAGAAAGAAAAACAAATCCAGGTCTGGTGTAATCCAAGGGGTTGCCATGACGATCCACACTGTCCCAGTCAATGAAGAGCAGGATGTTCCCCATTGGCTGGGAGAGCAGTGCAGTGACCTGAGCTAACATCAATGGGTCAGCCCAGGTCACTGCAGGGCATGGCAAGTGCTGCTGTCAGCGAGGTACATTACCTGCGCTGATCTCCTGCACTGCTGACAGCCCCTGTCACTGAGTTCAATGACCGCCGCCTTCACAGCCAAGTATCGCGAGAGGCCCGTGACGTCACCGCTAGTCAGTCTCGGGTCGGAAGCGAGAGAAGGTGATGTGACAAGCAGCGGCCATGGAGGACAGTGACAGCGCTGAGGTTGGGACTTCATCACCGCAGGTAAGCCGAGCGGGACCATGTGTGCAGAGTGCCAGGATGACGGACGTGTGTGTGTGTGTGTGTGTGTGTGTGTGTGTGTGTATGTATGTATGTATGTATGTGTACATGCTGCGTGCAGGACGGGGCGGAGCGAGCTGAGCGGGGAAGTGTGGGCTTCCTGCACGTAACTAGGATAAACATCGGGTTACTAACCAAAGCGCTTTGGTTGGATACCCGATGTTTATCTTGGTTACCAGCTTGTGGCAGGCTGCCAGCGATGGCTCCTGCACACTGTAGCTGTAAAATGCCCTGCTTTTTGCTGCTAGAACCGTTCTCGAACGTATCTAGAACTATCGAGCTTTAGCAAAAAGCTCGAGTTCTAGTTCTATCTAGAACACCCCCCAAAATCACTCGAACCGCGAACTGGAGAACCACGAACCACGAACCGCGCTCAACTCTAGTGATGTACTCTGGTTCTGATGTTAGCTCTGGGGATGTATTTCTGTACTATGTTGGTTGTGGTGCTGTATTTATGTACTGATTCTGTAGTAATATAGATGTGGTAATACTCAATTTGTCAGACTTGACAATACATCATTATTGGGTCAGTTTACTGTTCATTGCACAGTAACAAGAATATATTCACTATCAATCGGTATGAACATATGAAGCATTCTCAGTGGTGCAGAGACTATCTATCCCTTGAAACAGGTATTACTGATGATGCTTTGTTTCAAAAAGGGGCAGAGGTTGCAACAATGACTGGGATTCTCAAATGAAGTGTAGTCTAGTCAATATTTTAATTAAACTATATTAAAAAATAGATCAGACTAGATAGATAGGTATTCAGGATGAAAATTAATTTGTGTTTTGGGCCACCTCTAACTGCTTTCTAAAGGAAATGGCGCTTTTAATACAGCTTACTATTAGAGGGCGTGACCTCTTAAAGTGCCTGGGAAAGCAAAATAAAGCCCTTGTGGTACACTTTTAAATCTTAGCTTACAGTAAATGAGCAATGTGTCAATTAATGTAAAATTTTGCACAAATTGCAACTTTTGGAATGTCTTATCAATATACTTCCTTATGTTAGAAAACACCTGGAGAACAATATGTTAAATTTTGCATTTTAATAGAGAATTTTGCTCAAATTGTAATGTTTTTAGCACAGGTTTGTTGACATTGGCACTTTAACGCTTTGAATTGGGATACTCCAGTTGTAGGGTATACCTGCTGAGAATTTGGGACTTTTCTATGAGGTCATTTAGAAAACACAGTATAAAGCTGATTTGAATGTGGTTATTTAGCTTGGCATGGATATTTTCCATTTTATTTTCCATAACATTTCCATGTAGTGACAGCACAGCATCTTTATGTTAGCACCATTACAGGGAAACTCAACAGCCAATTTTTGAGAATGCATCATCGCAGCAGCTGGCAAGTCCGCTGGGTTTATTATTTGGAAAAACTGGAAAAAAAACATGAATATTAGAAGATTCTGCAAAATCCAAATGCTTAAATACATGTTTATATTAATTAAAAAGTTAGCATAATGTACAGAAATTGCTATATGAATGACTTTAAAGGGGTAATCCAATCTAAGATATGTGTAGCATAAATGTCAGGCTTCCACCAGGGTTGCAGAAGTAGAATGGAGATAGAGATCCAAAGAGCAGTTAGACTAGAGCCCACAAGGGGGCACAAACACCAGTGAAAAGGTAGTCAGGAAGCCTAAGGGCGGCGTCACACGCTACGATATATCGGGCGATATGTCGTCGGGGTCACGGATTCCGTGATGCACATCTGGCATCGTTAGATAATACTCACCTTATCGTTGCTCGTTGACATGTCGTTTGTGACGCCCTGGGCAAGCCAGGGGTCACAGGTCATGACACCACTACACCCTACACCCCAGATAGGTACACCGAAGCTACCCCAAAAATCCTTGTTGCCTTCCTCCAGGGGCTGATGTTCACACCAGGGGGTGGGCCAGGCGGTTGGCTCCGCCCACCGAGGAGTTCACAGTCCTGGAGGCGGAAAAACCAGGCAGTTCAGTGGAGAGATTAGTTTGGAGTTTGAGAAGGAAGTGGTAGAGGAGCAAGTGAGAGGAGTAAAAGTGGAAGAGAAAGTGACAGTTGAGGAAGCCTGAAGTTGGTCCGGGTGTGTGCCCCGGACTGAGACAGCAAGGTCAGCAGACGGCGGTGAACGTCTGCAGGAGAGGCTGATCGGAGGTTGCCGAAAGGACCGTGGACGGGTGGTGGCCCGGCGGTACCAGAAAAGTATACGAAGAGAAGCCAGCACCATTGGCAGGGGCCTTTCGGATCCCGGCAAGGCTAGGAGTCGCCGTGAATTTGCCAAATCCGTCAGTGAAGGGGGCCTCCTGGGTCTCCCAACAACTAAGTCCCGGTTGAAGGCAACAGTCCAACCGTAGGAGAGAGACACCGCCACCGCCAAGGCACCAGTTTCTCAGGGCCAGCGCCTGCGGGCAAAGAGGGGCTCCTCCGGCCCATATCCAAGCCGGGGAGCGGGTTACCGGTGGGAACCCATCGCTACCAACATTTCACTAGGTGCAGGGACAGAGACCGTCACCGTCAACTACCGGGGAAAAGCAACAGCAGCCATCCGTGGGAACCGTCTTTCCAGCCGTGTGTTTTACCGAGAACTGTGTCACCCTCTCAGGCTGAGTGAGTACCACCGTGCCGTGAGGCACAGCGCTGCCCCCTTGACCCTGCAGCTCACCAGGCCCTGCACCGGCCCTGCCATCCCTCATCCCCCACCTCATCACTGGGCCCCGGGACAACCATCCCCTACCCACGGAGGGGAGAACTAACAACTTTGCTGCTCCATGTCACCGCTCCCGGGATCCCCATACAGAGCAGCGGTGGTGTCCACACAATCACCCCAACCGTGGGTGGCGTCACGGACAATAAACAATCCCAAAAACCAATCCCCTTTCACTCACGGGCGAGGAACGCCGCTCGACTCCCCGGGATCCGGCCCATCGCTCAAGCCACCGAGCAGCAGCAGGCCGCAGCAGCAGCGGCGTCCGGACCTGAGCAGTAGGGAGAGCGCTGCGTCCCCTCCTCCGCCCGCGACACGTTCATTTTCAAAATGTCGTTCCTCCTTCTGCGCACCGGTTGTTCATCGTTCCCGAGGCAGCACACATCTCTTCGTGTGACACCCCGTGAACGACGAACACAGCTTACCTGCATCCGGCCGGCAATGCGGAAGGAAGGAGGTGGGCGGGATGTTACGTCCCGCTCATCTCCGCCCCTCCGCTGCTATTGGCTGGCCGCTGTGTGACGTCGCTGTGACGCCGAACGTCCCTTCCCCTTCAGGAAGAGGATGTTCGCCGCCCACAGCGACGTTGTCTGGGAGGTAAGTGCGTGTGACAGGGGGTTAACGACTTTGTGCGCCACGGGCAACAAATTGCCCGTGACGCACAAATGACGGGGGCGGGTACGATCGCTCGTGTGATTGCACAATAGATTGTACCGTGTGACGCCGGCCTAATGCCTTGCTTGACAAAGAACGCAGGCAGCGTTCGAAACTCGTAGACACACATGGGCTCCCTATTTTGTCCCTTGTAATTATAATTTTTACATCCTTTAAAATAAAGCTTGCACAAGATTTTATATTATTCCGGAAGCTGGATTGTTTTTTCTTCCATTGGATCCCTGCACTGCCAGAGTGTTATCCTTGCATGCCGGACCTTACAACAGCTGAGCTGGATCACCTTTTTTTCTTTCTACTATTTTTGCTCGTTCACCGTCGCTCGTAGCTGTCACACGCTACGATATATCAAACGATGCCGGATGTGCGTCTCTTACGACGTGACCCCGCCGACATATCGTCTGATATATCGTACCGTGTGACGCCGGCATAAGTCTTAACCAGGAAGTCACGTCTGAACAAGGGAGTGAGCAAGCTGTAAACAGGTGGAAGCATGAGGGTCATGAGCCAAGAGGTCACATCAGAAGCCAAAAAGGGTAAGCAGAACCATGGTCAGGAAACGTTACCAAGGTCAGAGGCCGGGAGAGCAAATAAGTACAAAAGAGGGGAAGGAGACCGAGACACAGAATGGGACTGGGGTCAAGTAGACAAGGCGGACAAACAGTAGAAAGGAAATGGAGGTCAGGGAGAGATAAGCTGGGTAGCGGGATGGATTAGGGCTAACTCACAAGAACCGGTTGCGCATGCTGCAGAGCAGGAACTATTACTGGCAGCGTTCCAGAGGTCTTTACACCATAATAAAGTGGCATGAGTTCTGGAACGAGTCACAACAGAACAGACCCCTCCCCCCTGACTTAACCCCTTCAGAGTTAAGTTACAGTCATGACAATATCCATCTGGATGTAGCAACTTGCAAGAACCCGGATATGCTTTCTGAATCATTCTGGAAATAAATGTAGGTCCTAGAGTTGGAATCTGCATCCACTGGTTAAGCCATAAATGTCTAAAGTGGGAATGCCCCTTTAAGTGTTCACTTATTATATCAACTTCCTTGAAAAAGTGGCCATGTATGCGACTGATGGCTGCTGATAGGGAGTACGCTCAGTACGTTCCCACAATATGTCGTATATATACAGTAAATGTCGCGGGCAGAGGGGACGCGCTCGCCACGCTCGGGTCGGGGCTTCTGCTGCTGCTGCTCAGTGGCTCGAGCGGTGGACCAGACCCGGGGACTCGAGCAGCGCTCCTCACCCGTGAGTGAAATGGGGAAGGTGGTTTGGTTAGGGAGATTGTTCGTGACACCACCCACGGGTCGTGGTGATAATGGCATAACCGCTGCTGGTAACGGGGATCCCGGGAGAGATGGTAGGATGCAGCTGAGATGTTGTCCCCTCCGTGGGCAGGGGTTGGTGATCCCGGGGCCCGGTGGTGTAACGGGGAGGCCGGATGGCTGGGGTGCAGGGTTGCAGGGACAGCGCGGCGCAGTGCCTGACAGCACTGGTGTACTCACTCAGACAATCACTGACAAAGTCTCTGGTAAACCAAAACAGCCGGATGGACGGGTCCCGCAGCCGGCTGCAGTGTTGTTGTTGTGCTCTCCCCGGACAGCTGATGGTGGCTGTCTTTCCCTGCACCTTTGAAAATGTTCTTGACTCCTGTGGTTACCCACAGGTAGTCCGCTCCCCGGCGTATAGGTGCCGTAGGAGCCCGTTTTGCCCGCAGGCGCTGGCCCTTGGATCTCTAGCCTGTGGCAGTGGCTGTATATCCTCTCTGGGTGGATGGTTGCCTTCAATCGGGACTTAGTAGTTGGGAAACCCCTGGGGTTCCTGTCACATTCGGATTTGACTATTGACGGCGGCTCCAACCCTGGTCGGGGTCCGATGGCCCTGCCTGTGTGCTTAGCTTCACTCCGTTCTCCGGTCCAGTATTGGTGGGCCGACGCCTGACCCCGGTCCCTACAGCTCTGCGGAGTTCCACTAACTCCTGCAGACGGCCACCACCATCTGCCAACCTTGCTGTTAGTGTCTGGGCTCCAACCCAGACACCCAAGTATTCACTCCTCTCACTTTCACCTCCAAAACTGATCTGACACTTTTCCCGCCTCCAGGCCTGTGAACTCCTCGGTGGGTAGGGCCAACCGCCTGGCTCCACCCCACCTGGTGTGGACATCAGACTCTGGAGGGAGGCTGCAAGGGTTTTGTGTTTGGCTGCTGTAACTGCCTAGGGTGGGGGTGTGTGTGTTGGTATGTATGTGACTACCTGGCTAGTCCAGGGCGTCACATTCCCCCTTGGTAAAATGCAGACCGTCCGTGGGCTGCCCGTCCATCACCGGTTTTATTTTTCAAACTGTAAAAATATAAATAACATGTAAAATGGTAAACATTTAAAAACACAAGAATTTTTTTTTCAGGTCACTTTAAACGTTGCACATATAAACATTTTTAATACTGACGGACGGACGGATGTCTTCCGCTCTCCCACCCAAGCAACCTAGCCCTGATGCTGCCCCTAAGAAGTGGGCAGCACTTCTTGACCCCAGTCCATGTTCAGGCTGCCCGAGCGGGAACGGGTACGGTAACTCGCACCCGACTGTCACTTCAGGGGACCCCACGTCCAGGGGGAGCCCTGACCCCCGGAGGATGGCCATCGGTCCTGGTGGTGGCCGGGCCCCAGCCTGCTCTGCTGCGGGCCCTTCCTCCAATCTGCCTCTCCGGAGGCGGCAACGGTATCCATCCCACAACATTATTTACAGGCCCACTAGTTCGTGGGTGGCCTGCCAGTTCTCGGCCATGTCCATGAGCAGTTCCTCATGCATACAGTAAAACACATAGGGTCCCTCCGGGGACAACTTGCTGGCAACGGCCGGAATAATCACGTAGATAATCAGGTGAAGCTTCGATTGGATTATTTTTCATTCATTCAAACTGCTGAGGGTCCCAACGGGGACAACTTGGTTGCAACGGAGGACCACTGCCACTATTTGAGGTCGCACTCGTCCAGGACCTCCTCCAGCTCGACATCCGGACGGCACGGTGAAGGAGGGGGCTGGGGCCGCATCTGCACACCGCGGCTCTCCCTTTGTTTGACGTCCAGGGTGAACCAGCCCCTCTCCCCGCAGTGGCGGGTGTAAGTTACCAGGTCGCCAGGCAACAGATCGCGACCTGGGTGGCCCGTGGGAAGGTGCGAGTTTACATCGCGGCGGGAAACAAACACTTCGGCCTCCAGGCTCGGCTCGTAGATGAAACCAAACCCCCTTCGTGTGTCAAACTGCCGGACTTGGTCTTCATACACCGGGCCCCGAACCCGAAAGGTGGCATGGCGGAGTGCATCCTTCTCCTTAATCACTCGCGCCATCACTTCGGCCCTCTGTTGCTCCCTGGCGGCAATCTCTCGACCCAACTGGCTTGGTTCCTAGTCCCAATAAGGGGCGTTGGCAGACCCCTGCGCTCGGGTCGGGCCCCGCTGGACCGCGCCCACACCGGCCACAACCGGTACTCTCTTGTGGGGGTCCTGCGGTGACATGGCCTGGACTGCTACTTTGCAGTGGCGGCCCGGCGCAGCCTCAGCCGAGGCGTGGGACTCAGGGACAACTGGCCTCACCGGTTGGGCCTTCGGGCCCGCAGCGGACGGTTCTTCCACGGCCGGGCGGACTGCCGGAGCCGGGACAGTCTCGGGTGCGGCCACTTCCGGGGCCAACGGCTTCTTGTCGCGGACGGGCACCTCCCACGGGATCTTCCATGGCAGCGGGTGGGATGCGGGCCGTTCACAGACAACGCCCCCAGGTCGGTCCTCTAGGGCGGACAGGTTTGATTCCGCTACCGGTGTTGAGGGTAGTGGACCGAGCGGAGGGGCAACAGCAACCGGTACGGATGGCGGGGGAGGCAGGAGGGTGAGCGGGCGCAGGCCGGGCCCCTAAGCAGCAGCGGCCGGTCCTTCTTGGACACAGGGGCGTGGGTCGCTTACCCGCTCCTCCAACACTAGCTCCACCTCACGTCTCCGCACGGCCGCCGCCATTTCCTCCATCTCGGCCACCCAGCGCTCCATCAAGAACCAGACCTGGAAGGCGGCAGCACATTTGTGCGGTCCGGGCTTCCACCCACGCCGCTGTTCCTGGTGTGGGCTCGGGAATCTCGGCATCACCGGATGGGACGGACATGCTGCTTGCAGGTTTCCAGGAACCAGATATGTTGCAGAGTCCTGGCGTCCCCGCTTTTTATGCCCTCGGCTACATTAGGCAGGCTTTCACACGCCCCTCCCTTGGTTCTAGCACTTCCGCTTGTTGGGGGCGGGGATTCACTTTCGCGCCTTCCCTGCTCGGGGAAGACGCTCGAGTGGGAGATTTTCGCGCCAAAGACGGACGCCGCCGGCAGAGACTGCAAGGCGCACTTCTACTGCTAAGTAGATCGGTTCTATGCTGTTCGTAGCACCAAGTTGTCACGGGCGGAGGGGACACGCTCGCCACGCTCGGGTCCGGGGCTTCTGCTGCTGCTGCTCGGTGGCTCAAGAGGTGGACCGGACCCGGGGACTCGAGCAGCGCTCCTCACCCGTGAGTGAAATGGGGATGGTGGTTTGGTTAGGGAGATTGTTCGTGACGCTACCCACGGGTCGTGGTGATAATGGCACCACCGCTGCAGGTAATGGGGATCCCGGGAGAGATGGTAGGGTGCAGCTAAGATGTTGTCCCCTCCGTGAGCAGGGGTTGGTGATCCCGGGGCCCGGTGGTGTAACGGGGAGGCCGGATGGCTGGGGTGCAGTGTTGCAGGGACAGCGCGGCGCAGTGCCTGACAGCACTGGTGTACTCACTCAGACAATCACTGACAAAGTCTCTGGTAAACCAAAACGGCTGGATGGACGGGTCCCGCAGCCAGCTGCAGTGTTGTTGTTGTGCTCTCCCCGGATGGCTGATGGTTGTTGTCTTTCCCTGCACCTTTGAAAATGTTCTTGACTCCTGTGGTTGCCCACCGGTAGTCTGCTCCCCAGCATATAGGTGCCGTAGGAGCCCGTTTTGCCCGCAGGCGCTGGCCCTTGGATCTCTAGCCTGTGGCGGTGGCTGTAGATCCTCTCTGGGTGGACGGTTGCCTTCAATCAGTACTTGGTAGATGGGAAACCCCTGGGGTTCCTGTCACATTCGGATTTGACTATTGACGGCGGCTCCAACCCTGGTCGGGGTCCGATGGCCCTGCCTGTGTGCTTAGCTTCACTCCATTCCTTGGTCCAGTACCGGCGGGCTGACGCCCGACCCCGGTCCTTACGGCTCTGCGGAGTTCCACTAACTCCTGCAGACGGCCACCACTGTCTGCCAACCTTGCTGTTAGTGTCTGGGCTCCAACCCAGACACCCAAGTGTTCACTCCTCTCACTTTCACCTCCAAAACTGATCTGACACTTTTCCCGCCTCCAGGCCTGTGAACTCCTCGGTGGGTAGGGCCAACCGCCTGGCTCCGCCCCACCTGGTGTGGACATCAGACTCTGGAGGGAGGCAACAAGGGTTTTGTGTTTGGCTGCTGTAACTGCCTAGGGTGGGGGTGTGTGTGTTGGTATGTCTGTGACTACCTGGCTAATCCAGGGCGTCACATAAAGACGAAGCAAGATATATTACTTAGAGGGTAAAAACATACAGACCAACTGATTCCTCTAAAAATCTAATATTTTATTAACTATGTACTTAAAAACAGTCAAATAGTAGTCAACGAAACAAAAAACAGATGTTTTAAGTGGGATGGTGCATAGGGTCCAATATATAGTTTAGGCCTAGTATTTAGGCAGGCCAGAGCCTACCAAGGAATATGGACTGGCCCTCCCTACACTATTTCCTACTTTTCAGCGGAGGTTTTGACACCAACATTTTTTAGGTTCCTCCGCTTCTTGTCGACTCCCCCTTATATGCCCCTGCTAGCCACATAAAGTGGCATCCACCACCATAGAAAAAACAAACCAAAATGCTAAAGTGCTTAAATAGTCACAGCCCTGGGTCATAGATTTTACACTCAGTATGGAACACAGTGTATCAAAAACGCCCCAGGCTACTGTGACTCTATAGATACTCAAGCTTTAAAATAATAGGACCAAATCATGGCCCCAAGAGGAGGTACTTATCTAATCTAGATTTCAAGATTCAGTCTCAGCCAAATCCCAAAACCAGACGTTTTACCCCTCTCTCTCAGTTTTTGGGGATCTACAAGAGTTTGGAGATCATAAGGCCCATTCCACCAAATAAATCCACTAACCAAAGACCTGAAACAAACTTATCCTCTACTGACACATATTTCTGATATGGAAACTTGCCCCAAAAATCCTAGAGGAAAATCTAGAAACAGGGGACCAAATTGAGGTGGACGGGGCGTGAGGTTTCCTCGCATGCACACTGATGGAGACATGCTGCAGTGTCACATGCTGTTAGGGCCAGATGGACGGGCAGACCCGGGAGGTGGATCCACTGGGCCGAACTCCCCGATGAGGGAAAGGAGTCCGGTAGCCGGAGCACTTTAGGTAGCAGGACAGTCCGTGCACTGGAACACAATGGAGAAGTCCCTGGGACCACGAGGTCACTGATGGTGGTCCGGGTGACGGAGCTCAGGTTCGGAAGCCGTGATGATGTCTGGCGGGGTCCGGAACCGTTGGAGCGAGATGACGGGTCACCGCAGGGAACCGAGATGGTACGGACTGTCAGGATGGCAGATGGGCAGCGTTCGGGGTTCGAGATACAGCAGGACCGGATGGCAATGCAGGATCGGCTCTAGAAGAGAGAGAGGTAAGTATCTCACAGAACACAAGGAGACCTGACTCCTAGCTTGGGAAACACGAAGAACAGGCCCCGCTCCCTTGGACATTAACCCCCTTTATACCCTGTACCTGTATGCATCATTTCCTGTCAGTGGACACTGGCCCTTTAAGAAAGGGTCAGTGACCGCGCGCGCGCCCTAATGCGCATGCGCGCGGCCCGGGTGCCAGAAGCCAGGGCAGGAAGCTGAGAGGAGGACGCAGCAGAGCCGACCAGGGACTGGGAAGCCGACGGGCGCCGGGAGCGGCAACCCGGAGGCTTGGGAAGCGTGGGCACTGGAGGCTGGAGAGCGGGGAGCGTGGCAGGTGAGCCGGGGAGCGGAGCAGAGGACCCGGGGAGCGGAGCAGAGGACCCGGGGAGCGTGACACATGCACACTGATATGGACATGCTGCAGTCTCACATGCACACTGATGGAGACATGCTGCAGTGTCAAAGCACACTGATAAAGATGTGGCACCCCTGAAGCTTCAGGGTACTGCACCTCCATTAGGGTGTAGTACTTATCCCGGGTCCAAGGAAGGTCGGTACCGGTTAATGTCAGTCACATTCTGTCTAATTTTCTTTTTTTTTTATATTGGATGATATTGGTGAAATAATGAGGAAAGTAAGTCTTATTTTCACTTTTTTATCGCCACATATATTTTTATACATTGGAGTTTTTCTTGGGGGTGAGGTTATTAGCAGTGATTTGGATTCATAGGGGTACTTTGCACACTATGACATCGCAGCTGCGATGTCGGTGGGGTCAAATCGAAAGTGACGCACATCCGGCGTCACTGTCGACATCGGATTGTGTAAATCGTTTGTGATACGATTAACGAGCGCAAAAGCGTCGAAATCGTATCATCGGTGTAGGGTCAGTCATTTCCATAATGTCGTGGCAGCGACAGGTACGATGTTGTACCTCGTTCCTGCGGCAGCACACATCGCTGTGTGAGAAGCCGCAGGAGCGAGGAACATCTCCTTACCTGCGTCCCGCGGCTCACGCCGGCTATGCGGAAGTACGGAGGTGGGCGGGATGTTTACGTCCCGCTCATCTCCGCCCCTCTGCTTCTATTGGCCGCCTGCCGTGTGACGTCAGTGTGACGCCAAAGGACCCGCCCCCTTAGGAAGGAGGCGGTTCGCCGGCCAGAGCTACGTCGCAGGGCAGGTAAGTGCATGTGAAGCTGCCGTAGCGATAATGTTCGCTACGGCAGCTATCACAAGATATGGCAACTGCGACGGGGGCGGGGACTATCGCGCTCAGCATTGCTACCATCGGCTTGCGATGTCGTAGTGTGCAAAGTACCCCATAGTGGTATTCATTTTTGACCTTTTAACTTGTATTTGTTTTATTTATTTTACCCATTGTGCCCGCCATACAGGGCATTTAAATATCAAAATATTCATCTTATTTCCCTGGTAACTGGGGCTGGTATATAAGTCCCAGGTTACAGAGGAAATACACCCTCATGGCTGCATAGCAGAGCTGTTTGGGTCTTCTATAAGCTATAAGACGTGATTTTTTTTTTTGTCCTAATGAAGGAGATTGATTCTCAGAAACGCATTGACAAATAAATAACTTACCATTTCTCCATCCTTGGATCAGGGGTTCTTCAGCGGCAGCTTTAATTTTACCTTTCATTCTGCCACTCAGATCAGTAAATCTCCTTTGGCTTTCAACACTTCCTGAATTCTCCTGGGCCTACTCTCGATCAGATTCAAGCATGTCTCGACAAAAGTCTGATCCCAGGTCTCTTCTACACTACACTGAACAAAAATATAAATACAACACTTTTGTTTTTGCTCCTATTTTAATGAGCTGACCACAAAGATCTAATACTTTTTCTATGTAAACCAAAGACCTTTTTCACTCAAATATTGTTCATAAATTTGTCTAAATCTGTCTTATTGAACGCTTCTCCTTTGCCGAGATAATAATCCATCCACCTCACAGGTATGGCATATCAAGATATTGATTAGACAGCATGATTATTGCACAGGTGTGCCTTAGGCTGGCCACTATAAAATGTGTAGTTTTACAATATTATGTGGGTCCGAGAGGGATCAGACTAACCAGACAGTATGTGATGTGACCGCTATTTGGTTCATGCAGTGCAACACGTCTCCTTCGCATAGAGCTGATTGTGGTCTGTGGAATCTTGGTCTGCTCCTGTTCAATGGCTGTGTGAAATTGCTGGATATTGGCAGGAACTTGAACATCCAGAGCAACTCAAGCATGTTCCATGGGTGACATGTCCGTGAAGTGTGCTCCTATGCAAGAACTGGGATGTTTTCAGCTTCCAGGAATTGTCTACAGATCCTTGCAACATGGGGTCGTGCATTATCATGCTGCAACATGAGGCGATGGTCGTGGATGAATGGCACAATAATGGGTCTCAGGATTTCATTACTGTAGCTCTGTGCATTCAAAATGTCATTAATAAAATGCACCTATCTTCATTGTCCATTACATGTGCCTGCCATACCATAACCCAACTGCCACCATGGGCCACTCGATTCATAGAGTTGACATCATCAAACTGCTCACCCACATGACACCATACACAAAGTCTGCCATCTGCTGTGTACAGTCAGAACTGGGATTAATCTGTGAAGAGAACACCTCTCCAATGTTCCAGATACCATCTGTCTGTCTGTCTGTCTATCTGTCTTGCTCCAAAATTGTGTCCTTACGGTGACACAAAGCTGATTGGCCGCTGGGCTCGCCATGGCCCCGCCCCCCCGCACGGATTGGCCGCTCGCCCAGGCTGCGCCCCCCCACAGATTGGCCTCTCGCCCCGGCACCCTGCAGGCATTGACAACTCGGCCACGCCCCGCCCCCCTCACGCAATGCACGCTAGCTCTGCCCCCCCCCCCCGCATTCCCCGAACCGACACGGTCACGGAGCCACGACTACCAGGTGAGTACTGTACCCCTGGGAGCCCACATCAGCGTACGCCGCCAAACCAGCCGACACATACGCTCGCATTGCTGGGGCTGGCCGGCGTATGCTGGTGTGGGCTCCCGTGCGAGCAGGGGACGAGATGCGCTGGTAACCATGGTAGCATAGTTACCAGCGCATCAAGGTCCTGCAGCGGCGGAAAATACACACACGCACACACATAACAGCACACACACATCAGATCACACTCACTCTCACACACATCACATCGCATCTGCATACTCACAACATCCTGGGATATCGCTTGCTTCTCGGCGGCGATATTGTGCTGTGAGCTTCCAGGACCTGCCGGAGGATCACATGGCCAGAAGCATGTGGTATCTCCGGATGTTGTGAGTATGAGCGCGTATGTGCAATATCGTCAATGTGTGTGTGCGTGAGTGTATGCGATCGGGTGTGTGTGAGTGTATGCGATCGGGTGTGTGTGGGTGTGTGTGAGTGTATGCGATCGGGTGTGTGTGTGTGGGTGTGTGTGAGTGTATGCGATCGGATCTGTGAGTGTCGGCAGAGGAGCACGGCGTGCTGGAGGAGGCTGGGAGGAGACAGGCTGATCCTGGGGAAGGCTGGGATGGGGAGGCTGAGAGAAGAGAGGCTGATGCTGGGGGAGGCTGAGGCTGGGGTAGGCTGGGAGGAGAGAGGCTGATGCTGGGGACCGAAAAGGCATCAGCTGGGGACAGAAAAGGCTGATGCTGGGAGGAGAGAGGCTGATGCTGGGATGAGAGAGGCTGATGCTGGGATAAAAGAGGCTGATGCTGGGATGAGAGAGGCTGATGCTGGGGACAGAGAGGCTGATGCTGGGAGGAGAGAGGCTGATGCTGGGGACAGAGAGGCTGATGCTGGGAGGAGAGAGGCTGATGCTGGGATGAGAGAGGCTGATGCTGGGGACAGAGAGGCTGATGCTGGGAGGAGAGAGGCTGATGCTGGGATGAGAGAGGCTGATGCTGGGATGAGAGAGGCTGATGCTGGGGACAGAGAGGCTGATGCTGGGGACAGAGAGGCTGATGCTGGGATGAGAGAGGCTGATGCTGGGGACAGAGAGGCTGATGCTGGGGACAGAGAGGCTGATGCTGGGATGAGAGAGGCTGATGCTGGGGACAAAGAGGCTGATGCTGGGGACAGAGAGGCTGATGCTGGGAGGAGAGAGGCTGATGCTGCGGGTAGAGAGGCTGATGCTGGGAGGAGAGAGGCTGATGCTGCGGGCAGAGAGGCTGATGCTGCGGGTAGAGAGGCTGATGCTGGTGCAGCATGGGGGATGGAGCACGATGGGGGGTGCGCAGCATGGGGGATGGAGCACGTTTGGGAGTGCGCAGCATGGCGCATGGAGCACGTTTGGGAGTGCATAGCATGGCGGATGGACCACGTTTGGGAGTGCGCAGCATGGCGGATGGAGCACGTTTGGGAGTGCGCAGCATGGCGGATGGAGCACGTTTGGGAGTGCGCAGCATGGCGGATGGACCACGTTTGGGAGTGCGCAGCATGGCGGATGGAGCACGTTTGGGAGTGCGCAGCATGCGGATGGAGCACGTTTGGGAGTGCGCAGCATGGCGGATGGAGCACGTTTGGGAGTGCGCAGCATGGGGGATGCAGCACGATGGGGAGTGCGGAGTATGGCGGATGGAGCACGTTTGGGAGTGCGCAGCATGGCGGATGGAGCACGTTTGGGAGTACGCAGCATGGGAGATGGAGCACGATGGGGGGTGCGCAGCATAGGGGATGGAGCACGATGGGGAGTGCGCTGCATGGGGACTGGAGCACGATGGGGAGTGCGGAGTATGGCGGATGGAGCACGTTTGGGAGTGCGCAGCATGGCGGATGGAGCACGTTTGGGAGTGCGCAGCATGGCGGATGGAGCACATTTGGGAGTGCGCAGCATGGGAGATGGAGCACGATGGGGGGTGCGCAGCATAGGGGATGGAGCACGATGGGTAGTGCGCTGCATGGGGGATGGAGCACGATGGGGAGTGCGCTGCATGGGGGATGGAGCACGATGGGAAGTGCACACCTCCCCCCAACACACACACACACACACACACACGCGCGCGCACTGCACAACACACCACACACACACACTGGGAACCACAAACAACTGCCCTACACAGACACCCACACACACAGACAACGCTGCACACACAAATATACGCAGATACCGCACAACACACACATTGCACAAAACATACCTCCCCCCAAAACACACCACACACACACACAAACCGCGCAACACACACACAACGCTACAGACACACAGCGCTCAACAAACAACGCAACACACATACAACACCGCTCTCACCCCCCGTCACACCCAGACAACACCCAGAACATGTACAGCGCCCTACACAAACACTTGGTAACTACACACAACATCTATATATATATATAACAAAAATCATACATGAACTACACAATACGTAAATTTTAGAATACCCGATGTGTAGAATCGGGCCACCTTCTAGTATATATATAATTGCCTTATTCTGTCTGTCTGTCTGTCTGTTTGTCTGTCTGTCTTGCTCCAAAATTGTGTCCTTACGGTGACAAACAGCGGATTGGCCGCTGGGCTCGCCATGGCCCCGCCCCCCGCACAGATTGGCCGCTCGCCTCGGCTCCGCCCCCTCGCACGGATTGGCCTCTCGCCCCGGCCCCCTGCACGCATTGGCAACTCGGCCACGCCCCTCCCCCCCTCACGCATTGCACGCTTGCTCTGGCCCCGCCCCCCGCACGCATTCCTCGAACCGACTCCCAGGTGAGTGCTGTACCCCTGGGAACCCACGTCAGCGTACGCCGGCAACCCAGCATTGCTGGGGTTGCCGGCGTACGTTGGTGTGGGTTCCCGTGTGAGCGGGGTATGCTGGTAACCATGGAACACATCGAGTAATATTGTAGCATGGTTACCAGCGTACATCGGCTCCCAGGTGAGCGCATCAAGGTCCTGCAGCGGCGGAACACACACACACGCACACACATAAGAACAGACACACACACACATCAGATCACACTCAATCTCACACACACCTCACACACACATCAGATCGCATCCACACACTCACAACATCCCGTGATATCGCTTGCTTCTCGGCGGCGATACTGTGCGTGCAGTGACCTTCCGGGACCTGCCGGAGGATCACATGGCCAGAAGCATGTGGTATCTCCGGATGTTGTGATTGTGTGAGCGCGTATGTGCGATATCGTCAGTGTATGTGTGAGTGTATGCGATCGGATCTGTGAGTGTCGCCAGAGGAGCACGGCGTGCAGCACAGCTGCTGGGACCGCCCACCGGTGGGCACAGGGAGAAGTGGGATGTGTGTGTGAGTGTATGCGATCAGATGTGTGTGTGTATACTGTCTGATGTGTGACTGTGGAGCACGATGGGGGGTGCACAGCATGGGGGATGGAGCACGATGGGGAGTGCGCAGCATGGGGGATGGAGCACGATGGGGAGTGCGCAGCATGGGGGATGGAGCACGATGGGGGGTGCGCAGCATGGGGGATTGAGCATGATGGGGAGTGCGCAGCATGGGAGATGGAGCACGATGGGGAGTGCGCAGCATGGGGGATGGAGCACGATGGGGAGTGCGCAGCATGGGGGATGGAGCACGTTTGGGAGTGCGCAGCATGGGGGATAGAGCACGATGGGGGGAGTGCGCAGCATGGGGGATGGAGCACGATCGGGAATGCACAGTGGTGGATGGAGCACGATGGGGAGTGCGCAGCATGGGGGATGGAGCACAATGGGGAGTGCGCAGCATGGGGGATGGAGCACGATGGGGAGTGCGCAGCATGGGGATGGAGCACGATGGGGGGTGCGCAGCATGGGGGATGGAGCACGATGGGGAGTGCGCAGCATGGGGGATAGAGCACGATGGGGAGTGCGCAGCATGGGGGATGGAGCACGATGGGGAGTGCGCAGCATGGGGGATGGAGCACGATGGGGAGTGCGCAGCATGGGGGATGGAGCACAATGGGGAATGCGCAGCATGGGGGATAGAGCACAATGGGGAGTGCGCAGCATGGGGGATGGAGCACGATGGGGAGTGCGCAGCATGGGGGATGGAGCACGATGGGGGGTGCGCAGCATGGGGGATGGAGCACGATGGGGGGTGCACAGCATGGGGGATGGAGCACGCTGGGGGGTGCGCAGCATGGGGGATGGAGCACGATGGGGGGTGCGCAGCATGGGGGATGGAGCACGATGGGGGGTGCGCAGCATGGGGGATGGAGCACGATGGGGAGTGTGCAGCATGGGGGATGGAGCACGATGGGGAGTGCGCAGCATGGGGGATGGAGCACGATGGGGAATGCGCAGCATGGGGGATGGAGCACAATGGGGAGTGCGCAGCATGGGGGATGGAGCACAATGGGGAGTGCACAGCATGGGGGATGGAGCACGATGGGGGGTGCGCAGCATGGGGGATGGAGCACGATGGCGGGTGCGCAGCATGGGGGATGGAGCACGATGGGGGGTGCGCAGCATGGGGGATGGAGCACGATGGGGGTGCGCAGCATGGGGGATGGAGCACGATGGGGGGTGCGCAGCATGGGGGATGGAGCACGATGGGGGGTGTGCAGCATGGGGGATGGGTCACGATGGGGGGTGCGCAGCATGGGGGATGGAGCACGATGGGGGGTGCACACCTCCCCCCAAAACACACACACACACACCGCCACACACGCACTGCACAACACACCACACACACACTGGGAACCACAAACACTGCCCTACACAGACACCCACACACACAGACAACGCCGCACACACACAACACCCAACACACAAACACCGCGGCACACACAAATATACGCACATACCGCACAACACACACATTGCACAAAACATACCTCCCCCCAAAACACACACACACACCCCACACCAACCGCGCAACACACACACACAACGTTACAGACACACAGCGCTCCACAAATAACGCAACACACGCAACACACAAACAACACCGCTCTCACCTCCCGCCACACCCAGACAACACCCAGAACATGTACAGCGCCCTACACAAACACTTGGTAACTACACACAACAACATCTCTCTATATATAACAAAAATCATACATTAACTACACAATACGTAAATTCTAGAATACCCGATGCGTAGAATCGGGCCACCTTCTAGTTGAATATAGACACTTGCCCACTCATGTCGGTTATGATGACAAACTGCAGTGAGGTGGAGATCCCGATGAGGACAATAAGCAGCATAAGAGCTTCCCTGAGACGGTTTCTGACAGTGTGTTCAGAAATTCTTCGGTTGTGCACCGATTGTTGCAGCTGTCTGGGTGGCCGGTCTCAGACAATCTTAGAGGGGAAGATGCTGGATATACAGGTCCTCCTGGGCTGATGTGGTTACACGTGGTCTGCAATTGTGATGCCATCTGGAAGTATTGTCAAATTCTTTGAAATGCCTTTGGAGACGGCTTATGGCAGAGAAATGAACATTCAGTTCACGGGCAACAGCTCTGGTGGATATTTCTATAGCAGCAAGCTCCCTCAAAACTTGCAACATCTGTAACATTGTGCTTTGTGATAAAACCGCACATTTTATAGTGGCCTTTTATTGTGGCCAGCCTAAGGCACACCTGTGCAATAATCATGCTGTCTAATCAGCATCTTGATATGCCACACCTGTGAGATGAACGGATTATCTCCGTAGAGGAGAAGTGATCACTAACACAGATTTAGACAAATTTGTGAATAATATTTGAGAGAAAAAAACATTTTGTGTGCTTAGAAAAAGTCTTAGATCTTTGACTTCAGCTTCGGAAAAATGGAAGGAAAAACAAAAGAGTTAAATTTATATTTTTGTTCAGTGTACACGTTCTCAATATTGGTGTATACTGGTCGGCTCTCTTGAGTATATATAGTATACAGATTTTTCTTCAACTTTACCCACAATTGTTGGATTGGATAGAGGTCTGGAGACTGTTGGCAACAATGCAGCACCTCTACTTCATTGTCATTGAACCATCTCTTCGCCAGACGTTTGCTCCAGGTCGTTGTCCTGCTGGAACAGTAGGTCGTCCTTTTCATACTCATAGTACTCAAGTGTATAAAGTAACCCATCTTGTAGGATACTCACATATAGCTCAGCAATGAGACCACTATTGATCCTGGTCAAGTATCAAATGCCTTTGGCTGTGAAATATCCCCATATCATCAGGCTTCCTCCACCGAACTTGGCAGTTCCTTCAATGTCTTGATCTATTAGCCCCTTTTCCCTTGTTTCTTCCAGACCTATTTGCACCCATCAGAGCTTAGTCTATTGGCTTTTATCTCATTGGTCCATATCACCTGTTTCCAATCTTCTACTTTCCACTTTTTATACTTTTTTGCAAACTCGAGCAGATACTTCTTATGATGATGTTGAAGTTGAGACTTCTTCACCTTTTTTCAGGACACTTCTCCAGACTTGTGTAACGTGCATCGTACGGTGCTTACATGGATGTTTGTGATCTCACTATGATGAAGCATACGAGCCGTCTCCACTGTCTGGTTTGTCGCACCAGAAGACAAACCTTGTGATGAGCCGACTTGTTGACTCCGACATTTTGCCTGGACATCTACCTCTTGGCTTTTGAATTGGACAGACTTCATTTCATATGCTTCCAACTGTCATGGCCTCACATGACGCAGTTTGGCAATTTTCTTGGCCGAAAGACCTCTGGATGAGCTGGATAATGCGGTTTCTCTTTTCCTGGGAAATCTTCTTCATGGCTGCTTCTTAATTGGAGCCAATGACCTTTCACTTGGGAACCAACCTAATAACACACTGAGCTACTGTATTAGGGAATGTGAGAACTGGTTGTAATTTGTCATATACAGGAAGACAAATTTTTGTTCACTACTAGGAGCAAAACAGTAACAATGCAGCAACACAACAAGAATCTGCATAACTAATCATATGCTAAATACAGTTAGGTCCAGAAATATTTGGACAGTGACACAATTTTCGCGAGTTGGGCTCTGCATGCCACCACATTGGATTTGAAATGAAACCTCTACAACAGAATTCAAGTGCAGATTGTAACGTTTAATTTGAAGGTTTGAACAAAAATATCTGATAGAAATTGTAGGAATTGTACACATTTCTTTACAAACACTCCACATTTTAGGAGGTCAAAAGTAATTGGATAAATAAACCAAACCCAAACAAAATATTTTTATTTTCAATATTTTGTTGCGAATCCTTTGGAGGCAATCACTGCCTTAAGTCTGGAACCCATGGACATCACCAAACGCTGGGTTTCCTCCTTCTTAATGCTTTGCCAGGCCTTTACAGCCGCAGCCTTCAGGTCTTTATTGTTTGTGGGTCTTTCCGTCTTAAGTCTGGATTTGAGCAAGTGAAATGCATGCTCAATTGGGTTAAGATCTGGTGATTGACTTGGCCATTGCAGAATGTCCCACTTTTTTGCACTCATGAACTCCTGGGTAGCTTTGGCTGTATGCTTGGGGTCATTGTCCATCTGTACTATGAAGCGCCGTCCGATCAGCTTTGCGGCATTTGGCTGAATCTGGGCTGAAAGTATATTCCTGTACACTTCAGAATTCATCCGGCTACTCTTGTCTGCTGTTATGTCATCAATAAACACAAGTGACCCAGTGCCATTGAAAGCCATGCATGCCCATGCCATCACGTTGCCTCCACCATGTTTTACAGAGGATGTGGTGTGCCTTGGATCATGTGCCGTTCCCTTTCTTCTCCAAACTTTTTTCTTCCCATCATTCTGGTACAGGTTGATCTTTGTCTCATCTGTCCATAGAATACTTTTCCAGAACTGAGCTGGCTTCATGAGGTTTTTTTCAGCAAATTTAACTCTGGCCTGTCTATTTTTGGAATTGATGAATGGTTTGCATCTAGATGTGAACCCTTTGTATTTACTTTCATGGAGTCTTCTCTTTACTGTTGACTTAGAGACAGATACACCTACTTCACTGAGAGTGTTCTGGACTTCAGTTGATGTTGTGAACGGGTTCTTCTTCACCAAAGAAAGTATGCGGCGATCATCCACCACTGTTGTCATCCGTGGACGCCAGGCCTTTTTGAGTTCCCAAGCTCACCAGTCAATTCCTTTTTTCTCAGAATGTACCCGACTGTTGATTTTGCTACTCCAAGCATGTCTGCTATCTCTCTGATGGATTTTTTCTTTTTTTTCAGCCTCAGGATGTTCTGCTTCACTTCAATTGAGAGTTCCTTAGACCGCATGTTGTATGGTCACAGCAACAGCTTCCAAATGCAAAACCACACACCTGTAATCAACCCCAGACCTTTTAACTACTTCATTGATTACAGGTTAACGAGGGAGATGCCTTCAGAGTTAATTGCAGCCCTTAGAGTCCCTTGTCCAATTACTTTTGGTCCCTTGAAAAAGAGGAGGCTATGAATTACAGAGCTATGATTCCTAAACCCTTTCTCCGATTTGGATGTGAAAACTCTCATATTGCAGCTGGGAGTGTGCACTTTCAGCCCATATTATATATATAATTGTATTTCTGAACATGTTTTTGTAAACAGCTACAATAACAAAACCTGTGTCACTGTTCAAATATTTCTGGCCCTGACTGTAGTTGCAAGTCAGATTTATGTATGAGATAGCCAAGATGATTGTCTATAAAAGGAAGGTAGTCTCACAATCAAAGTTGGATGGTGAGATATGGAGCCTAAAAATCAAAAGTTCAAACATTGTTACCCTTTTGCTTGTCAGTGTTGATCTGGACCACTCAGATGTTTAAAGACTATAGGCGGTCCAGAAGCAATTAAATAATCCAAATTTTTAGAGTAAACTATAGTGAATGTTGGTTCCTCTCACTAAACACCATCCAGTAAGAGTTTTGGTAAAAATGCAGAAAGTCACAAAAAGTTTAATACAACTGAATAGGGCTAATTTGACAGTAGGAAACTTTATTTTTGTCAGTCTCATAAAAAATAAATGACACAGTGTGCATGTACTGTATATACAATCGAACGCAAGCACAACAAGGCACAAAGATATTTACATGGTACTGGATTCAGTTCTTGACCTACATAGGGTTCACAATTTCTTTTTCAAACTCATACAATTATCAGAATCCTCATTTTGTTAGCATGAGAGAGTAGAGATCCTTTATAGGTTGTGGAAGTTGAAATCAGTACAGGAATGAAGCACTGCTAATATGTAGAATGGCCAGGGGAGACAGTGGTAGTCGTGTGTGCGGGGATACCGGGCCGCCGCGCAGCCACTCGGTAACCCCTTACCTCCCGGTCACGGCTCCACAGCAGAAATGCTTTTGCCACAGTCCATTCTTTCTCTGAGTCAATAAAGCAGATACCAGTAAATTTTCTATAAATAACCGAACTTTACTGATCTTCAATACAGGGACTTTTTCCATTCGCATAACACGGTCACCGCTTCTGGGTCCTGATGGGGTTCCCTCCAGACTCCACTTCAAATTTAATTTATCAGACTACTGCTTTTCTGGCACCCGGGCTCCATCGGACATCACTAGGCCCCTCATTCTCCCGTCTGACGTCACGCTGCACAAACCGATTCAAATCGTCCTTAAGCCTATCTGTTCCACCCACAGGGATTAGCTCGTGTGGCACCCCAGTGGTCATGGGGTCCACAGTGGCGTTGTTCTGAAGCATCCACGGGGTCTTAAGGTACTCGTCACCTGGCCAGTGGTTCCTTGGGGTAGCTGTGACTGGCCTGACCCGGTTCCGTGACCCCGTCGGCTACATGTTAAATAAGAACAGCAATGGACAAGTGTCCAATACAGATGGGGATGGAAGGAAGGTGATGGACCCCTGGGAAGCGTGTCACCGATTGCAGCAATCACTGGGGTCTCGGCCTCCTCCGCCGCCAACCCTTCCTGCGACTAGTCCTCTCCCAAGGGCAGTACTGGATGGGTGGTGGGGATGCTTCACAGTGCCACCTGCGGTATGCAGTCAGGAACTAGCCGCCGCTGCACAGTCTCTCTCCAGGGCAGGTGTTGTGTGCAGCCGGGATGGTATCGCTCCCCACGGGCAGAGCGGGGTATCCCGAGAGGTTGGTGAAAACGGGGCGGGAGTCCATGGGAGTGCTGGAGCGCAGGGCGGCAGCAGTTACTCACAGAGGCATCAGGTGCAGGTTCCAGTCATTTTATTTACTGGCTCAGGTGGTATCGCACCCCGGGTGCTGGTCCTCTCCATCAGAGACTCCGGTCGATTCCCGGGCAGGTCAGAGGCTGGATCCAGTTTGGTAATCTGTGACCTTTCTCCTCCCTGCACAACTCTGTACTCTTCCCCATTCTCGGTCTGCACGGACGGCAGCCTGTGCCTCTCGTGGGTCGGACCTCTATCCCCCTCTCTCAGGCTCCCTCTCTGCTGCCGCACCTCGGCCACCCGATCTAGGGCTCTGTACTTCTCTTGTGCCCAGTCCCGTTTCTATGGCGACTGCTCCCTTTTAGTCTACAATTACAGGTGCCGGGTCCCGTCTCTCTAAATGTTACTGGCCCCCAGCTTGGTGGAGCTGTCTGTTCGGTGTTACATCCAGACAGCTCTGTTCTGCCTCCCTGAAGACCTGACAACCTCCCCTTCAGGGAGCTGCACACGTCTGCTCTGTCTCGTGTCCAAGCTTACTCTGAGGTAAAGTGAAATTGTGTTCTACTCCTAACTGCTCATGCCCCCACTTTGCAAGTTGCTATGGCAACCTGGGTCTGCTAAGAACTGGCTGAGTCACTTCCTGTGTCTGTAGAAACATTGTTAGCCCTTTCCTAGTGACCGTTTCTCCCTGCTGTATGGTGGTGTGAGGTGTGTGTAGAACTTACTAGATTAACATCTTAACCTGCCAGGGAAAGATATAATGATATACCCTGTAGCGACCAGTCTCAGGGGCACTACAGTTCTCCTTACCTGGATCAATGCTATGCTTGGAGGTAGCGTGGGGACCTCTCCTTGTCAGGAACATCACATACAACATCTCCTACTTCAGGCCAGCAGGGGGAGCTCATAACCTGTTTTGAAGGGAGTCTCTCTGTACATGCTGACCTGAGGGAAGGGTTAGAGTGAACAGGCAGGAAGTGAGGCAGAACATTGTTGGCGAGGAGAAAGAGCGGTCTCTGTTTAAGAGCTGCTGTGTGAGCTTTCCAGGACCGAGCGCTAGGACAGGACACCGGGGTCCTCGGCTACTGGGTGCTAACGGCCTAGTAATAAAACCCAGAGGGAAGGAGATTCTACGCTTCCTGGCCCATCTTATTTCCAAGACGCAGCAGCAATATAGAACCCGGGATCGCAATGAAACAAGCGGGTCCTATAACTGGTTCACCTTGCCCATCACAGGACACAGTCATCTTCAAGTATAGAGAGGGAGAGAAGGGAACGCTGTGTTGCTCCAAGCTGCGGCGACTCCCACCAAGAGCACATTAATGACGGCATCACACGGTAGATCTATCGTGCGATTGCACGAGCGATCGTACCCGCCCCCGTCGTTTGTGTGTCATGGGCAATTTGTTGCCCGTGTTGCACAAAGTCGTTAACTCCCTGTCACACGCACTTACCTCCCGGACGACCTCACTGTGGGCGGCGAACATCCACTTCCTGAAGGGGGAGGGACGTTCGGCATCACAGCGACGTCACACAGCGGCCGGCCAATACAAGCGGAGGGACGGGGATGAGCGGGACGTAAACATCCCGCCCATCTCCTTCCTTTCGCATTGCTGGCGGGACACAGTTAAGCTGTGTTCATCGTTCCCGAGGTGTCACACGTAGCGACGTGTGCTGCCTCGGGAACGATGAACAACCGGCGCAGAGAAAAAGAAACGACTTTTTTAAAATGAGCGACGTGTCAACGAGCAATGATAAGGTGAGTATTTTTGCTCGTTCACCGTTGCTCGTAGCTGTCACACGCTATGATATATCAAACAATGCCGGATCTGCGTCACTTACGACGTGACCCGATATATCGCCCGATATATCGTACTGTGTGACGCCAGCATAAGGAAGGCCTCCAACCCACCAGGCAAAGAGAGATCCATGCTGCTTCTGGGCTGACCGAACCACTGCAAACCTGGACCATAACACCTGACCAGTAAAGGTAAGGAGGAAACTACCAAACTGTGTCATCCAGTTACTATCGGCATCCCAGCCCTGCACCCCATTGCACCACTACAACCCTCACCATCCTTCTAGGGCCCACTCCGCCTGTGGGGAGTAATCACATCCGAGCTGCACTACCACCTGCCCCAGCCAGTAACCCTGCAGCGGTGGCTACTCCATGGCCGCATACCACAGGTGGCGTCACGACAAACTTTACTACTCACCCCACTTTCCCTTCATTTGCTGTACGCCTCGAGGCAATGGAATCGGGCAAGGCCACCTGTGACATCGCCTGACCCAACCCTCAACAGCCCGGCAACAAGTAGGTTAACCATCTGCCCCGTGGGGCGCTATACTTGCGTTTTGGAAGGGCTACGTCCGACAACACTCCTCTGTAAGTGCTTTTGGCCAGGACCTACTCTTCTCTATTAAGGGCCCACTGACCTTCGGTCTCGTAGGGGATTTAATAGGGTTTTCTTATCCAAGAAAGAACCGATGCTACCCCGACCGACCGGACTAAACACCAGTTCTGGGGATGCAGTCTGGGATCAAAGGGCTGACCCTTAGGATCTTGAATTAATAGCATATTATGGCATTTTGACTATCGCCTCCTGGGGACTCTCCTACCCTCCTTCTGCATCCTGTCCTATTTATGCCCTATTCCCCTTCTTTCTCTTAACCCTTGTTCTGCTTAACCAGGTGCCAGGGCAGCCGTCACAGACCCGCATTGCCACCTGGTGGCTATTTACAAAATTCCTCAATACATTTTGCTACAGCAGATAAACCTTTCGGTGTGTCGGCTACTTCTTCGGGGAAGGGGGGGGGTGGCATAGCCTTTAGCCCCCTACAAACACATGAGAGCTGGAGAGCACTCCAAAGACACAGACCTCATATCCAGCCTATATTCTTGTGTCTAGTAGTGTCCCCATGAGAAAGTCTCCAACAAAGAGCAAATTGCAAATTGCTTATCAGGGAGTCTGGAAATAAATGAAAGAATGAAAATTGCCGAATTATACTTGGTGCAGCTTTGGACTTAACATATGAAAAATCACACACTACAATACACTACCCATACCTGTGTCCAGGTCACTAAATCTAACCCCAGTATGTTTTTTGAAAATGGGGATTGTGGCACATTAGGAGACCCCACAGTGAATAGTAGCCGTGGACATTAGGAGACCCCATAGTGTATAGTAGCTGTGGACATTAGGAGACCCCATAGTGAATAGTAGCTGTGGATGTGACGCCCTGGGCAAGCCAGGAGTCACAGGTCATCACACCACCACACCCTACACCCCAGTTAGGAACATCAAAGCTAACCCAAAATCCTTGTTGCCTTCCTCCAGGAGCTGATGTTCACACCAGGGGATGGGCCAGGCGGTTGGCTCCGCCCACCGAGGAGTTCACAGCCCTGGAGGCAGGAAGAACCAGGCAGATTTAGCCCAGGCAGGGCTCAAGTAAAGATTAGCTCAGGGGGAGCTGGAGTGAGGAGCTAAGTGGAGGAGAAAACAAGTAGTGAAGTGAAGGAAGTAAAGTGGTAAAGGAGGACAGTAAGAGTGGTGACAGAGAGGAAAGAGTGTGAAAAGCCTGAAGTTGGTCCAGCTGTGTGCAGGACAGAGTCAGCAAGGTCAGCAACGGCGGTGATTGTCCGGAGGGGTGACCGTTTGGAAGTTCCTGGAAGGACCGCGGACGGGTGGTGGCCCGGCGGTCTGGAGCAGGGTACAAAGGACAGTCAGCACCAGGGCAGGGGCCTCTCGGACCCCGGCAAGGCTAGGAGTCGCCATAATTTGCCAAATCCGTCAGTGAAGGGGACGTCGATCCCCCAACAACCAAGTCCCGATTGAAGGCAACAGCCCAACCATTACAGTATAGACACCGCCACCGCCAGGGCACCAGTTTCTAAGGGCCAGCGCCTGCGGGCAAAGAGTAGAGCTCCTCCAGTCCAGCTTGAAGCCGGGGAGCGGGTTACCGGCGGGAACCCATCGAGACCATCAACAACATTAGGTGCAGGAAAAGGGACATCACCATCACCTACTAGGGAAAGCAAGTGCAGCCGTCCGTGGGAACCGTCTTTCCAGCCGTGTGTTTTACCGAGAACTGTGTCAACGTCTCAGGCTGAGTGAGTACCACAGTGCCGCAAGGCACAGCGCTGCCCCCGCGTCCCTGCGCCCACCAGGCCCTGCATCTCCCACCTCATCACTGGGCCCCGGGATCACCAACCCCTACCCACAGAGGGGCAACACAACAACTTGCTGCTTCACACCATCACTCCCGGGATCCCCACACAGAGCAGCGGTGGTGTCAACAACTCACCACAACCGTGGGTGGCGTCACGGACAATAACCAATCCCTACACCCAAAATTCCCCTTTCACTCACGGGCGAGGAGTGCCGCTCGAGAACCCCCGGGATCCGGCCCACCGCTCGAGCCACCACTGAGCAGCCGGACCCGAGCAGAGGGGTGAACGCAGTGCTGACATCCTCCTCCCCGCCCGCGACAACTTGGCATCACGAACAGGATCTTACCGCTCTGCCGTTGGGTAGAGGTGCGCCTTGTGACCGCCGGAGGTGTCCGGCAGAAAAATTTCAGAAGCCGCCATCTTTGGCGCGAAAAGTTCCCGCTCGAGCGTCTTCTCGAGTAGCAGAGGCGCGAAGGCCAAAACCCCGCCCCGAGAGAGGAGGGACCGGAAAGAGCTAAGGGGGACGGAAACAAGATGTCTGCGCCCGACGGAGCCGCTGGAGGAGCGGCGGTCGCAGCCGCAGTGGCACCCGCGGATGGGAATGGGCCTGCCCAGGCCCCGGTTGCGCTCGCGGGAGGTGCCGCGGCCCCCGCACTCGCTCAGGTGATGCCGTTCTCCTTGCCCTATGCGCCCGGAGCTACCTGGCTACCGCAGTATGACGGGAAACCTGACGCTTTGCAGGTCTTCCGGAAAAAGCTTAACCCATTGCTAGAACTGTACCCCCTGACCGATAAGCAACGTGCGGCGGTAGTGCTGGGCCAGTTAACCGGCGCGGCTGAGCAGGAGGCGGAGACCTGGGCCGAGGGGGACCGGCTCTCTGTAGCCACCATCTTTGAGAAGCTACAGACTTCCTTTGAGACCCGGACTGAAGCTGAGCTGAGGATGCAGTTTTACCAGTGCCGGCAACGGGCTGTGGATAGGAGCGGGACTATGCTTTACGTCTGCAGACCGCCCTCCGCATGCTAAAGCGGGTGAATCCTATCAATGAGGCGGATAGCAGCAAGATGTTAGTAGAGCAATTTGTGCAGGGGTTGAGATCCCCTGAGGATCGCAAGTAACTCCGGCTGTGGGCCCTGGAACACCCTGATGTGGACTTTGCTGTGTTAAAGGAACGGGCCATTAAAGCACTACAGCCCCCAGCTGCAGAAATCCTGGAACCCGCCCCGTGGCCCGTCGAGACGGCCCCCGTTGTGGCGGCCCCTGCCCTACCAACCTCTCCAATACCTGCAGCCCCAAGCAGCACAGTGGAAGAACTGGCAGCTCAGGTCCGTCGCATGGACGGAGACCTCGCCAAGATCCTTGCTGCACTACAACCTCTGACCAGATCTCAGCCTCCAGCACAGATACAGCTCGCTGACAGCCCCGAGGATGTTCCCTGGATGCAGCGGAGAAGTGCTAATAACCCGCGGAGCAGACCTCCAATCTGCTACAAGTGCCGTAAGCCTGGTCATTACTTCCGACAGTGCCCGTTAAACGAGCAACCCCTGGGGCCCCGGGCCAATCCTCAGGAGTAGAACCCCGTGGCCCCCCAGACTGGCGGGACCGGTATATCGGGGCCCGGCTCATCATCCCCGTGGCTGTGGACGGCATACCGGTGATGGCTCTTCTGGACACTGGATCACAGGTAACCACCATACCATACACATTGTACCAGCGGTATTGGGGAATAGACGAGCTGGCACCCCCAGATAATAGTATAACGCTAATTGCTGCTAATGGACTCCCATTGACCCAGGTGGGGTATAAACAAGTGGCTATGACAGTGGGGCAAGCTGAACTGCAACACCAGGGTATGATTGTGATCATGAATGAACCCAGTGATCATAACCCGAAGATAGTGCTGGGAACCAATGTGATGGAGCACTGCATGGCTGATGTGTTGACCCTATTGCAACAGCTAGCCGCCACAGCGGCGGGGAGCCGGCAGAGAGCTGTGCAGCGTGAGATCCGAGCTCTGATGTACCGCCAGCATGTAAGCTCAACAGGAGGGGAGATTGGTGGAGTGAGAGTGATGGATGTTGCCCCATTGACTGTGCCCCCTAGGAGTGAGATGATGATTTGGTGTAGGGCAGCAGTAGGGCCTCAGGGGCGTGACTACCCTGCTATGATGGAGCCCATGCCCTCCGAGCACTGGCCCACTGTAATGGCCGCCCGAGGGGTGGTGGATGTAAAGAAGGGGAGAGTGCCTGTGAGGGTGCTGAACTGTGGGGAGGAAGAAGTCAGGCTTCCCCGGTATGCCACCATTGCCAAGCTGCTCACCCTGGATCCCCACACCATCCACGAAGCCAGTCCCTCAGTCTCCCCACCTAACACCAGCACTTCCCCGCCTCAAGGGGTGGTAAAGGAGTGGCACCAACAGCTACACGTGGGTACTGATGATACTCCTACACATCACAAAGCAGGGGTGTACAGGGTGGTACAGGAGTATGAACAGGTTTTCAGTAAACATCCACTAGACTTTGGGCAGATCAAAGGGGTCCAACACCACATCCCCACCGGTGAACACCCCCCTATCAAAGAGAGGTACAGGCCTATTCCCCCTGCACATTACCAGTGTGCCAAAGACATGTTGAGGAATATGAAGGAGGCAGGGGTTATTCGGGACAGCTGTAGTCCCTGGGCCGCTCCGTTGGTACTGGTCAAGAAGAAAGATGGTACCATGCGGATGTGTGTGGACTGCCGGAAGATTAATCAGATAACCCATAAAGATGCCTACCCACTGCCTCGTATTGAAGAGTCTTTGGCCGCACTGAGAACTTCAAATTACTTCTCTACCCTTGACCTCACCAGCGGGTACTGGCAGGTGGCCGTGGCCCCGGAAGACCGGGAGAAAACCGCCTTCACCACTCCGATGGGGCTCTGTGAATTCAATAGTATGCCGTTCGGGCTGTGCAACGCCCCAGGAACCTTCCAACGGCTGATGGAGTGCTGTCTGGGACACCTAAACTTCGAGACCGTCCTATTGTACTTGGATGACGTGATTGTTTACTCCCAGACGTGTGAAACCCATCTGGAGCACCTGGCCGAGGTGTTCGCATCCCTTGCCAAATACGGGATGAAATTGAAGCCTTCTAAGTGTCACCTGCTGAAACCCAGAGTGCAATACCTGGGGCACGTGGTAAGTGCAGAAGGTGTCGCCCCCGACCCTGAGAAGATCACTGCCATCCAGGGCTGGCCGAGACCAACCACAGTGAGGGAAGTAAGGCAGTTTCTGGGTCTGGTGGGGTACTACCGGCGCTTCATCAAAGGGTACACGAAGATGGCTGCTCCCATGCAAGATCTCCTCGTGGGACAGACCAAAGGTGGTAGACCCCCTAGGGGCCTCACTGGTGTGGGAAGAAAAAGCAGGAAGAATCCTTCTGCCAGCTGAAAGCGGCCTTGACTGGGGAAGAGGTCTTAGCGTATCCTGACTACGGCTGCCCATTCATCCTCTATACTGACGCCAGCAATGTGGGACTGGGAGCAGTCCTGTCCCAGGTTCAGGATGGGAAGGAGAAAGTGATAGCTTATGCTAGCCGGAAGCTTAGGCCAACTGAAAGGAACCCCGAGAACTACAGCTCCTTCAAGCTCGAGCTCCTGGTATTGGTATGGGCTATCACCGAGCGGTTCCGCCACTACTTGGCTGCAGCAAAATTCACCGCTTTCATGGACAACAATCCGTTGACCCACCTGGACACAGCCAAGCTGGGCGCATTGGAGCAGCGGTGGGTGGCCCTGCTAGCCAACTACGACTTCACCATCAAGTACCGAGCTGGTCGTGTCAACATTAATGCTGATGCACTCTCCCGAATGCCCCATTTGGCAGAAGAAAGGGGCGAGGATGATGACCTCGAGGAGATTGAGCTGCCGGCATTTCACCAGCCACCAACTGAGAAGGTACAAATACACCAACAACGGGTGGATCTGGACCCACGGCCCAGTCAGGAGTGGCAGGAAGCTCAAAACCAGGCGCCGGCTGTCCGCCTCGTCAAGACCCTGGTGGAACAAGGTGCTGTTGGAATGGACCCTGCCGCTCCAGCTGAAGCCCAGCGCTTGTGGAAGGAACGGAAACGGCTTTATCTACATCAAGGGAAGCTGTACCGTGAGCTGATCAACCCGAAGACCCATGAGAAAATCTGCCAGTTGGTTATTCCCCAAGCCGATGTGGCTACTGTTTTGCGGGCATACCATGATGGTGCCGGACACTTCGGGTGGAATAAGCTAGAGATGCTGTTGAGAGAGCGGTTCTACTGTAGTGGGATGCGGGAGTCGGTAGAGGCCTGGTGCCGAGAGTGTGGTCCTTGCACGCTGAGGAGGAAGGACGAGACCAGCCAGAGGGCGCCCCTACACCCAATCATCACACATCAACCGCTGGAGCTGGTCGCCCTAGACCATGTCAAGCTCACCCCCAGCAGAAGTGGGTATGCCTACGCGTTGACCATCGTAGACCACTATTCAAGATTCATGGTGGTTGTCCCCATCAAGGACCTAACTGGTCGAACTGCTGCTTGAGCGTTCCAGGCTTATTTCTGCCGCCCACATGGATATCCAGAAAAAGTGCTTACTGACCAAGGTCCGGCTTTTGAAGCGGAGGTGTTCCACGAGTTTTGCCAGTTGTACGGCTGTAAGAAGATCCGGACCATCCCTTACCATGCCCAGACCAACGGCATGTGTGAGAAGATGAACCACTTGGTCCTGGACTCCTCAAGACGTTACCGCTGGAAGAGCGGAACCTGTGGCCGGAGAAGCTACCCGACTTGGTCGATATGTACAACAATATCCCGTCCAGCTCGACAAAGTGCACCCCAGCATACCTAATGAGGGCTCGTCCCGGCCGCCTGCCGGTGGACCTGGAAATAGGGTTGGAGTCCCCAGAAGCACTCCCTTCGACAGCTGAATGGGAAACTCGGCGGAGAGCACAATACCGGCGGATTCAGGAGTATGTGGAGAGGAACCTAAGTCAAAGTCGAGAACAGCAGGAGCAGCGATTCAACCAGAAAGCGTCTGCGGGCCCTTTCCAGCCAGGAGATGTGGTGTTAAAACGGAAGAGGAAGACCCACAAGCTGGATGATCAATGGGAACCAATCCCATATGTCATACAACCCACAGGGTGGGAAGATGGGAAGGCCTACCAGATCAGTCGTGACCAAGGGGGCACTTTGGCCACGGTTTCCCGGGACCATCTGAAAAGGTGCCCACCAGCATTGAGGGCAACGGCTGACGTACCAGTTCCTCCACCAGCAGAGAAGGCAAAAGAGGTGATCCACACTGTGATGGGTGACTTCCCAGCAGACTGGCCTACACAGAACGGCGCGGTGATTCTTCCAGTGATACTGTTCCCACAACCTGTGGATGAAGAAGTGGTGGAAGCGGTCGACCGTGAGCCAGAACCAGTGCCAGTGCCCAGGGATGAACCTGTGCCCAGCTCCCCTATGCCTCCGCCTGCCCCACACGATAGAAGGGAGGAGGAACCGGTTGTTCCCTCTGCCCCACTGCATAGCCCCACTAACACCGGACCCCGAAGGTCCACCCGTCCCAACCTAGGTAGACCCCCACTTAGGTACCGGGAGACTGTCCTTTAAAGAGGGGGGTCAGGAAGTCTGTGTGAATTTATGTTTAAAAGTGTTTGAAAGTTTTGGAAAATGATGAAAAATGATGATTACCGAAGTTTAACCAGATTGTCTAACAGTGATTGAGGAAACCGGCCGTTGCCGGCACCGTTGTCCCCGTGGGGACCGTTTAAAAAGTTTGCATGAGGAACTGCTCATGGACAAGCCCGTGAACTTGCAGGGCAACCACAAACGTTAGTGGCTTGTAAATAAGTTGTTTACCGTTACCGTTTCCGTATTGCCGCCTCCGGAGAGGCAGGTTGGAGGGAGGGCCCGCAGTAGAGCCGGCTGGGGCCCAGCCACCACAGGGACCGGTGGCTACCCTATGGAGGGGAAGGACAGATCCCGCTCGGGTAACTTGTGCTGGACTTGGGGACAAGGGGTGCTGCCTGGGCTTTAGGGGCAGCATCAGGGCCAGGTTGCTTGGGTGGGAGAGAGCGGAAACCGTAACCGTAAACCGTGTTTGCAACGTTTAAGTAAAGTGCCTCCCATTATGGGAAGATTTAATAAATGTAAATATGTTACTGTTTTACCATGTTATATATTTTTCAGAAAAATAAAACCGGTGTTGGACGGGCAGCCCGCGGACGGTCTGCATTTTGCTAAGGGGGAATGTGACGCCCTGGGCAAGCCAGGGGTCACAGGTCATCACACCACCACACCCTACACCCCAGTTAGGAACATCAAAGCTAACCCAAAATCCTTGTTGCCTTCCTCCAGGAGCTGATGTTCACACCAGGGGGTGGGCCAGGTGGTTGGCTCCGCCCACCGAGGAGTTCACAGCCCTGGAGGCAGGAAGAACCAGGCAGATTTAGCCGAGGCAGGGCTCGAGTAAAGATTAGCTCAGGGGGAGCTGGAGTGAGGAGCTAAGTGGAGGAGAAAACAAGTAGTGAAGTTTAGGAAGTAAAGTGGTAAAGGAGGACAGTAAGAGTGGTGACAGAGAGGAAAGAGTGTGAAAAGCCTGAAGTTGGTCCAGCTGTGTGCAGGACAGAGTCAGCAAGGTCAGCAACGGCGGTGATTGTCTGGAGGGGTGACCGTTTGGAAGTTCCTGGAAGGAACGCGGACGGGTGGTGGCCCGGCGGTCTGGAACAGTGTACAAAGGACAGTCAGCACCAGGGCAGGGGCCTCTCGGACCCCGGCAAGGCTAGGAGTCGCCATAATTTGCCAAATCCGTCAGTGAAGGGGACGTCGATCCCCCAACAACCAAGTCCCGATTGAAGGCAACAGCCCAACCATTACAGTAGAGACACCGCCACCGCCAGGGCACCAGTTTCTAAGGGCCAGCACCTGCGGGCAAAGAGTAGAGCTCCTCCGGTCTAGCTTGAAGCCGGGGAGCGGGTTACCGGTGGGAACCCATCGAGACCATCAACAACATTAGGTGCAGGAAAAGGGACATCACCGTCACCTACTGGGGAAAGCAAGTGCAGCCGTCCGTGGGAACCGTCTTTCCAGCCGTGTGTTTTACCGAGAACTGTGTCAACGTCTCAGGCTGAGTGAGTACCACAGTGCCGCAAGGCACAGCGCTGCCCCCGCGTCCCTGCGCCCACCAGACCCTGCATCTCCCACCTCATCACTGGGCTCCGGGATCACCAACCCCTACCCACGGAGGGGCAACACAACAACTTGCTGCTTCACACCAGTATCCCCACAGTATCCTTCACACCGGGATCCCCACACAGAGCAGCGGTGGTGTCAACAACTCACCACAACCGTGGGTGGCGTCACGGACAATAACCAATCCCTACACCCAAAATTCTCCTTTCACTCACGGGCGAGGAGTGCCGCTCGAGAACCCCCGGGATCCGGCCCACCGCTCGAGCCACCACTGAGCAGCCGGACCCGAGCAGAGGGGTGAGCGCAGTGCTGACACCCTCCTCCCCGCCCGCGACATGGACATTAGGAGACCCCATAGTGAACAGTAGCTGTGGACATTAGGAGACCCCATAGTGAATAGTAGCTGTGGACATTAGGAGACCCCACAGTGAATAGTAGCTGTGGACATTAGGAGACCCCACAGTGAATAGTAGCTGTGGACATTAGGACACCCCACAGTGAATAGTAGCTGTGGATCCGTCTATGTTTGTCCTCACATAATTCACATTCTTTCTTCCCTCCATTAATGTTCGTACCTTTCCTCGGGGCATGTGAAGTGGATGTGAACTTAAACAAGGAATCATTTTTGACCATGACAGACTGTTTTCTATTTCCAACAAATAGAACAGGCTTATATCCAAACCTGAATGGAGGAGTAATAAATAATAACAATATGTTAAGCACATTGTACTCGGTCCCAAGCCACCCAAAGAGCTGAACATGCAACCAAAACACTTGTCCCTTCTCGATGTGCTATGCAATGAACTTGAATGCTCTTACAATCGTTAAAGGCATATGGTCGATATAAAAAGCATATCTGAGCAAGACTGCTAGTGTAATCATTGTACAATATATCATAGTTTATCTAGGGGCCACTATACATGTATTGCCTGAGCACTCTCAAAGGTTATACCAGTCAGCCACTTGTATTATTAACCTCATATATGCCCTAGACTGCCAGGCATGTGACCATTACTCTACTACACTAGATAATGAGGGATGTAAGTGTGCCGCCCCGTGCCGGCAGCCTGCCACTGCTCGGGTCCGGGCCTTCCGGTGGGTGGCTCGAGGGTCTCCGGACCCGGGGGATCCTGCAGACACTCCGAATGAAAAGGGTTGGGGGGATGGTGGATGTAGGACGTATATGTACGGGCTGGGCCGTACTAGGTTTGTGACGCCACCCACGATATGTGGTGAGTTTGGACACCACCTCTGCAGTTACGGGGCACCCGGGGTGAGATGTTGTGCAGCAAGTTGTTAACCCCTCCGTGGGCAGGGATGGTGGCCCCGGGACCCGTTGGGGTTTGTTGGTGCAGGGAGATGGGTGACCGCAGGGTGCTGGTGTACTCACTATTGAAGTAAACACACGAGTCTCTGGTAAACCAAAGTGATGGTGGTCGGTGCCCACAGCCGGCTGCGTTCTGGTCCCCCACCCGGCTGGTGGTCTCTGTCTTTCTCCTGCACCTTTGTGTAATGGTGGACTGCCTGTGCTTGCAACTTCAGGAGTCCGCTCCCGGCTGCATGTGGCCTAAGGAGCCCTTGCCCGCAGACGCTGGATGTGGCCTAAGGAGCCCTTGCCCGCAGACGCTGGCCCATGGGATCTATGGGCCCTAGTGGTGACCTCTTATCCCTAATCAGTTGGCTGTTATCTTCTATGAGGGACTTTGGGTGGACCAGGACCTCTAGTCCTGGCCTCAATCGGTTAATTAACCAGTTCCACTTGGTTCTGCTCCTGGCTTCAGGGTCCGAGTAACCCCCCTTTGTATTCCGGTTTCCGGGTCGGTTCCCCGTGTCGGTACCGGCGGGCTACAACCCTGTCCTGGTCCACCTCGGTTCCAGCAAGCCGTCTTCCCGTCTCCTGCTGACGGAGCCCACCGTCTGCCTCCTAGCAAGTGGCACCAGGGCTCCTACCCTGGTACCGTTCAACTTGAACTCTCCTGCTGGAGCTACACTTAGCTCCAGCCCACACTCCTCTCCAAACTGAACTTCAGACTGCAACTAACTGTTTTCCCGGCCAGGGCTGTCTAGACCCATTGGGTGGGCGTGTCCCAACTGCCTGGTCATGCCCACTGGTGTCTCTATCTTTCCCTAAGGGGGGGGACAAGGGTTTTCTGGTTGGCTGTGTGTTTCCTAGTGAGGGAACGATGTAGTGCAGGGCCTAACTGTGACTACCTGGTTTTGCCAGGGCGTCACACTACCCCTTGGTTAAACACAGACCGTCCGCGGGCTGTCCGACCACCAGCATTTATTTAACTGAAAAAGATAAAAGATGAACAGTTACAAGTATAATAACATATTTACAACAAGCATATTTTGTTTTCTTCCCTTACAGGAGGCATATGCTAAAAAGGGGAAACAGAAGGCGCATCCCCAGCATATCATGTTACTGTTTTACACCTCACGATTATGCTTGGTTCCAACACACATTTTCTTCTGTGTCCTATGTGTCTGCATAAGATCTCGTATTTTATCTAGAATTTTTATTGAATATCCATCAAATACCTATCTAAAGGATTTTTTTATTCTTATATATTTATATGTTATCATGTGCGATGCTTTTTTTCTATACACCAGCCTTCTTGCTATAATCTGTACACGGCTTCTCTTTTTTCCCACAGTCCTGAACTTTGGTTACCTCTGCTGGATTTCACTTGTCTCTGTGCGCATGCGCATTACTATATTTTCCCACGGTTTGAACTCGGCTCACCCCACTCTCTCTGAAACTTGCTTAGTCTATTCACACATGCGCCCTTCATTCTCCACTATCCCTATGATTCATTCATATATTCACTGCTTTCCAGGAATCTCTAAACACATTTCCCCAACGTATCATGTTACTGTCCTACACCTCACGGTTACACTTAACTATGACACACATTTTTCCTTTGTGTCCTATGTGTTTGCATATGATCTCGTATGCCTCACCCAACATTTCCATCTAGTCTTCGTTTCATCTTCTTTCCCCACATGTTATGCCAATTTCTCATGAACCCCCGCTTTTTTTCTTACACGCTCTCATGAATATCTTCACCATTCTTCTTTTTTTCTCACCCAATTCTCACCGGCTGATATAGAGTAATGGTTATATATAAACCCCATTATGTCCAGTCCTTTGCCTGCAGATTCGGATCAACACACTTCTTTTTGCACAAAAAATATTTTTCTCTTGCTATCCATAGTAATGACACAAAAAACACTATCTTTTTTTATTTTTATTTTTTTCATTTCCATTTATTTTTATTTTTTAATTTTATTTTTGTGGTGCACCTGTTTTTGTGTGTACATGGAAATGGGAATCGCTCTCCCCTTTCTCTTTTCCTTCTTTTCTTCTTTTTCTCCCTTTTTTTCATAATCTTTGCAGCTCATTGCACGTGTCTATGAGTCACCGCTCTGATACCATGTGGTTGTTTGACGTCAGAGCTGCTAACATGGCAGTATAGAGTCTTCTATAAGTGATCAGGTTGTAAGCTGCATGTATGATTTCTTTTTTCCCTGAAGAAGGAGACGGTCCTTGTCTCTGAAACGCGTTGGATTGACTAAAATAAAAAAGAGATTTTTCATCTTTCTGATATCAGTGATCCTTTAGCGCGGCATTAAACCCGTTTTTTCCTATATGACTTTTTTCCTTACAGGAGGCATGTTACTTTAACGTTGCACATATAAAACCGGGACGGGATGGACCGGGTCCTTCTCACTTCACCCACCCAAAACAACCTGCCCCCTGGTGCGACCGCTAAGCACTGGTGCGCACCCCTTGCCCAAGTCCAGGGTAGGTCCGGGTGTTGCCCAAACGTGCCGGGTAAAAAGTTCCTTACCCGACAGTCCTTTTTCAAGAGCCCCACGTCCAGGGGACCCCTGACCCGGAGGGTAGTCACCGGTTTTGTTGGTGACAGGGCCTCGGCCGACTCTACCGCAGGCCCATCCTCCAACCAGCCTCTCCAGAGACTGTGGCTTGGTGAGAATGTTGGTCACGGGCTATTTACAAGACCCAAAAGTTTATGGGCTGGCTCGCAAGTTCAAAGCCATTGTCCTTTTAACTATAAAACCAGGAACTGTAAGCACACAGAATCTCAACGGGGACTTTAACTGTGGGTAGCTGGGAACCGCTACCTAAACATCTTCATATTCGGGACTGGAAAGTGGCGGAGAGGGGTGGACGTGCATCTGGGCACCCATTCTCACCCTCCTTCTGATGTCAAGGGCAGACGACCCCCTCTCTCCGCAGTGCCGGGTGTAGGTCACTAGCTCCCCGGGCTCCAGGTCCCGGTCTGGGTGGCTTACGGGCAGATGAGGGGCCACGTCCCTCTGGGACACAAATATCTCGGCCTCCATGCCCGGCTCGTATATAAACCCCCATCCCCTTTGGAGGTTAAAATGCTGGACCTGGCCTTCATACGTCGGGCCCCTCACCCGGAACATGGCATTGCTCAGATTGTCCTTTTCTGTGTAGGTCCGGGACAGGAACTCCGCCTTCTGTTTCTCCCGGGCGGCGAACTCCTTCCCCAGCTGGCGCCGCTGCCAATCCCAGTACAGAGCATCGGCTGCCTGCTCCGGTTCAACCTGCGCGGGGGTACGACCGGCACCTTTGGCAACGGGGGACCCCGCTGTGACGTGGCCCACTCTGCTGCCTTGCAGCTACATCCCCGCTGTGCCTCAGCCGAGACCGGGAGTCTGGGAGCGGCCAGCGTGGCATGCGGTGCTGGCTTCCGGTCGGGGACCGCCTCCGCTGTGGCCGGGCGGGCTGCCAGGGCCGTTGTCATCTCGTGCGCGGCTTCTTCCGGGACCGGGATCGCTGTCGGGTCCAAGGCTGGACGTGGCACCTTCTGCGCGCTGGCCGGGCGTGGATCTGGTACTGGTGCCGGGGCGGTGTCTGGCTGGCTGCTAGCGGCTTCCACTTGCTAGTCCTCGCAGGCCGACGGAACAGACACTGCTGCCGGTGTTGTTGGCAGCGGACCGAGTGGGGTGGCAGCAAAAGGGACGGGCGGCGAGGGAGGCAGCGTCGCGGGCAGGGGCAGACCGGGCCCCTCAGCCTGGTCGGCCGGTCCCTGGGGAACATAGGGACGTAGGTCGCTTACCCGCTCCTCCGAGGCTGCTTCCACTACACGGGCCCGAATGGCTGCGGCTAACTCCGCCATCTCAGCCATCCATCTTTTGAGCAGAAAGCTCGCCTGTGCCTGGATCCGGCGGCACATACGCTCCATCTGGGCTTCCACCCGGTCGGCTGTTACGGGCACGGGCTCCTGCACTACGGGCTTGCCAGACGGGTCAGTCATGCTGCACAGTCGGTGGTATCCGGTAACAAGAAGGGTGGCAGGATCCTGGAGTCCCTGCCCTTTATCTGCTCTGTCACATATTGCAGAATCTTCACCCGCCCCCCTTGGTCTTTTACCGGCACTTCTTTCTGTGGCCTGTTAGTTTCATTTTGCGACTTCCGGGCTCGCTTTCCGGCCGCATTCCCAGGGGGTGGGGCTTCGGCTTTTGCGCCCTTTTCTCGGGGAAGAAGACGCTGGGCTGTAGTCTTCGCGCCCAAAATGGCGGCAAAGAAGGGAATTTTGTTACTAACCGTAAATTCCTTTTCTTCTAGCTCCAATTGGGAGACCCAGACGATTGGGTGTATAGCTACTGCCTCCGGAGGCCACACAAAGCACTACACTAAAAAGTGCAAGGCCCCTCCCCTTCTGGCTATACACCCCCCGTGGGATCACGGGCTGCTTCAGTTTTAGTGCAAAAGCAAGAAGGAGGAAAGCCAATAACTGGTTTAAACAAATTCAATCCGAAGTAACATCGGAGAACTGAAACCGTTCAACATGAACAACATGTGTACCCGAAAAAACCAAAAATCCCGAAGGAAACAGGGCGGGTGCTGGGTCTCCCAATTGGAGCTAGAAGAAAAGGAATTTACGGTAAGTAACAAAATTCCCTTCTTCTTCGGCGCTCCATTGGGAGACCCAGACGATTGGGACGTCCAAAAGCAGTCCCTGGGTGGGTAAAGTAATACCTCAAGTTTGAGCTGCAAAACAGCTCTCCCCTACGAGGAGGCAACCGCCGCCTGCAGGACTCTTCTACCTAGGCTGGCGTCCGCCGAAGCGTAGGTATGCACCTGATAATGTTTGGTGAAAGTGTGCAGACTCGACCAGGTAGCTGCCTGGCACACCTGTTGAGCCGTAGCCTGGTGTCGTAATGCCCAGGACGCACCCACGGCTCTGGTAGAATGGGCTTTCAGCCCTGATGGAACCGGCAGCCCAGCAGAACGGTAGGCTTCAAGAATTGGTTCCTTGATCCATCGAGCCAGGGTGGATTTGGAAGCCTGCGATCCTTTGCGCTTACCAGCAACAAGGACAAAGAGTGCATCCGAGCGGCGCAGGGGCGCCGTGCGGGAAATGTAGATTCTGAGTGCTCTTACGAGATCCAACAAATGCAAATCCTTTTCAAACCGATGAACTGGATGAGGACAAAAGGAAGGTAAGGAGATATCCTGATTGAGATGAAAAGAGGATACCACCTTAGGGAGAAACTCCTGAACGGGGCGCAGCACTACCTTGTCCTGGTGAAAAACCAGGAAGGGAGCTTTGGATGACAGCGCTGCCAGCTCGGATACCCTCTGAAGAGACGTGACCGCTACCAGAAAGGCCACTTTCTGTGAGAGTCGAGAAAGTGAAACATCCCTCAGAGGCTCGAAGGGCGGCTTCTGGAGAGCAACTAGTACCCTGTTCAGATCCCATGGATCTAACGGCCGTTTGTACGGAGGGACGATGTGACAAACCCCCTGCAGGAACGTGCGTACCTGAGGAAGTCGTGCTAGACGCTTTTGAAAAAATACCGATAGCGCTGAGACTTGCCCTTTAAGGGAGCCGAGTGATAAGCCTTTTTCCAAACCGGATTGCAGGAAGGAAAGAAAAGTAGGCAATGCAAATGGCCAGGGAGACACTCCCTGTGCCGAGCACCAGGATAAGAAAATCTTCCACGTTCTGTGGTAGATCTTAGCAGACGTGGGCTTCCTAGCCTGTCTCATGGTGGCCACTACCCCTTGGGATAATCCTGAAGATGCTAGTATCCAGGACTCAATGGCCACACAGTCAGGTTCAGGGCCGTAGAATTCAGATGGAAAAACGGCCCTTGTGACAGTAAGTCTGGCCGGTCTGGTAGCGCCCACGGTTGGCCGACCGTGAGATGCCACAGATCCGGATACCACGACCTTCTCGGCCAGTCTGGAGCGACGAGCAGGACGCGGCGGCACTTGGACCTGATCTTGCGTAGCACTCTGGGCAAGAGTGCCAGAGGGGGAAACACATAGGGCAGCTGGAACTGCGACCAATCTTGCACTAAGGCGTCTGCCGCCAGAGCTCTGTGATCGCGAGACCGTGCCATGAAAATTGGGACCTTGTTGTTGTGCCGGGACGCCATTAGGTCGACGTCCGGCCTTCCCCAGCGGCGACAGATTTCCTGAAACACATCCGGGTGAAGGGACCATTCCCCTGCGTCCATACCCTGGCGACTGAGGAAGTCCGCTTCCCAGTTTTCTACTCCGGGGATGTGAACTGCGGAGATGGTGGAGGCCGTGGCTTCCACCCACATCAGAATCCGCCGGACTTCCTGGAAGGCTTGCCGACTGCGTGTCCCGCCTTGGTGGTTGATGTAAGCCACCGCTGTGGAGTTGTCCGACTGAATTCGGATCTGCTTTCCTTCCAGCCACTGCTGGAAGGCTTGTAGGGCAAGATACACTGCCCTGATTTCCAGAACATTGATCTGAAGGGTGGACTCCTGCTGAGTCCACGTACCCTGAGCCCTGTGGTGGAGAAAAACTGCTCCCCACCCTGACAGACTCGCGTCTGTCGTGACCACCGCCCAGGATGGGGGTAGGAATGACCTTCCCTGTGATAATGAGGTGGGAAGAAGCCACCATTGAAGAGAGTCCTTGGCCATCTGGGAAAGGGAGACTTTCCTGTCTAAGGACGTCGACTTCCCGTCCCATTGGCGGAGAATGTCCCATTGAAGTGGGCGCAGATGAAACTGCGCAAACGGGACTGCCTCCATTGCTGCCACCATCTTCCCCAGGAAGTGCATGAGGCGTCTTAAGGGGTGCGACTGGCCTTGAAGGAGAGAGTGCACCCCTGTCTGTAGTGAACGCTGCTTGTCCATCGGAAGCTTCACTATCGCTGAGAGAGTATGAAACTCCATGCCAAGATATGTTAGTGATTGGGTCGGTGCCAGATTTGACTTTGAAAAGTTGATGATCCACCCGAAAGTCTGGAGAGTCTCCAGCGCAACGTTCAGGCTGTGTTGGCATGCCTCTTGAGAGGGTGCCTTGACAAGTAGATCGTCCAAGTAAGGGATCACCGAGTGTCCCTGAGAGTGCAAGACTGCTACCACTGCTGCCATGACCTTGGTGAAAACCCGTGGGGCTGTCGCCAGACCAAACGGCAGGGCTACGAACTGAAGGTGTTCGTCTCCTATAACGAAGCGTAGAAAACGCTGGTGCTCTGGAGCAATCGGCACGTGGAGATAAGCATCTTTGATGTCTATTGATGCTAGGAAATCTCCTTGAGACATTGAGGCAATGACGGAGCGGAGAGATTCCATCCGGAACCGCCTGGTTTTCACGTGCTTGTTGAGCAGTTTTAGGTCCAGAACAGGACGGAAAGAGCCGTCCTTTTTTGGCACCACAAACAGATTGGAGTAAAAACCTTGACCTCGTTCCTGAAGAGGAACAGGGATCACCACTCCTTCTGCCCTTAGAGAGCACACCGCCTGCAGAAGAGCATCGGCTCGGTCGGGATGTGGGGAAGTTCTGAAGAACCGAGGCGGAGGACGAGAACTGAACTCTATCCGGTACCCGTGAGACAAAATGTCTGTTACCCACCGGTCTTTGACCTGTGGCAGCCAAATGCCGCAAAAGCGGGAGAGCCTGCCACCGACCGAGGATGCGGAGAGAGGAGGCCGAAAGTCATGAGGCAGCCGGCTTGGAAGTGGTACCTCCGGCTGCTTTCTTTGGGCGTGAGTGAGTCCGCCAGGAATCTGAGCTCCTCTGCTCCTTCTGAGTCCTTTTGGACGAGGAGAATTGGGCCCTGCCCGAACCTCGAAAGGACCGAAACCTCGACTGTCCCTTCCACTGTTGAGGTTTGCTTGATTTGGGCTGTGGTAAGGAAGAGTCCTTACCCTTGGACTGTTTAATGATTTCTGCCAATTGCTCACCAAACAGTCTGTCTTGAGATAATGGCAAACTGGTTAAGCATTTTTTGGAAGCAGAATCTGCTTTCCATTCCTTTAACCATAAGGCTCTGCGCAAAACCACAGAGTTGGCGGACGCTATTGACGTACGGCTGGTAGAGTCCAAGACCGCATTGATAGCGTAAGTCGCAAACGCAGACATTTGCGATGTCAAGGACGCCACTTGCGGCACTGATGGACGTATGACAGAGTCCACCTGCGCCAGACCAGCTGAAATAGCTTGGAGTGCCCACACGGCTGCGAATGCTGGGGCAAACGACGCGCCGATAGCTTCATAGACAGATTTCAACCAAAGGTCCATCTGTCTGTCATTGGCATCTTTAAGTGAAGCCCCATCTTCCACTGCAACTATGGATCTAGCCGCAAGCCTGGAGATTGGGGGGTCCACCTTTGGACACTGGGTCCAGCGTTTGACCACGTCAGGGGAAAAAGGATAACGTGTATCCTTAAGACGTTTGGAGAAACGCTTATCAGGATAAGCATGGTGTTTCTGGACTGCTTCTCTGAAGTCAGCGTGGTCCAGGAAAGTACTCAATTTACGTTTGGGATACCTGAAATGGAATTTCTCCTGCTGTGCTGCTGCTTCCTCCGCTGGGGGAGAAATATCCAGCAGTCTATTGATGGCCGCTATAAGATCATTCACCATGGCGTCACCATCAGGGGTATCCAGGTTGAGAGCAGTCTCAGGATTAGACTCCTGATCACCTAGCTCTGTCTCATCATACAGAGAATCCTCTCGCTGAGACCCTGACCAGCGTGATGACGCCGAGGGTCTCTCCCAGCGAGCTCGCTTAGGCTGCCTGGGACTGTCGTCCGAGTCAGAGCCTTCAGCCTGTGATGTCTGGGACCCCCTTGGAGCACGGATTAGTTCCAACTGAGGGGGACTAGAATCAGCAGTACCCATGGTCTGAGTGACCGGCCTGGACTGCAAAGTTTCCAGAATTTTTGTCATAGTCACAGACATCTTATCAGCAAAAACTGCAAACTCTGTCCCCGTCACCGGGGCAGGGATCACAGGCGTCTCTGCCTGGGCCACTACTAGCATAGACTCCGGCTGACGAAGTGGCACAGGGACCGAACATTGCACACAATGGGGGTCAGTGGAACCTGCCGGTAGATCAGCCCCACATGCGGTACAGGCAGCATATGAAGCCCGTGCCTTGGCACCCTTGCTTTTTGCGGATGACATGCTGTTGTCTCCTCAGAGCAATATAGGGGTATAAGCCAAGAAGCGACCGTACAGTGCAATATATAGGTACAGATAAAAGTACACAGAAAACAACACTGTGGCACTAGTGGGGTCAGCACTTAGGTGCTGCTTACCGCCCGCTAAACAGCGGGTGTGTGGTCACCAGAATCCCCTGTCTGGGTCTCCCAGGGCTATGTCCGTTCTCCAGCTCAGACTGCGTGCAGGAATGGCTGCCGGCGTCCTGTGAAGAGGGGCGGGCCGTGGGCGTGCTGCAGACAAGAGCGGGAAACTGGCGTCCCACTGTGCCCAGTGAGAGGGCTGGAGTATGTAAATAAGACTCCAGCCCTCGGCGCTGCTATTGTACAGCGTCTCTCCCCTTCCCTGACTGACAGGGCTGGGGGCGGGAACGAAGCGTAGCTATGCCGCAGAAGCCGGGGACTAAATTTATAAGCGCTGCCGTCGTAAAAGCACGGTCGGCGCAAAGTCCCCGGCGCACCACAAGTCTCAGCCGCGCCGCAGTCACCATGGCGGCCGGTGCGGCAGTTCCCCACACATAAACTCACTCAGCTAAGCTGCAGTGAGTATAACCCAAGCGCGCAGCGCTACTGTCCCCGGCGCACTAGAACACCCAGCAACGCTGGAGTGCGTCTGTGCCTGTCTGTACGGGGACACAGAGTACCTTGAATGTTGCAGGGCCTTGTCCCTGATGATACCCAGCTCCGTATCCAGCAGGATCTCCGGGTCTGTGGATGGAGCCCGGCCTCAGAGTCTGGAGGCCGGTAAGATCCCACTTCACCAGAGCCCTTCAGGGGGATGGGGAAGGAAAACAGCATGTGGGCTCCAGCCTCCGTACCCGCAATGGGTACCTCAACCTTAACAAACACCGCCGACAAAAGTGGGGTGAGAAGGGAGCATGCTGGGGGCCCTAGTATGGGCCCTCTTTTCTTCCATCCGACATAGTCAGCAGCTACTGCTGACTAAACAGTGGAGCTATGCGTGGATGTCTGACCTCCTTCGCACAAAGCATAAAACTGAAGCAGCCCGTGATCCCACGGGGGGTGTATAGCCAGAAGGGGAGGGGCCTTGCACTTTTTAGTGTAGTGCTTTGTGTGGCCTCCGGAGGCAGTAGCTATACACCCAATCATCTGGGTCTCCCAATGGAGCGCCGAAGAAATGGCGACTTCTGAAGATTTGACAACGGATCACCGCCGACCGTCCAACACAAGGCGCACTTCCAAAAGGTAAGTGGATGGGTAAGAATCCTGTTCGTGGCGCCAAGTTTCAGGATGTGCCGCCCCCATGCCAGCAGCCAACGCTGCTCGGATCTGGGCCTTCAGGGGTGGTGGCTCGAGGGTCTCCGGACTCGGGGGTCTCGCGGACACGCCGAATAAATGGGGGGACGTAGATGTACGGGCTAGGCCGTAGTAAGTTCGTGACACCACCCACGGTGTGTGGTGAGGTGGGACACCACCGCTGCTGTTATGGGGCGCCCGGGGGAGATGTTGTGCAGCAAGTTGTTAACCCCTCCGTGGGTAGGGATGGTGGCCCCAGGACCCGGGGGCTCGGTGCAGGGTATGGCGACCGCAGGGGGTGTTGGTGTACTCACTGTTGGGCCCCCTTCACACGTCCATGAAACACGTGCGTGTTTGGTCCGTTTCCATATGTACCGGAGACATGGACACACGTACTCCAATGCTATTCAATGTTTGGAGTTACACGTGCGTTTTTCCATTAGGTCCGTGTGTCCGTGTGCGTGATACGTATGTGTATCCGTATTGCACGGATGCACATCCGTTTTCTGCACGGAACACGAGGACACACACCCAATGAAAGTCTATGGGTCCGTGAGCACACGTACGTGACACGGATGCATCTCCATATGGTCCGTGTACGTTGTGTGCTTTTTTGAAGCGATGTAGGTCATTCTTTTTTATTCTGTGTATGTCAGTCAATCTCCCTCAGTCCGTCGGTCGGTCTCTCTGTCCCTCTCTCAGTCTGTCGGTCAGTCTCCCCCCTCTCTCATACTCACCGATCCACGATCACCAGCGCGGCGCTGCACAGCCCTTAAAAAAAACTCCGGCGGCTTTTACTTTTTTGAACAAGCTGGCCGCTCATTAATCAATTCCCTGCTTTCCCCGCCCACCGGCGCCTATGATTGGTTGCAGTGAAACACACCCCCACGCTGAGTGGCAGCTGTCTCACTGCAACCAATCACAGCCGCCGGTGGGCGTGTCTATATCGAGCAGTAAAAAAAATAAATAATTAATTAATAAAATACGACGTGCGGTTCCCCCCAATTTTGATACCAGCCAGGGTAAAGCCAAACGGCTGAAGCCTGGTATTCTCAGGATGGGGAGCTCCACGTTATGGGGAGCCCCCCAGCCTAACAATATCAGCCAGCAGCCGCCCGGAATGGCCGCATCCATTAGATGCGACAGTCCCGGGACTGTACCCGACTCATCCCGATTTGCCCTGGTGCGTTGGCAATCGGGGTAATAAGGAGTTAATGGCAGCCCATAGCTGCCACTAAGTCCAAGATTAATCATGATAGGCGTCTCCCCGAGATACCTTCCATGATTAACCTGTAAGTTAAAGAAAATAAGCACACACAACGAAAAATCCTTTATTTGAAATAATACACAAAAAAACCTACCCTCGTTCACCACTTTGTTAAGCCCCGAAAACCCCTCAGCTCCGGCGTAATCCATGGAGGTCCCGCAACGCTCTCAGCTCTGCTACATGAAGGTGACTGGAGTTGCAGTAGAACACCGCTGCTCCTGTCAGCTCCACCCAGCAACTGAGGTGAGTAGCGCAATCAGCGATGATGTCACTCAGGTCACTCGCGGCCACCGCTGGATCCTCCAACTGTGACAACAAGTCGCCCGAGTGACAGCGATGAAGTCACAGGTGAGTTGCAGTCTCGGGTGGAGGATCCAGCTGGCCGCGGGTAACCTGAGTGACAGCAGCGCTAATCGCGCTGCTCACTTCAGTTACTCAGGGGATTAGCAGTCACCGGTGAGTCCTTCACTGGTGACCGCTAATCAGTACGCGACACATACAGAGCCGAGGGATGACAATGAAGTCGGGTACAGTTCACCCGAGTTCATTCTAATCGCGCGACTCTTTCTGCTGTTAGCCGGCATGTAGCAACGTCATTGTGCATCACACACGGACATTCCACACGGGCAGCACACGGACATGTCACTTACGTATCTCACGCACACACGGACATTCCACACGCACACACGGCTAGCATACGCCATTCACACGGATGCCACACGTACCATAAAAACGGACATAAAACGGAACACGGAACGTAACACACGTGCGTGTTTTTCACGGACGTGTTAAGGGGGCCTTAGTAAAACACACAAGTCTCTGGTAAACCAAGGTTATTGTGGCCGGTGCCGTGGCCGGTTGCGTTCGGGTCCCCCACCCGGCTGGTGGTCTCTCTCCTTTTCTTGCACTGCTTTGTGTAAGGTGGACTTTCCTAGTGTGAAACTCAGGAGTCCGCTCCCGGCTTGATGTGGCCTAAGGAGCCGTGCCCGTAGACGCTGACCCATGGGATCTATGGGCCCTGCGGTGACCTCTTATCCCTAAGTGGTGCGCTGTTGTCTTCTATGAGGGACTTTGGGTGGATCAGGACCTTTAGTCCTGGCCTCAATCAGTTAATTAACCAGTTCCACTTGGTTCTGCTCCTGGCTTCAGGGTCCGAGTACCCCCCCTTTGTGCTCCGGTTTCCGGGTTGGTTCCCTGTGTCGGTACCGGCGGGCTACAACCCTATCCCGGTTCATCTCGGTTCCACCGAGCCGTCTTCCCGTCTCCTGCTGACAGAGACCACCGTCTGCCTCCTAGCCAGTGGCACCAGGGCTCCTACCCTGGTCCCGTTCAACTTGAACTCTCCTGCTGGAGCTACACTTAGCTCCAGCCCACACTCTTCTCCAAACTGAACTTCAGAGTGCAACTAACTGTTTTTCCGCCCCGGGCTGTCTAGACCCCTGGGTGGGCGAGTCCCAACCGCCTGGTCATGCCCACTGGTGTGTCTATCTTTCCCTAAGGAGGTTGACTAGGGTTTCCTGGTTGGCTGTGTGTTTCCTAGTGAGGGAACAGTGTAGTGCGGGGCCTAACTGTGACTACTTGGTTTTGCCAGGGCGTCACATATGTATGCCTGTATGTGTATGTGTTTGTCTGCGTGTGATGGAGCCCACTGAGACTCTTTCGCCTGGGGCACACAAAAACCTGGAGCCGGCTCTGGGTGACGGGACAGTAGGTAAGGGTGTAGATAGTAGTTCGGTGCTATAGTGGACTGAGGGTTACTGCAGGTTGTAGGCTTGTCGGAACAGGTGGGTGTTCAGGTTCCTTTTAAAGCTTCCCACGGTAGGCGAGAGTCTGATATGTTGTGGCAGAGCGTTCCAGAGTATGGGAGATGCGCGGGAGAAATATTGGATGCGGTGGTTGGAAGAGGAGATAAGAGAGGAGTAGAGAAGGAGATCTTGTGAGGAACGAAGGTTACGTGCAGGTAAGTGCCGGGAGACAAGGTCACAGATGTATGGAGGAGACAGGTTGTGGATGGCTTTGTAGGTTATGGTTAGGGTTTTGAACTGGAGTTGTTGGGGAATAGGGAGCCAGTGAAAAGATTGGGAGAGAGGATAGGTCGGGAGGTAGCGGGGGGGGGGGGGTCAGGTGGATTAGTCGGGCAGCATAGTTTAAAATAGATTGTAGGGGTGTGAGACTTTTAGAAAGGAGGCCACAGGGCAGGAGGTTGCAATGGTCCAGGCGGGAGATAATAAGGGCATGCACTAGGGTTTTTGCAGCTTCTTGGGAAAGGAATGTACAAATCTGTACTGTGCCCAGTATTGCAATTCAGTCATATTTAACACAATATAGAAAAGCTGCAATACCAGACAAAGCCTGTTGCTGAGGGTGGCATTGTTTGTGGAAAAAAAAGCAGATTCTTTTTATTTTAATCTCAAGCAATCCCATTAGAGACAGGGTAAGACGTTTGCTGGGGAACTAGCCAAATACCAGAGTGTGATTGACAGTGCCCAATTACTATTTATTCCATATGGCCTATGTATTTCACTCTCACGGTACATCCTCTCTACCTCTTATCTGGTGGTATGTATCAGACGCATATTTCTTTGATATTCTTTTCATCCTGGCAGCTACGTACATAGAAATGTCTATGCTTATCTGCTGCATTAATGGATTAGCATCTATTTCCAAGCATAGAGAACTTATAATAACAGAGATCATACTAAGCATCCTAATGGAGTATTCCCACAATAGTGTCTACTCAAACATGTCGGACACTCACTGCTGGAGGTGCCTTTCACTATCTCTCCATTAAAACAAACACTTATTGATTCAGGGCATTATTGCCGGAGCTAAACGTACTATTCTTGAAATACCGCTGAAAATCCTTAAAGACTAATGTATCTGTCAGGGAAGCATGGGACACAACACGATACACAACATAACAAAGGGGTACATCGGGGACATTATATCACAATGGGTCCTGGCGCTAGTGAAGGGGGAAGATGGGACACCTCCTTCACTCACCTGCAGGTTCCGCTATACAGGTTCCGCACCTGTCTCTAAACAGGATACCTTAGACACTAACAGACTCTGTAATAGCCATGGCTAGTGAGAGGGCAGGTGCGGGAAATAAGCCCTAACATTGCACTAATACACATTAAAAGGGAAGGAAAGACAGGCCGGGGAAACACAACAACAGACAACTGCAGTCAGCACCAGGACTGCAGCCTCCACAGCAACTTGCAGAGAGGGCTCCACCAGCTCCTTCCACCTTCAGGCCAGGCATCCAAATGAATGAGAAAATAACCGGCACCCACTACAGGAAGCAGAGGGTATATATATAGGGACCGGGAGTGGTCTCAAACTGGAAACACCTGAGAAGGTGATGAGAATGCTTGCTGGCAAGGAATACTGACATTAACTCATTCATTGCCAAAAGAAAGCTAATACATTTACTATGGAGATTCTTGCATGGAAATAACTTCCTTGCCCTGAATCTGTCACCAGTATCATAATGCACAATGACAGCCGTGACAGTATCTCATAGATGACTAACAGTTTTTGCTCCATGACATTTTCATGTTCATGTAAAAGATGCTGTCAGTGCACCTTCAAGACTAAAACCAGTAAAAGAGCTCGTATTACACAAGTTTTCTCCTCCTGCAACTGTGACACCCTGGCCTATCAGGTCGTCACAGGGTATTGTGTAATCTGCTCATCTGTGCGATATCCACTTCCTCCTTGGTTAAGGGTCCCTAACCTTTGGTGTTGCCAAGAACAAGCTAATTAAAATCCTAGGAACACTCTGCACCACACCCACCAGACACACCAGTGGACAGCCTGAGTGGAATAGGATCGCCCACTTGGGGGGTTGGTTAAGGGGGGGCCAGGAGTGTCAGGAGACGAGCAGTTGAGAAGTGACTCTCAAGAAGAGAGTTCAGGAGCTGGGCTCCTTGGAACTACTAGGTGGCAGACGTTTGTCTGGGTCTGGTAGGAGCTAGACCCCGGTCACAGGGGATCGTGACAAGGGGCACAGACTGTCGAGGAGGACAGCTGGCGGCCTTGTGCCATCACCGGGCAGAGCCCAGGGCACGACGGGGTACGTGGACCCTAGGTCAGAGAGTAGCTTCAGGCATCCTGACAATTTATCCGATGAGAATGAAGCCTTCAAGATCGTTCTCAACCCGCTCCAAAATCGGGGTACTAGCACAATGAGGGGAATAGGACTTTCCACACATACTGTCCAGAAAATCCCAAGCGTGAACCCTGAGAGCAAGTTTACCCAGTTAGCCATACTGGGGAGCGGGACCCATTTAGTTTCACACTAGAGGGACCAACGAGAAGACAAGGTGCCAAGGCAAAGGTCACAGACTAACAGGTAACACAAATGGCCACGGGATCCAGGCGTGCTCCCTCCCATCGGCAGCGGTGTCCAGAACTTTGGTTTACTGCAGTTGTTGGTGTCAATGTTATTGGACTGAGTACACAAGTGACCCTTACCGTCCCAATGGCACATCCCTGTCCTCATCACCGAGTCCTGGGGCATTCCCCCCCTACCCATGGAGGGGTTAAACAGCTGGCTGCCCACACCATCGCCAACGGGTACTCCCAATTGCAGCGGTGGTACTCCACCTTACCACGCACCACAGGTGGCGTCATGAACTTTCCACACCATCCCTTGTATATAACCCTCCTTGGCTTGAGGAGCCGTACGGCTCCTGGGTCCGGAACCCTCTCGAGCCACCGCGGATCCGGATCCGAGCAGCCCGGCTGCTGATTCGGGGGGGGGGAGGGGGTGACACTCCCTCCAGCTGAACACAACTTCCAAGATCAGAGCTAACTCAATTCTGGCAGTTTCCACCACTTTGAAGCTTCCAATAACGACTGCAGCATCTAAGCAGTTAGTCACTCCATCACCATTAGCGTTGTGATGGCTGGCACTTAGAAAATTCTGTAAAAAATGTAAAAAAAATGTAAAAAGTATTAAAATAAATACTAAAAAAAATTATATATACTGTATATTTCTTTAAAGTATACATAATTGGCAACACAGGACTCTGCAAAATCTCAACCTCAGCTTCACTCGTTGTCTATGGGACTTCAGGGGAAAGCTGAGTACATACTCTGCAGATCCCCAGTGGTCAGACCCCCAAAGATCAGTAAGTTATCCCCAATCCCATAAATAGGAGATTCTTTCAACTGTGGGAATACCAATTTAATCACTACATATTTTTGCAAATGATCCAAAACATATAATAGGGATCAGAACTTTTAAGGTAATTTTTGAAGGGATGATGATCGCCTCAATGATCTTTCCTGTTCCTGATCATTTTCCCACGTACACACGGTCAGCAAATGATCAGAAATAATTTGCATCATTATCGATAATTTTATCTTTTATGCTGACCCAAAAATTATTGTTGGTCAGCACTAGAGCCACTGCGGAAAGAGTTTTTATTGAAGCTTTTAGGATTATTGCACCATGGGAAATAAAATAAAAAGAGCCTTTTGACCTACTATATTATTGATCTGCCCCATCTTTTGCCCATTTAATAGAAGTATAGAGAGTTTAGATATGCAAAACCTGAAAAAAACTGATGGTTTCATGTCGGTAGCAAATCCCCTGTTTATATAGGATGAAGTACTGCCAATAATGATTATTTTATGCCACCATAAACAGTTTAATCACCCAACAAGTGCCATGCCGGGTGTGTACAGACACTCAGCATGCAGCACAACACAAGGGTGACATCGGGATGTGTATAGAAGGAAGGCTCTGGTGGTAGGGAGAGGGGACACCTCCTTTCAACTTACCTGAGTCTATACCCTACATTTCCTAACATCCTTATATGGGTCCTTCTCCCCGTCGCCATCACATGTCTAGGCTCTCACTTGCTTTGAACTTACCCTGGCTAATGAGCAGGCTGGCGAGAAAACTAGTCTCCCCACTGCAATAATACAACACAAGGTAAGGGAGACCAGACAGAGGGAAAATAAACACAAAAAGGAAAACACTCTAAGCTACTCCAATGCAGCTAAACACCACAGCTGCAATAGTCACAACTTTTCAGCTTCTTCCAGAGACATGCTCCTTGCATAGTGTTCAGCATATAAATGGGAATCTATAACCAGCGTCAGATGGTAAGACACGTGACTTTTTATAGCAAGTGGGAGTGGTCACAAAAGAGCTGCACCTGAGATTAAGGCTACAAAGGATAGTCAGATAGGAAAAAGACCTTAACCACTGCTGCACTAAAAGAAAGTAGATTTGCTCAAATACAGTACAAGTTGTATACCAACGCATAATAAAGCGTTGTGACCTTCAGGTACCTCCCTGGTACATTACATCAGCATACCAATTGCACACACCCTCAAAACTTGCAACATCTATGGCATTGTGCTGCTATAACGCCTGCTTGGATCCACATATTCAGACGGGCTGTAATGGACAGGCTAGAGGGAAGTCACTCACCAAGCAGGACCCCTAGAACCATGAAACCCTTTAACCCCTATACAGGGATTTGGAATTACACAGGGCCCAAGGTGATCACTACCTGTGGAAAGCTGCAGTCCGATAAGAGTAGTAGTCAGGCAGGGTCGAGCTGGGAAATGCAAAACAGCACTGCTGGCATCGACTCCTCTCCCATCACCAGCATTATCCACAGCAGGAACACGGCGTCACCTGGTGATCGAAGTAGAGGTCGCTGGAGCGGACTCCGGTGGGGACGTAACAGCTGCGTGATAAAACTGCACATTTAAGGGTAGACAGACACGGTGAGTAAAATGGAGATAGTGGAATGCGATAACAAATTGCATTCCACCCTGACCAATGTTACTCTATGGGGCTGCTCCCATGTGTAATTTTTTTCTCTGCCCTAATCGGACTGAGAAAACAGTTGCAGCATGCTGCGGGTGGAATCCGGTCCATATTCATTGGCACCCATACAAGTTTATGGGTGTGAGACAAACATCGCTCTGCACTCACATTACACCGAAGTGCAGTGTGAAAATCGCATCAGCTGGTAGTGTAGAAGATGAAGAGATTAGTTCCTCCCTCTCCTCCACAGCTGTGATCTGATTGCAGGATTGCATTACAGTTTAATGACACTCGGCTTACACTCGCAGCACAGCAGGAGATGGGGGTCATTAGCAGAACGCATCGGATGCTAAATGCTCGTATGTCCTCAGCCTTAAGGGCACTTTACACACAGCGACATCGCTACGATGTCGCTGGTGAAAGCACCCGCCCCCGTCGGTTTTGCGTTACGGGAAAATCGCTGCCCATGGCGCACAACATCGCTAACACCCATCACACGAACTTACCTGCCTAGCGACGTCGCTGTAGCTGGCGAAGCACTTTCTTTCTAAGGGGGTGGTTCGTGCGGCGTCACAGCAGCGTCACTAAGCGGCCGCCCAATAGAAGTGGAGGGGCGGAGATGAGCAGCCGTAACATCCCACCCACCTCCTTCCTTCCTCATTGTGGGCGGCCGCAGGTACGGTGATGTTGCTCGTTCCTGTGGTGTCACACATAGCGATGTGTGGTGCCGCAGGAACGACGAACAACATCGTACCTGCCGCAGCAACGATATTTGAGATTAGAACGACGTGGCAACGATCAACGATATGGTGAGTAATTTTGCTCGTTAGCGGTCGTTCCTATGTTTCACACACAACGACGTCGCTAACGAGCCCGGATGTGCGTCACGAATTCCGTGACCCCCAACGACATCTCGTTAGCGATGTCGTTGCGTGTAAAGCCCCCTTTGGAGTGGCCTTTTATTGTGGCCAGCCTAAACTTGTTTTGTCAATTACAAGTAATTCCGACCAACACTTATAAGGTCCCACATTCACACGTCGTTCCTATGAATGATGCATGAGTAACGCCCCACGAAATATGTGACTGTTTACAAATACATCAATCAGAAACCTGCCCGTGATTACCTGTCATGAGTCAGAGCGCGCAGGTGATATTCGATAGCCCGCACTGCCATGTGCGTTTAATAAAATGTTGGCTCCCTCTTGTTGCTTTCAGATCTAGAAGGGATGGCTTATAGGGAAGATGATTAATGGGTGCACTGATAAAGCCGCCCTGAACATCTGTGGATTACATTCATTTATTAAATTATAGAAATATGAACGTTAATGAGTGAAAGATACTTATTTTGCCATCAATCAAAGTAAACTCAGGAAATACTTAAAAGAACATTTTTTTGCTTTTAATATTTGAACCTGAAACGGTTCTGAAATCTGAATCCTAATAAAAGAATGTGAAATGTGCCATCATGAGGAAATATGTTTTTACAGGTGCACCAAATATTCTATTTTTATTGAATATTTGGACAATGTAGAGCATGTTATAAGGTGGGTTACCGCCACATGGCATCTATTAATGAAATGTATTAGAACGTTCCTGTCACTGGCTTTACAAAATCAACATTTTTGTGGTATTAGATATCGAGTAACACTATACGACACCATGTTCAAGAGAAGTCACTGCAAAAGAAAAAAAAAATCCGGAGAAAATAAAGGCTTGTTTCTCAGCCGATTTCTAACTGAGACTTCTCTCGTGCTGCCCCTGTTTGTGGCACTCTCTCCTCTTCTCAATGGTTACATGAACAAAAATAGAGATGATTCAAAGGTGGCACTCACCATCCAATAAAAAAAACCCCTTGTATTTCTTGATTTTTAAAAGCATGGATGCAGGAGAAGCGCAGCTCTGCGCAAAACGGCCGTTGTCCACAACACTGTCTCCTGAGTCTATGCTTTTAGGCTACATGTACATACATGTTTTTGCTGCATTTTTTGGTGCAGTTTTGTTGTCGGAAAGTTCTCACTTTTGACTTCCCAGCAAAGTCTATGAGAATTCAGATTTGCTGTGCACACATTGCAGTTTTTTCGTCTGCAGTTTATTTGTCTGTAGCATATTGATTTATTTTGCGTTTTGTCCCTGCGTTTCTCACTACTGATAAGAGGACTCGCAAATCAATCCCCCGCCAACTCGGGGTAGGTGGGGGATTGATCCCTGGTATCCGGCCGGATGTCGGTCCCCATATAATCTATGGGGACCAGAATTCGATGCAAAGGGGTAGGAGCAAGTGCTACATACTTACCAAGTCACCAGGGCGGCTGTCACACTGCTCCCCCCTCAGCTTATTCACTTCCGGGGCCGCTGATTACCTTATCTATCTATCTATCTTTCTACCTATTTATCTATCTTTCCATCTATCTATTTATTTATCTTTCCATCTATCTGTCCCTCTATCTATATATCTATCTCTCTATCTATCTCTCTATCTATCCCTCTATATCTAGTTATCTACCTATCAATATCTATCTATCCCTCTATATATCTGTCCCTCTATCTCTCTATCTATCCATCTATCTATCCCTCTATCTATCTATCTATCTATCTATTCATCTATCCCTCTATCTATCCCTCAATCTATCTGTCCCTCTATCTATCTATCTATCTATCTATCTCTCTATCTATCTCTCTATCCCTCTATATCTAGTTATCTATCTATCAATATCTATCTATCTCTCTATCTATCCCTATCTATTTATATATCTATCTCTCTATCTATCCCTCTATATCTAGTTATCTATCTATCAATATCTATCTGTCCCTCTATCTCTCTATCCATCTATCTATCCCTCTATCTATCTATCTATCTATCTATCTATCCCTCTATCTATCCCTCTATCTATCTATCTATCTATCTATCCCTCTATCTATCCCTCTATCTATCTATCTATCCCTCTATCTATCTATCCCTCTATCTATCCCTCTATCTATCTATCCCTCTATCTATCTATCCCTCTATCTATCCCTCTATCTATCTATCCCTCTATCTATCCCTCTATCTATCCATCTATCTATCCATCTATCCCTCTATCTATCTATCCCTCTATCTATCTATCCCTCTATCTATCCCTCTATCTATCCCTCTATCTATCCCTCTATCCATCTATCTATCCCTCTATCTATCTATCTATCCCTCTATCCATCTATCTATCCCTCTATCTATCTATCTCTCTATCTATCCCTCTATCTATATAGCTATCTCTCTATCTATCTATCTATCACTCTATCTATCCCTCTATCTATCTATCTATCTGTCGCGGGCGGAGGAGGGGATGCTGCGCTCACCCACTGCTTGGATCTGGCTGCTCTGCTGCTCGGTGGTGGCTCGAGCGGTGGGCCGGATCCCGGGGACTCGAGCGGCGTTCCTCGCCCGTGAGTGAAAGGGGGTGGTGTGGTTTTGGTTTAGGGATATTGTTCGTGACGCCACCCACGTTGGTGGTGAGATTGGTGACACCACCGCTGCTCTGGACGGGGATCCCGGGAGCGATGACAGGGAGCAGCTTGGATGTTATTTCTCCCCTCCGTAGGTAGGGGGGTCGGTTGTCCTGGGGCCCGGTGAAGGAGGTAGGGAATGCAGGCAGGTTACGGGGCCTGGTGAGGTGCAGGGTCGCAGGGGCAGCGCTGTGCCGCACGGCACGGTGGTACTCACTCAGCCAGTAATTCACATGGAGTCTCTGGTCAAACAAATGGCTGGATGGACGGGTCCCACAGACGGCTGCGGTGTTTCTCCTCCTGGCAGGTTGATGGTGATTGCCTTTCCCTGCACCTATGTTGTATTACGGTTCCAATGGCTTCCCACCGGTAACCCGCTCCCCAGCTTGGATGGATGCTGAAGGAGCCCCTTTTGCCCGCAGACTCTGGCCCTGGGAATTGTAGCCTTGGCGGTGACTGTGTTTCCCTCTACAGTGTGAGCTGTTGCCTTCAATCGGGTCTTGACTGCTGGGAAACCCCGGAGGTTCCCTTCGCTAACGGATTTGACCAATTTAACGGCGACTCCTAGCCTGGTCGGGGAACGTAACCCTGCCGTTTGGTGCTGGCTTCTCTTTACTTGCCGATCCGGTACCGCCGGGCCACCGCCCGTCCATGGTCCATACGGTTTGCTCCAATTAGCCTCTCCTGCAGACGGTCACCACCGTCTGCCAACCTTGCTGTCACGTCCGGGCCACACACCCGGACCGCCTTCAGTCTGCTTCTCTGGCTTCAACCTTAAACTCTCCACCCTCTACTCCAAACTGAACTGAACTAAAACTGAACTGACTCCTTTTCCCGCCTCCAGGACTGTGAACTCCCCGGTGGGCGGGACCAACCGCCTGGCCCACCAACTGGTGTGGACATCAGCCCCTGGAGGAAGGCAACAAGGATTTTGTGTTTGGCTTAGATGTGCCTAGCCGGGATGTGGGGTGTGTTGGTGTAGTACCTGTGACGTCCTGGCTTGTCCAGGGCGCCACATTACCCCTTAGTAAAATGCAGACCGTCCGCGGGCTGCCCGTCCACTACCGGTTTTATTTTAACTGTAAAAGATAGGAAAACGGTAAACATGTAAAAACAAGCATATCTCAATCTTCCCACATCGGGAGGCATATTTCTTAAACGTTACCAAACATTTTTAATAAATACGGTTACGGCTTCTGCTCTCTCCCACCCAAGCAACCTGGCCCTGATGCTGCCCCTAAGCAAATGGGCATCACCCCTTGACCCCAGTCCAGCACCAAGTTGCCCGAGTGGCTTCTGTCTCTTTCAGGGGACCCACGTCCATGGGGAACCCCTGAACCCCCGGAGGATCGCCACCGGTTTCGGTAGTGGCGGGCCTGGGCCATCCCTTTCCTCCAGGCCCATCCTCCAAATCAGCCTCTCCGGAGGCGGTCACGGTTTTAAGCCACAAACATTTTTGTTTACATACCACAAGTTCGTGGTTGCCCTGCCAGTTCTCGGGCTTGTCCGTAGCAGTTTCTACGCCTGGGTACAGACAGTCCCCACGGGGACAACAGTTGCCGGCAACGACCGGTTCAATCACGGTTGTAAATTAGATGAACTTTCCTTCGGTTGATCATTTTCACTTATCATTCATAACTTTTAAAACGGTACTGATGGTCCCAACGGGGACAACTTGCAGCGGGGCTCCGCTGACTTTCACTTTAGGTCCACGCTGGCGACCAGAGGAGGGGGCTGGGCTGGTACTCGGGCCTCTTGACCGCCCCTCAGCTTTGCATCCAGCGCAAACCAACCCCTCTCCCTGCAGTGCCTGGTGTACTGCACCAAGTCTCCTGGCATCAGGTTGCAGCCCGGGTGATCCTCCGGTAGATGGGCGTTGACCTCCCGTCAGGCCACAAAGACTTCGGCCTCCAGGCCCGGCTGATATATGAAACCATACCCCCGACGGACGTCAAACCTCCTCACTTGCCCTTCGTAGAGTGGGCCCTGGACACGGAAGGTGGCTTGGCGGAGACTCTCCTTCTCTCGGATCGTGCGGGCCACCAGCTCCGCCTTCCTTCTTTCCCTCTCGGCAATCTCCAGGCCCAGCGGTGTTGGTTCCCTGTCCCACTACGGGGCCACTGCGAGCCCCTGCGCACGGGTCGGGCCCCGCGAGACCTCCTGGACACTGCCCACCACTGGCAATCTGGGTGGAAGGTCCCGCGGTGACTTGGCCTGGGGTGCTGCCTTGCATCGGCGACCCGGCGTAACCTCAGCCGAGGTGTGGGGAACGGGCACAGGGATCCTCTCCCGCCGAACCTCCGCCTCCTCCCGCACGATACAGGCTGCCGGAGCCAATGCGGGGTCAGGCACGATCAGCCGTGCCTCAGGTACAGCTTCAACAACGGGCTCGGCTTTCGGCGTCTTCCAAGGGAGCGGTGCTACATGGTCACAGGCCTCGGCTGCAGATCAGTCCGCATGGGCGGACAGGCGGGGGTACCGCTACCGGTGGTGGTGGTAGCGGGCCTAGTGGCGGGGTAGCAGCAGCCAACACGGGTACCGGGGGAGGTAGCAGGGCGAGCGGGTGTAGACCGGGTCCCTCGGCCACGATGACCGACCCACTAGGGGTACAGGGGCACGGGTCACTTACCCTCTCTTCCAAAACTCCCTCCACTTCGCGTCTCCGTATGGCCGCTACCACTTCCGCCATGTCGGCCTCCCACTCCTCCAAGAGGAGTTGCATCCTGATCTGCAGCCGCTGTTGGAGCTGGCCGGTCTGGACCTCCACCCACGCGGCGGTTCCAGGCGCGGGGGCTACGGTGCTGCGGGACGGCTGGTACATTGCTGCGGCGGCCTCTTCCAGGAACCACAAGATGGCCGCAGGGTCCTGGTGTTCCTGCTTTTATAACGGCGGACTACATGCGGCCAGACGCCATCCGTCCCCCTTAGTCTTTTTCCGGCTCCTCCTCTACAGGGGTGGGGTTTCGGCTTTCACGCCTCCACTGCTCGGGAAGACGCTCGAGTGGGGACTTTTCACGCCCAAAATGGCGGCTTCTGAAAATTTTCGGCCGGACACCTCCGGTGGTCACAAGGCGCACCTCTACCAGATGGCAGAGCGGTAAGATGCTGTTCGTGACGCCAAGGTGTTGCGGGCGGAGGAGGGGACGCTGCGCTCACCCACTGCTCGGGTCCGGCTGCTCTGCTGCTGCTGCTCGGTGGTGGCTCGAACGTGGGCTGGATCCCGGGGACTCGAGCGGAGTTCCTCGCCCGTGAGTGAAAGGGGGTGGTGTGGTTTTGGTTTAGGGATATTGTCCGTGACGCCACCCACGGTGGTGGTGAGATTGGTGACACCACCGCTGCTCTGGACGGGGATCCCGGGAGCGATGACAGGGAGCAGCTTGGATGTTGTTTCTCCCCTCCGTGGGTAGGGGGGGTCGGTTGTCCCGGGGCCCGGTGAAGGAGGTAGGGAATGCAGGCGGGTTACGGGGCCTGGTGAGGTACAGGGTCGCGGGGGCAGCGCTGTGCCGCACTGCACGGTGGTACTCACTCAGCCAGTAATTCACACGGAGTCTCTGGTTAAACAAACGGCTGGATGGACGGGTCCCACAGACGGCTGCGGTGTTTCTCCTCCCGGCAGGTTGATGGTGACTGCCTTTCCCTGCACCTATGTTGTATTACGGTTCCAATGGCTTCAAGATAATAGCAAGGACTAAAACTTAACTTTTAATAATTCAGATAAAATTGTCAATATTACATAACAGTGCAGTAAAAATTGCCAAATGGCTATAAGTTGAAATGGTCTCACCCAGATGTTCTCCAGGGACAGAAGGACACACCGATCAGCGTTGGTCACAAGCGGAAAAAGCCGGGGTAAAGCATTGGGAGATGGTAAGATATAAACCCTGTCGTGCCCCGTGCCAATGCAGCACCACCCTGTATTTGGACACATAGCCTCTACCTTTGATCCCTGCCACTGCAGGTTGATCAGTCCCTTGATCCCTGCCACTGCAGGTTGATCAGTCCCTTGATCCCTGCCACTGCAGGTTGATCAATTGGTTCTCTATTCTCCCCTGAGAAACTCTTTCTACCTGGAGGGAAACGCGTTGGGAGAACGCTTTTTCTTTGTTTGGTTGTGGGGCAGACAGCTCATTTGGGCGCCGCCCTTGTCAGGGCGGAAGCATTGGCACGGGGCACGACAGGGTTTATATCTTACCATCCCAATGCTTTACCCTGGCTTTTTCCGCTTGTGACCAACCCTGATCGGTGTGTCCTTCTGTCCCTGGAGAACATCTGGGTGAGACCATTTCAACTTATAGCCATTTGGCAATTTTTACTGCACTATTATGTAATATTGACAATTTTATCTGAATTATTAAAAGTTAAGTTTTAGTCCTTGCTATTATCTTGTGTGAATTGGACTATTGGGCATTATCTACCTGGTTGCAGGATTTTGCTGTTTCCAATGGCTTCCCACCGGTAACCCGCTCCCCAGCTTGGATGGATGCTGAAGGAGCCCCTTTTGCCCGCAGGCTCTGGCCCTGGGAACTGTAGCCTTGGCGGTGACTGTGTTTCCCTCTACGGTGTGAGCTGTTGCCTTCAATCGGGTCTTGACTGCTGGGAAACCCCGGAGGTTCCCTTCGCTAACGGATTTGACCAATTTAACGGCGACTCCTAGCCTGGTCGGGGTCCGTAACCCTGCCGTTTGGGGCTGGCTTCTCTTTACTTGTCGATCCGGTACCGCCGGGCCACCGCCCGTCCATGGTCCATACAGTTTGCTCCAATTAGCCTCTCCTGCAGACGGTCACCACCGTCTGCCAACCTTGCTGTCACGTCCGGGCCACACACCCGGACCGCCTTCAGTCTGCTCCTCTCGCTTCAACCTTAAACTCTCCACCCTCTACTCCAAACTGAACTGAACTAAAACTGAACTGACTCCTTTTCCCGCCTCCAGGACTGTGAACTCCCCGGTGGGCGGGACCAACCGCCTGGCCCACCCCCTGGTGTGGACATCAGCCCCTGGAGGAAGGTAACAAGAATTTTGTGTTTGGCTTAGATGTGCCTAGCCGGGATGTGGGGTGTGTTGGTGTAGTACCTGTGACGTCCTGGCTTGTCCAGGGCGCCACATATCTATCTATCTATCTATCCCTCTATCTATCTCTCTATCTATCTCTCTATCCCTCTATCTATCCCTCTATCTCTCTATCTACCTTTCTCTTTATATTATTACCCAGTCTTGCAATCTTTTACACAGTAAATATGCAACTAAAAAAGGAAACAGGAAATATGCATATCTCTAACAATTAACTTCATTCTTTTCATTTTTGCAATAGCTGGATAAAAATGATTATTTGCTGCCATGTTATTTTATGCTTAATTTTGGCAGTGTTGGAGCAAAGCATAGCAGGTGGCTGAAGCCACAGATTTTTTCCATTGCTTTTGATGTTGCGTATAACACAAGCTTAAAATTAACGGAAATTATACAACATTATCCTGGATTGCACAATGTAAATTTATATGTAGATTTAAAAATAGGAAATAATTGAGAAACAAATGAATTACCCGAAATAATTTTTAGTCATTTTCTTGTGTTTTGAAATGTGAAGCCAAATGTTATAGTTCAAAACTGAGTACATAGTAGTGAGCAATGAGAAAAAAAATAGCAATCAGTTTTGGTAGGTCAGGAGTCGCAGTTATTTTTGTATTTCTGTCCTGAGTATGCCGTTGTCTTTATGTTGAAAAATCCATCAAGAGGAGCAAGACAATTACTGGAGTATATACATTGTGTGCAGAATTATTCGGCATTGAGTATTTTGACCATTATTTATGCACATTTTCCAACTCCAAGCTATGTAAACCTGAATGGTTATTGGATGAAGCTGTCGCGGGCGGGGAGGAGGGTGTCAGCACACTACGCTCACCCCTTCTGCTCGGGTCCGGCGGCTGCTGCTCAGTGGTGGCTCGAGCGGTGGGCCGGATCCCGGGGTTTCTCGAGCGACACTCCTCGCCCGTGAGTTAAAGGGGGTTGTTGGGTGTGGGGATTGTTTATTGTTCGTGACGCCACCCACGGTTGTGGTGATTTCACCACCGCTGCTCAATATGGGGATCCCGGGGATGATGATGCGGAGCAGCCAGGTGTTGTGTTGCCCCTCCGTGGGTAGGGGTTGGTGATCCCGGGGCCCAGTGATGGAGTGGAAGGTGCAGGGCCTGGTGGGCGCAGGGACGCGGGGGCAGCGCTGTGCCTTGCGGCACTGTGGTACTCACTCAGCCTGAGACGTTGACACAGTTTTACGGTAAACCACACGGCTGGAAAGACGGTTCCCACGGACGGCTGCACTTGCTCTCCCAGTAGGTGACGGTGATGTCCCTTTTCCTTGCACCTTTGTTTCTATGTTGGTAGCGATGGGTTCCCACTGGTAACCCGCTCCCCGGCTTCAAGCTGGACCGGAGGAGCTCTACTCTTTGCCCGCAGGCGCTGGCCCTGAGAAACTGGTGCCCTGGCGGTGGCGGTGTCTCTCCTACTCTGGTTGGGCTGTTGCCTTCAATCGGGACTTGGTTGTTGGGGGATCTGCGTCCCCTTCACTGACGGATTTGGCAAATTATGGCGACTCCTAGCCTTGCCGGGGTCCGAGAGGCCCCTGCCCTGGTGCTGACTGTCCTTTGGTACACTGCTCCAGACCGCCGGGCCACTACCCGTCCGCGGTCCTTCCAGGAACTTCCAAACGGTCCCCCTCCAGACAGTCACCGCCGTTGCTGACCTTGCTGACTCTGTCCTGCACACAGCTGGACTCTTCAGGCTTTGCACACTCTTTCTTTCCTGTCACCACTCTTGCTGTCCTCCTTTACCACTTTTCTTCCTTCACTTTCACTTAGCTGTTTACTCAAGCCCTGCCTGGGCTACTCGTCCCCTCCTTCCACTTCCTTCTCCTCAACTCAACTCAACTGCCTGGTTTCTCCCGCCTCCAGAGCTGTGTCCTCCTCGGTGGGCGGAGCCAACCGCCTGGCCCAACCCCTGGTGTGAACATCAGCCTCTGAAGGAAGGCAACAAGGATTTTTGGTTAGCTTTGGTGTGCCTAACTGGGATGTAGGGTGTGGTGGTGCAATGACCTGTGACCCCTGGCTTGCCCAGGGCGTCACATTCCCCCTTAGCAAAATGCAGATCGTCCGCGGGCTGCCCGTCCAACACCGGTTTTTATTTTTTTTCTGTAAAAGATATAACATTGTAAACGGTAACATATATACATTTTTAATAAATCTTCCCATAACGGGAGGCACATTTCTTAAACGTTGCATAACGGTTTACGGTTACGGTTTCCGCTCTCTCCCACTCAAGCAACCTGGCCCTGATGCTGCCCCTAAAGCCCAGGCAGCACCCCTTGACCCACAGTCCAGCACACGGTACCCGAGCGGGATCTGTCCTTCCCCTCCAGAGGGTAGCCACCGGTTCCTTTGGTGGCTGGGCCCCAGCCTGCTCCGCTGAGGGCCCTCCCTCCAACCTGCCTCTCCGGAGGCGGCATTGCGGAAACGGTAACGGCAAACAACATATTTACAAGCCACTTAACGTTTGTGGTTGCCCTGCAAGTTCACGGGCTTGTCCATGGATAGTTCCCATGCAAACTTTTTAAACGGTCCCCACTGGGACAACGGTGCCGGCTCCTGCCGGTTGCAAATCAAGCAGACAATCTGGTAACGTACTCGGTAATCATTTTCTTATCATTTTCTGTAAACTTTTCAAACAAACAACACTTCACACAGACTTCCTGACCCCCCCCCCCCTCTTTAAAGGACAGTCTCCCTGTACCTAAGTGGGGGTCTACCTAGGTTGGGACGGGTGAACCTTCGGGGTCCGGTGTCAGTGGGGCTATGCAGTGGGGCAGAGGGAACAACCGGTTCCTCCTCCCTTCTATCGTGTGGGGCAGGCGGAGGCATAGGGGAGCTAGGTACAGGTTCATCCCTGGGCACTGACAATGGTTCTGGCTCACGGTCGACCGCTTCCACCACTTCTTCATCCACGGGTTGTGGGAACAGTATCACTGGAAGAATCACCGCGCCGTTCTGTGTAGGCCAGTCTGCTGGGAAGTCACCCATCACAGTGTGGATCACCTCTTTTGCCTTCTCCGCTGGTGGAGGAACTGGTACTTCAGCCGTTGTCCTCAATGCTGGTGGGCACCTTTTCAGATGGTCCCGGGAAACTGTGGCCAAAGTGCCCCCTTGGTCACGACTGATCTGGTAGGCCTTCCCATCTTCCCACCCTGTGGGTTGTATGACGTATGGGATTGGTTCCCATTGATCATCCAGCTTGTGGGTCTTCCTCTTCCGTTTTAACACCACATCTACTGGCTGGAAAGGGCCCGCAGACGCTTTCTGGTTGAATCGCTGCTCCTGCTGTTCTCGGCTTCGACTTAGATTCTTCTCCACATACTCCTGGATCTGCCGGTATTGTGCTCTCTGCCGAGTTTCCCATTCAGCTGTCGAGGGGAGTGCTTCTGGGGACTCCAACCCGATTTCTAAGTCCACCGGCAAACGGCCGGGACGAGCCCTCATCAGGTATGCTGGGGTGCACTTTGTCGAGCTGGACGGAATATTATTGTACATATCGACCAAGTCGGGTAGCTTCTTCGGCCACAGGCTCTGCTCTTCCAACGGTAACGTCTTGAGGAGTCCTAGGACCAAGTGGTTCATCTTCTCACACATGCCGTTGGTCTGAGCATGGTAAGGGGTGGTCCGGATCTTCTTACAGCCGTACAACTGGCAGAACTCATGGAACACCTCAGCTTCAAAAGCCGGGCCTTGGTCAGTAAGCACTTTTTCTGGATACCCATGTGGATGGCAGAAATACGCTTGAAACGCTCGAGCAGCAGTTCGTCCAGTTAGGTCCTTGACAAGGACAACCACCATGAATCTTGAATAGTGGTCTACGATGGTCAACGCGTAGGCATACCCACTTCTGCTAGGGGTGAGCTTGACATGATCTAGGGCGACCAGCTCCAGTGGTTGGTGTGTGATGATTGGGTGTAGGGGCGCCCTCTGGCTGGTCTCGTCCTTCCTTCTCAGCGTGCAAGGACCACACTCTCGGCACCAGGCTTCCACCGACTCCCGCATCCCACTCCAGTAGAACCGCTCTCGCAACAGCATCTCCAGCTTCTTCCACCCGAAGTGCCCGGCACCATCATGGTATGCCCGTAGAACAGTAGCCACCTCAGCTTGGGGAATAACCAACTGGCAAGTTTTCTCATGGGTCTTCGGGTTGATCAGCTCCCGGTACAGCTTCCCTTGATGCAGATAAAGCCGTTTTCGTTCCTTCCACAAGCGTTGGGCTTCAGCTGGAGCAGCGGGGTCTATTCCTACAGCACCTTGTTCCACCAGGGTTTTGACGAGGCGGACAGCCGGCACCTGGTTTTGAGCTTCTTGCCATTCCTGACTGGGTCGGGGGTCCAGATCCACCCGTTGTTGGTGGATTTGTACCTTCTCAGTTGGTGGCTGGTGAAATGCAGGCAGCTCAATCTCCTCGAGGTCATCATCCTCACCTCCTTCTTCTGACAAATGGGGCATTCGGGAGAGTGCATCAGCGTTAATGTTGACACGACCAGCTCGGTACTTGATGGTGAAGTCGTAGTTGGCTAGCCGGGCCACCCACCGCTGCTCCAATGCGCCCAGCTTAGCTGTGTCCAGGTGGGTCAAGGGATTGTTGTCCGTGAAGGCGGTGAATTTTGCGGCAGCCAAGTAGTGGCGGAACCGCTCGGTGATAGCCCACACCAACGCCAGGAGCTCGAGCTTGAAGGAGCTGTAGTTCTCGGGGTTCCTTTCAGTTGGCCTAAGCTTCCGGCTAGCATAGGCTATCACTTTCTCTTTCCCATCCTGGACCTGGGACAGGACCGCTCCCAGTCCCACATTGCTGGCGTCAGTATAAAGGATGAATGGGCAGCCATAATCAGGATATGCTAGGACTTCTTCCCCAGTCAAGGCCGCCTTCAGCTGGCAGAAGGATTCTTCATGCGTCTCCTCCCACACCAGTGGGGTCCCTAGGGGTCTACCACCTTTGGTCTGTCCCACGAGGAGATCTTGCATGGGGGCAGCCATCTTCGTGTACCCTTTGATAAAGCGCCGGTAGTACCCCACCAGGCCCAGAAACTGCCTTACTTCCCTCACGGTGGTTGGTCTCGGCCAGCCCTGGATGGCAGTGATCTTCTCAGGGTCAGGGGCGACACCCTCTGCACTGACCACGTGCCCCAGGTATTGCACCCTGGGTTTCAGCAGGTGACACTTAGAAGGCTTCAACTTCATCCCGTATTTGGCAAGGGACGCAAACACCTCGGCCAGGTGCTCCAGATGGGCTTCATACGTCTGGGAGTAAACAATCACATCATCCAAATACAATAGGACGGTCTCGAAGTTTAGGTGTCCCAGACAGCACTCCATCAGCCGTTGGAAGGTTCCTGGCGCGTTGCACAGCCCGAACGGCATACTATTGAATTCACAGAGCCCCATCGGAGTGGTGAAGGAGGTTTTCTCCCGGTCCTCCGGTGCTACTGCCACTTGCCAATATCCGCTGGTGAGGTCAAGGGTAGAGAAGTAATTTGCAGTTCTCAGTGCGGCCAAAGACTCTTCAATACGAGGCAGTGGGTAGGCATCTTTATGGGTTATCTGATTAATCTTCCGGTAGTCCACACACATCCGCATGGTACCATCCTTCTTCTTAACCAGTACCAACGGAGCGGCCCAGGGACTACAACTGTCCTGAATAACCCCTGCCTCCTTCATATTCCTCAACATGTCTTTGGCACACTGGTAATGCGTCGGGGGAATAGGCCTGTACCTCTCTTTGATAGGGGGGTGTTCGCCGGTGGGGATGTGGTGTTGGACCCCTTTGATCCGCCCAAAGTCTAGTGGATGTTTACTGAAAACCTGTTCATACTCCTGCACCACCCTGTACACCCCTGCTTTGTGATGTGTAGGAGTATTGTCAGTACCCACGTGTAGCTGTTGGTGCCACTCCTTTACCACCCCTTGGGGCGGGGAAGTGCTGGTGTTAGGTGAGGAGACTGAGGGACTGGCTTCGTGGATGGTGTGGGGATCCAGGGTGAGCAGTTTGGCAATAGTGGCATACCGGGGAAGCCTGACTTCTTCCTCCCCACAGTTCAACACTCTCACAGGCACTCTCCCCTTCTTTACATCCACCACCCCTCTGGCGGCAATTACAGTGGGCCAATGCTCGGAGGGCATGGGCTCCATCATAGCAGGGTAGTCACGCCCCTGAGGCCCTACTGCTGCCCTACACCAAATCATCATCTCACTCCTAGGGGGCACAGTCAATGTAGCAACATCCATCACTCTCACTCCACCAATCTCCCCTCCTGTGGAGCTTACATGCTGGCGGTACATCAGGGCTCGGATCTCACGCTGCACAGTCCTCTGCCGGCTTCCTGACGCTGTGGCGGCTAGCTGTTGCAACAGGATCAACACATCAGCCATGCAGTGCTCCATCACATTAGTTCCCAGCACTATTTTCGGATTATGATCACTGGGTTCATTCATGATCACAATCATACCCTGGTGTTGTAGTTCAGCTTGCCCCACTGTCATAGCTACCTGTTTATACCCCACCTGGGTCAATGGAAGTCCATTAGCGGCAATTAGCGTTATACTATTGTCTGGGGGCGCCAGCTCGTCTATTGCCCAATACCGCTGGTACAATGTGTACGGTATGGTGGTTACCTGTGATCCAGTGTCCAAGAGAGCCATCACTGGTATGCCGTCCACAGCCACGGGGATGATGGGGCGGGCCCCGATATATCGGTCCCGCCAGTCCGGGGGGCCACGATGTTCTACTCCTGAGGATTGGCCCGGGGCCCCAGGGGTTGCTCGTTTAACGGGCACTGTCGGAAGTAATGACCCGGCTTACGGCACTTGTAGCAGATTGGAGGTCTGCTCCGCGGGTTGTTAGCACTTCTCCGCTGCATCCAAGGAACATCCTCGGGGCTGTCAGCAAGCTGTATCTGTGCTGGAGGCTGAGATCTGGTCAGAGGTTGTAGTGCAGCAAGGATCTTGGCGAGGTCTCCGTCCATGCGACGGACCTGGGCTGCCAGTTCTTCCACTGTGCTGCTCGGTGCTGCAGGTATTGGAGAGGTTGGTATGGCAGAGGCCGCCACAACGGGAGCCGTCTCGACGGGCCACGGGGCGGGTTCCAGAACTTCTGCAGCTGGGGGCTGTAGTGCTTTAATGGCCCGCTCCTTTAACACAGCAAAGGACACATCAGGGTGTTCCAGGGCCCACAGCCGGAGTTGTTTACGATCCTCAGGGGACCTCATCCCCTGCGCAAATTGCTCCACTAACATCTTGTTGCTATCCGCCTCATTAATAGGATTCACCCGCTTCAGCGTGCGGAGGGCGGTCTGCAGACGTAAAGCATAGTCCCGAATGCTATCCCCAGCTCGTTGCCGGGACTGGTAAAACTGCATCCTCAGCTCAGCTTCAGTCCGGGTCTCGAAGGCAGTCTGTAGCTTCTCAAAGATGGTGGCTACAGAGAGCCGGTCCCCCTCGGCCCAGGTCTCCGCTTCCTGCTCAGCCGCACCGGTTAACTGGCCTAGCACTATCGCTGCACGTTGCTTATCAGTCAGGGGGTACAGCTCTAGCAACGAGTTAAGCTTTTTTCCGGAAGGCCTGTAAGGCATCCGGTTTCCCGTCATACTGCGGTAGCCAGGCAGCTCCGGGCGCATAGGGCAAGGAGAACGGTATGACCTGAGCGAGTGCGGGGGCCGCTGCACCTCCCGCCGGTACGGCCGGGACCTGGGCAGGCCCATTCCCATCCGCGGGTGCCGCTGCGGCTGCGACCACCACTCCTCCAGCGGCTCCGTCGGGCGCAGACATCTTGTTTCCGTCCCCCTTAGCTCTTTCCGGCCCCTCCTCTCTCGGGGCGGGGTTCTGGCCTTCGCGCCTCTGCTACTCGAGAAGACGCTCGAGCGGGAACTTTTCGCGCCAAAGATGGCGGCTTCTGAAATTTTTCTGCCGGATATCTCCGGCGGTAACAAGGCACACCTCTACCAAACGGCAGAGCGGTAAGATCCTGTTCGTGACGCCAAGTTGTCGCGGGCGGGGAGGAGGGTGTCAGCACACTACGCTCACCCCTTCTGCTCGGGTCCGGCGGCTGCTGCTCAGTGGTGGCTCGAGCGGTGGGCCGGATCCCGGGGTTTCCCGAGCGACACTCCTCGCCCGTGAGTGAAAGGGGGTTGTTGGGTGTGGGGATTGTTTATTGTTCGTGACGCCACCCACGGTTGTGGTGATTTCACCACCGCTGCTCAATATGGGGATCCCGGGGATGATGATGCGGAGCAGCCAGGTGTTGTGTTGCCCCTCCGTGGGTAGGGGTTGGTGATCCCGGGGCCCAGTGATGGAGTGGAAGGTGCAGGGCCTGGTGGGCGCAGGGACGCGGGGGCAGCGCTGTGCCTTGCAGCACTGTGGTACTCACTCAGCCTGAGACGTTGACACAGTTTTACGGTAAACCACACGGCTGGAAAGACGGACGGCTGCACTTGCTCTCCCAGTAGGTGACGGTGATGTCCCTTTTCCTTGCACCTTTGTTTCTATGTTGGTAGCGATGGGTTCCCACCGGTAACCCGCTCCCCGGCTTCAAGCTGGACCGGAGGAGCTCTACTCTTTGCCCGCAGACGCTGGCCCTGAGAAACTGGTGCCCTGGAGGTGGCGGTGTCTCTCCTACACTGGTTGGGCTGTTGCCTTCAATCGGGACTTGGTTGTTGGGGGATCTGCGTCCCCTTCACTGACGGATTTGGCAAATTATGGCGACTCCTAGCCTTGCCGGGGTCCGAGAGGCCCCTGCCCTGGTGCTGACTGTCCTTTGGTACACTGCTCCAGACCGCCGGGCCACTACCCGTCCGCGGTCCTTCCAAGATCTTCCAAACGGTCCCCCTCCAGACAGTCACCGCCGTTGCTGACCTTGCTGACTCTGTCCTGCACACAGCTGGACTCTTCAGGCTTTGCACACTCTTTCTTTCCTGTCACCACTCTTGCTGTCCTCCTTTACCACTTTTCTTCCTTCACTTTCACTTAGCTGTTTACTCAAGCCCTGCCTGGGCTACTCCTCCCCTCCTTCCACTTCCTTCTCCTCAACTCAACTCAACTGTCTGGTTTCTCCCGCCTCCAGGGCTGTGTCCTCCTCGGTGGGCGGAGCCAACCGCCTGGCCAACCCCCTGGTGTGAACATCAGCCTCTGAAGGAAGGCAACAAGGATTTTTGGTTAGCTTTGGTGTGCCTAACTGGGATGTAGGGTGTGGTGGTGCAATGACCTGTGACCCCTGGCTTGCCCAGGGCGTCACAAAGCAGATCAGGTGATGAGTATTTGTGTAATGAGGGTGGTCTTAGGAAATGGAGAGTGAAACGGGGCAGTAGTCTTGGTGTTGATTCCTGACACACCGCCTCACTACATAGAAGACGCAGACCTGGCTGGGTATGTGAACTTTCCCTGTGTGTACAGTAGGATCATATAGGCCGCATGGTGCCGATGACTTCGGTTGGCCAGGATCAGTTGACGACTCATAGAAACACGGAAACCACCAGTTTAGTTTAAACAACGAGACTTTATTTAACAGTTCCTCTTCATCAACTACATACACAAGATAACGGGCATAAAACTTCCAGCACATTTTAGTTGTACACAACATATTCAGACGCACTATTGGCTCCCTCTGGCTTGTTTCCATTCTTACTGGACCCAGCAATACCAAGTCTAGTGCTACAGTCCAATTTGTGATGGTCACTTAACCTTTCTGCAGCTCCACATATATTCTCCTTGAAGGGGAGAGGGTCACGGCTTTGCCAGAAGGGCCAGAGTGGAGTATTTAGCTCTCAAACACATAGGGAGACTTTGCCAGGGAACACCAACTCACACACGAGTATGTCTTAGCTCCCCACTGATGGTTAACCTATGACATGCATGTCAGAGATGACACGCCAAGCCATTTTTGCTGACACGCTCGGCAGGGGCTGGTGGCCGCATACCGATTTATAAAACATGCCGCGGCCCCCAGTAATTTAACAAGAACTGCATGTGCGGCCTAAACTGTTCCAAAATGACCGGCCAGGGAGTTAATCTTATAGATTGGGAAGCAGCCGCCAGTAATTTGTGTTTTGTACCTGTAATCAGGGTCTTGAATGAGGTGTGCTTATGTACCATGCAGTAAGTAACATGTCTCTCTCTAACCCAGGGGTCTCAAACCCGCAGCCCGCTGTCCGCATGTGGCCCCTGAGGCAGTTTCTTGCGGCACGCAGGCCCCGTGATGATTGCGGCCCTATGCTGGGGGCCACAGCCATCTGCACTGTACTTCAGATGATTGATTTCCGCTGCCGCACATAGGAACTCTCTGCACAGCTTTACCATGGAGCCAGGTGATGTCACTGTATCTTTTTAGGTCCTATGGGAAGGGTAGCAATTGATGCTACTGTGCTGCTGTCTGCCTGAAAGGTTTCTGAATGTCGACACTCCAAGATGGGTCCCAAAATTGTGTCTTGTGGGTAATGCCAGTCTTCTGGGAGCAACAGGCCTACACCAGTCACTCATGCATGTCTTCATTTTTAAAATTGAAATCCTGGGCCACAGACTGTGTTGCATGGACCGTACCTCCCTGGTCTTTTAAAGCCCTATGGGGCAGGGGGAGGCTATTGTACTGCTCTCTGCCTGAAATGTTTTTAAATGTCGAGACTCCAAGATGGGTCTCAAAGTTGTGTCTTGTGGCTAGTACCAGTATTTTGGGAGTAAGAGGCCTACACCGGTCACTCAACATGTCTTCATTTTTCAAATTAAAATGTCAGGCCACAGCCTGTATGTTGCATGGACCGTATCTCCCTGCTCTTTTAAGGCCCTATGGGGAGGGGCGCAAATGATGCTACTGTACTGCTGTCTGCCTGAAATTTGTATTTTCATTGTCGAGACTACAAGATAGGTCTCAAAGCTGTCACCAGCCCTACACCTGTCTCTCATCCACCTCTATATTTCTTATATGAGTTGTCTAGGCAGCTAATTGCTAAGCCAAAACAGTGGTGCTGCACTGTAAAACGTATTTTTGCTGTTTTGGAAGTTTTTTGACCCCCCTCTATAGGTGTTTTTTCTGCCTTATATTGGGCCTCCCATTGAATTCAGTGGGGTTCAGAAAGGTTCGATAAAGATTTGATAAAGGTTCTATCAACGTACCACTTGTTCGGTTAGGCTCAGTGAACCGAACCTTGAGAGGTTCGCTCATCTCTAATAATTTCATCTTCAACTTGCTTAACTGTTCACAATATGAGACATTTGGACCCGGGGTTTCAAAACATTTACATGCTACTGTGTGCCTGGGTTAACACAAAGATTCACCACCAGTAGATCCAGTTTTCCAAAGCATCTGATCCCTTGGATGAATTGCAGTGCTTGTGGTTAGGTGGTATTGTTTAGTACTAGAGGTCTTGTGAACTTATATAATTATTCCCTAGTGTCTACTTGTTTCCATTAATTCCCAAGTTCTTTCACAATCTAAGGTTCCCAGTCTTTCGCAGCCAGAGACTCGTGATGTTCTCCGGTAGTGGAGACGTTCTAATATCTCACCCTCCTAGAAGAAGGCCATCAACTTTGTTGTGTTATTTTAGGTGCAGGTTCCACTTTAAATATTTGACCTACAAGAAAGAAGCGGCTTCATCTACTGTATAGTTGGATTTAAGCATTTGCAGAACTTAGAACACATCACCTAATACCATATTAACGAGAACCAGATGTCTACCTCTAATCATGATATGCACTGCCTCGGGAGGAATGAAAATACCTTGGAAACTTTTATAAAGAAAGGCGGCCCAATGTAACCTTTAGGTAATGTACTGAGCAATTAGGGTGAGGCAGAAGCTAATTTGCTGAAATAATACTTATTGTTAGCAGTCAGCACATTGACAACAACACATTACAGTGACTGACTACACATTTGAAAGAGTAACCACCATTTTCATTTTTACTTCATAAATCAACAATATGCATGAAAATAAGAAACTTTGTAATCTATCTTATCAGAGAAATCTGCTTCTTTCTCCTCCTGGACTGATATTTCTCTCTCAATTCATGGCTGAAATCTGTATTAGGTGAAGACGGCTATTCCCAATATTGAGATAGGAAATGACAGTTGGTGCTTTTAAATTTCTATGGAGGGGGAGGAGCTAGAGGAAGAGACAGACATTCTGCTGCAAGTTCTCCTGAAACGATAGTTATAGTCCTACATGGAACTTTCTGATGTCATGGTACACCTGATCAGTTAAAGGGAATCAGTCACCACTATTTTGGACTATAAGCTACGGCCACCACCACCGGGCTCTTATATACAGCATTCTAACATGCTGTATACAAGAGCCCAGGCCGCTGTGATAACATAAAAACACTTTATAATACTTACCTAACGGTCGCGCTGCGGTGGATGAAGGCCTAATGGGCGTCTCCGATGTCCGGTGCCGGCGCCGCATCTTTTAGCCATCCTTGTCTTCCTTCTTCTCTAGCCGCGGTGCATGACGGGTCCGACGTCATCCACACTCGCCGGCAATCAGGTCCTGAGCAGGGCAGATCAAAGTATTGTAGTGCGCCCACGCAGGACCGGTGAGTGTGTATGACGTAGTGTCAGGGCCAGGTGGACGGGCAGACCCAGGAGGTGGATCCACTGGGCCGAACTCCTAGATGGTGGTAAGGGGTCCGGTAGCTGAAGCACTATAGGCAGCAGAACAGTCCGTGCACACGAGTATAACGGAGAAGTCCCTGGGACCACGGAGTCACTGATGGTAGTCCGGGTGACGCAGCTAAGGTTCGGAAGCCGAGAAGATGTCAGGCGGGGTCCGGAACCTTTGGAGCGAGATGACGGGTCACCGCAGGGATCCGAGATGGTACGGACTGTCAGGATGGCAGATGGACAGCGTTCGGGGATCGGGATTCGGCAGGACCGGATGGCGAGGCAGGCACGGCTCTACAAGAGAGATAGGTGAGTATATCATAGAGACACCAGGAGACCTGACTCCTAGCTTAAGAAACACGAAGATCAGGCCCCGCCCCCTTGGACATTAAACCTCTTTATACCCTGTACCTGTTTGCATCATTTCCTGTTAATGGACGCTGGCCCTTTAAGAAAGGGTCAATGACCGCGCGCGCGCCCTAATGCGCATGCGCGCGGCCCGAGTGCCAGAAGCCAGAGCAGGAAGCTGCGAGGAGGAAGTAGCAGGGCCGGGCTGGGGCTGAGAAGCCGACGGGCGCCGGGAGCGGGGACCAGGACGCCGGGGACGCGCCGGCAATGGATGCTGGAGAGCGGGGAGCGGCGGTGACCGGACCGAGGAACCGGGAAGCGAGGCAGGGGAGCCGGGGAGCGTGACAGGTGAGCCGGAGGGCAGCGCAGGGGACCCGGGGAGCGTGACAGTACCCCCCCCCCACGCCCCCCTCCCCGCAACCGGGACAGGAAGGCACGGATCAGCGGAGTACCCACATTCTCCCGGGGCTCCCAGGACCTATCCTCAGGACCATACCCTGCCCAGTCCACCAGGAAGAACTGTCGACCCCGTACGGTCTTCATGGCCACGATATCCCTTACCGCATAGATGTCGTCATCGGCAATAGGAGGAGGAGCCGAACTGGCAGCAGCGGAGAAGGGACCAAGGACAACCGGCTTGAGCAGGGAGACGTGGAAGGAATTGGGTATCCTCATCGTGGCCGGCAGCTGTAGCTTGTAGGAGACCTTATTGATCCTGTTGAGGACTTTAAACGGCCCGATGTAGCGAGGACCCAGCTTGTAGGATGGTATCTTCAATCGGACGTACTTGGAAGCAAGCCAGACTAGATCTCCAGGAGAGAAACACGGAGGGTCCAGACGTCTCTTGTCTGCGTGTCTCTTCATCCGCAGGGAAGCACGCCCAAGGGACGCCTTGACAGAGTCCCAAATGGTTGCAAAGTCACGGGCTACAGTATCAGCAGCAGGGACATCCGAAGAAGGGGATACAGGCAATGGGACGGAGGGCTGAAGTCCGTAAACGACATGGAAGGGAGAGCTGGAGGACGACTCACTGATGTGGTGGTTATGGGAGAATTCAGCCCAAGGAAGAAGCCTGGACCAGTCGTCGTGATGGGCGTTGACATAGTGACGTAAGAAGGAGGTCAAGATTTGATTGACCCTCTCCACTTGGCCATTAGACTGAGGATGGTAGGCAGAAGAAAAGTCCAGAGTCACTCCCAGATGTTTGCAGAGCGCCCTCCAGAAGCGGGAGGTGAACTGAGTTCCTCTGTCAGATACGATGTGTGATGGAAAGCCATGCAAGCGGAAGATGTGATGGATATAGGCGTCCGCGAGTTCCTGAGCAGAGGGCAGTCCAGCCATAGGGACGAAATGAGCCATTTTAGAAAACCGATCCACCACGACCCATATGACTGTGTGTCCGGAGGACAATGGCAAGTCCGTAATAAAGTCCATCGCTATGTGTTGCCACGGAACTGAGGGTATCGGCAGAGGCAGAAGACGGCCATATGGCAGGTGTTTGGGCATCTTGTTCCTGGCACAAGAGGAGCAGGCAGAGACAAAAGCAGCGACGTCCGTGCGAAGGGATGGCCACCAGTAATGACGTACAATCGCACCCCATGTTCTCTTCTGGCCAGCATGACCGGCTGTTTTCGAGGCATGACCCCAGTGTAACACTTTTTGCCTGTCAGTCTCAGAGACATAGGTCTTCCCGGGCGGTATCTGGGCCAGGGTGACAGGGGCCACCGGAATGATTTTGCTAGGACAGATGATGGGTTGGGTAGTCTCCTCCTCCCGCTCCATGGGCATGAAAGACCTGGACAAGGCATCAGCGCGTACATTCTTGTCCGCGGGTCGGAAATGGAGCTGGAAATCAAACCTGGCAAAGAATAAGGACCACCTGGCTTGCCGTGGGTTCAGTCGCTGAGCGGACCGCAGGTATTCCAGGTTCTTGTGGTCCGTGTAAATAATAACGGGGTACACTGCTCCTTCCAGGAGGTAGCGCCATTCCTCCAGAGCCAGTTTGACTGCCAATAGCTCTCGGTCACCGATGGTGTAGTTGCGTTCAGGCGCTGAGAAGCTCTTGGAGAAGAATCCGCAAGTCACCATCTTCCCGGAAGAGGACTTCTGCATGAGCACTGCTCCGGCTCCCGAGGAGGAGGCATCCACCTCCAAGGTGAACTGGCGGTTTAATTCCGGACGGTGGAGTACAGGAGAGGAGGCAAATGCCCGCTTCAGAGAGCCAAACGCGGCGTCGGCCGCAGGTGACCAGTCCTTTGGATTAGCCTCCTTCTTGGTCAAAGCGGAGAGAGGAGCAGTCAGAGCAGAGAAGTGAGGGATGAACTGGCGGTAGTAGTTGGCGAATCCCAGGAAGCATTGGATTGCCTTCAGTCCAGAAGGAGGGGGCCAGTTGAGAATGGAGGAGACCTTCTTTGGATCCATCTGCAGTCCGGTATCAGAGATAATGTACCCCAGGAAGGGGAGAGAAGACTGCTCAAAGACACACTTCTCGTACTTGGCGTACAGACGATTCTCTCTCAGTCTTTGTAGAACCAGCTGCACGTTCTCTCTGTGGGTCTGGAGGTCCGGAGAGAAGACAAGGATGTCATCCAGATACACTACCACACAGACGTAGAGAAGGTCCCGGAAAACGTCGTTCACCAGTTCTTGAAAGACGGCTGGGGCGTTACACAGGCCGAAGGGCATCACGCAGTATTCATAGTGCCCATCGCGAGTATTGAACGCGGTCTTACATTCGTCCCCAGAGCGGATGCGTACCAGATTGTAAGCACCCCGAAGATCCAGCTTGGTGAACACACGAGCTCCTCTAAGCCGGTCAAACAATTCGGGGATGAGCGGCAGAGGGTACTTGTTTTTTACGGTGATTTGATTCAATCCCCGGTAGTCTATGCATGGGCGTAAGTCGCCCTCTTTCTTCTTGACGAAGAAGAAGCCTGCTCCAGCAGGAGAGGAGGATCTCCGAATGAATCCCCTTGCCAGGCTCTCTGTGATGTAAGTAGACATGGCCCTTGTTTCGGCTGGAGACAATGGATATATCCGTCCTCGAGGTGGTGTTGTTCCTGAGAGCAGGTCGATGGCACAATCGTAAGGACGATGTGGCGGAAGTACCTCAGATTCCTTTTTATCAAAGACGTCTGCGAAGGACCAATAGGCCGAGGGCAGTCCCGGAAGGTTCTCTGGAACCGGAGGTCGTCGGATGGGTTGTATGGTCTTCAGACACTTCTCATGGCACGAAGAGCCCCATCGGGTAATTTCGCCAGTGCCCCAGCTGACTGATGGTTCGTGTGTCCGCAACCAGGGAAGTCCCAGCAGAATTTGATGGGACATGTGTGGAAGGACGTAGAGAGCGATGTTCTCGGTGTGCAGGGCACCGATACGCAGTTCGACCGGCCTGGTGATCCAGGAGATGGTGTCAGAGAGGGGTCTCCCATCCACAGAGGCAATCACTAGGGGCTTGTCGAGTGGAGTAACAGGCACCTGGTACTTGTCCACCGTGGCCTGCTGGATGAAATTGCCTGCTGCCCCGGAATCGAGGTATGCCTCAGCCGTGAACCGCGTCTCTCCCGTTGTCACTTGCACAGTCCACGTAACCGGGTCTGAGAGAGTCCCAGCACCTAGGGTGGCCTCTCCTACCAACCCTAGGCTTTGGAGTTTCCCGGCCTCTCTGGACAGGAGCGTAGCAGGTGTGTGCCCTCTCCGCAGTAAAAGCAGAGACCCTTGGCGAGCCGCTCTGCTCGACGTTGTTCAGACTGCCGCACTCGGTCGATCTGCATGGGCTCGTGGACGGGGACCCCAGCTGTCGATGACTGAAGTACGGAGGGCTTCTGCGGAGGAGAGGAATGCCGTACCGGACATCTCTCACGGGACACTTCCTTGGATCGCTCCTGAAAGCGAATGTCCACTCGAGTCGCTAGGGCAATCAGGGCATCCAGGGTGGTCGGTACGTCACGACCCGCCAGCTCATCTTTAATTCGCCCTGAGAGTCCTTCCCAGAAGGCGGCGGTTAGGGCCTCGTTGTTCCAGCCGAGTTCCGAAGCCAGGGTGCGAAACCGGATTGCGTATTGACCCACCGTCAGAGTCCCCTGACGTAACCGGAGAAGAGACGAAGCAGACGCGGAGGCGCGTCCGGGCTCATCAAAGGTGCCACGGAATGCCTGCAGGAACTCTTGGATGTTCGTGGTCACAGGATCCCCCTTCTCCCACAAGGGGTTCATCCACGCCAGTGCCTCACCCTCTAGATGGGACATGATGAAGGTGACCTTGGCTTGGTCGGAGGCAAACAAATGCGGCAACTGCGTGAAATGGAGGGAGCATTGGTTTAAGAATCCCCTGCAGGTCTTGGGGTCTCCGGCGTACCGGGGTGGTGAGGCCAAACGAAGTCTGGAAGTATCTGAAGAAGTCGCCACGGGAGCTGGAGCCGTGGATTGACTAGTGGAAGCCCGGGATGTTGAAGACGTAACTGCTGCTTGTAGCGTGTTCAGGCGGGCGTCCACAGAAGACATGAATTGCAGCATGCGGGTCTGAGTCTCACGCTGGCGTTGGAGTTCCTCCTGTACGGCTGCTAGTGCTGCAGCGGGATCCATGGCCTGATCTTACTGTCAGGGCCAGGTGGAAGGGCAGACCCAGGAGGTGGATCCACTGGGCCGAACTCCTAGATGGTGGTAAGGGGTCCGGTAGCTGAAGCACTATAGGCAGCAGAACAGTCCGTGCACACGAGTATAACGGAGAAGTCCCTGGGACCACGGAGTCACTGATGGTAGTCCGGGTGACGCAGCTCAGGTTCGGAAGCCGAGAAGATGTCAGGCGGGGTCCGGAACCTTTGGAGCGAGATGACGGGTCACCGCAGGGATCCGAGATGGTACGGACTGTCAGGATGGCAGATGGACAGCGTTCGGGGATCGGGATTCGGCAGGACCGGATGGCGAGGCAGGCACGGCTCTACAAGAGAGATAGGTGAGTATATCATAGAGACACCAGGAGACCTGACTCCTAGCTTAAGAAACACGAAGATCAGGCCCCGCCCCCTTGGACATTAAACCCCTTTATACCCTGTACCTGTTTGCATCATTTCCTGTTAATGGACGCTGGCCCTTTAAGAAAGGGTCAATGACCGCGCGCGCGCCCTAATGCGCATGCGCGCGGCCCGAGTGCCAGAAGCCAGAGCAGGAAGCTGAGAGGAGGAAGCAGCAGGGCCGGGCTGGGGCTGAGAAGCCGACGGGCGCCGGGAGCGGGGACCAGGACGCCGGGGACGCGCCGGCAATGGATGCTGGAGAGCGGGGAGCGGCGGTGACCGGACCGAGGAACCGGGAAGCGAGGCAGGGGAGCCGGGGAGCGTGACAGGTGAGCCGGAGGGCAGCGCAGGGGACCCGGGGAGCGTGACACGTAGCCGCGTCATGCACCCAGGCTTCAGAAAGAAGCCGAAGATGGCCAAAAGAGGCGGCATCCGCACTGGACAATGGAGACGCCCATTAGGCCCTCATCCACCGAAGTGCGACCGTTAGGTAAGTATTATAAAGTGTTTTTTATGTTGTCACAGCGGCCTGGGCTCTTATATACAGCATGTTAGAATGCGGTATATAAGAGCTCAGTGCTGGTGGCCACAGCTTATAGGCCGAAACAGTGGTGACAGGTTCCCTTTAACTATTTCTACAAGGTCAGTGTTAACCCTGTCTTAGATCAATAAACAGCCAACGAATAAAGATATTAAAATATAAATGAACAGACATCAACATATTAACATACATATTTAATGTAAATATTAACATAATTATAAATAAAAATAATTAAAAATTTACAATCTGTATTGATGCATGATTGAGTAAATAATAATGAATGATTAAACATATAAAATGTTAAAATTTAGCAAGCATTAATGGATATTTTCTATGGCTTCCCATACATACTCAAGCCCTGTGATGACTCTATAGACACTTAATAGAATATTTGAAATATGAAATATTTAGACCCGAAATAAACAAATGAATATATAACAATAACTAATGATAAATAATAAAATATGTATAGGTTATAGTAAATGATTAAATAAGTAAATATTTAAGGGGGTTTCCCCACTAATAAAGTTTATTTTAATTAACAGATCTCGGAATAATAATCATTTCCACAATTGGATGTGTTTAAAAAATGTTTCCTGTGTTGATATAATCTTTTACATGTGTCTCTGCTGTGTACTGTGTAATGGCCGTGTCTGACCACATCTTCTGGGCAGGGGAGGACGTAAAAAAGAATACAAACATTACACCACAAGATTTCAAATAATTCTTTCCTTGAGGTAAAACATTTTTTAAACATAGATAAGGAAATGTTTTACCTCACAAAAAGAATCAGCTGTTATCTCGCACTATAATGTTTGTATACTTTATTATTCCCTCCCCTGCCCAGGAGATGTGGTATGATCAGACCATGTCTCTGTACGGTCAGACACGGCCATTACACAGTACATAGCAGGGACACATATATCAGATTATCTCAGCACATGAACATTTTCTTTTAAACACATCCAATTGTGGAAATTATAATTATTACAAGATCTATTGATTAAAATCAACTTTGTTTGTGGAAAAACACCTTTAATGAGTATTTTGTATAGCTATGTTTAAATCCTCTGAAACCAAAGTACAGGATTTGAAAGTAAAAAAAGGTTTCACAATTGAATCGATTACGAATATTTGTGGGATTTTGTGGAAAGAACTTTTTGATGTTCAATACAAAAAGTTTGGATTTAACGCACCATTTTTGTACATGAACTTTTCTGTTTATTCATTCTCTTTCTAATTGTTTGTGTTGTCCTACCAACATATTGGAGGTTATAAAGACATACTAAAAGATACAGCAAAAGCGATAATACAGGTCAGAACCTGAATAATCGCAAATTCATCATGTGTAACCATAACAAAATTATCGTTTGCTTGTATAATCATATCGCAGCACAAGCATTTGACAATGCCACAGCTAAAAGAACATTCCAGATCTGGGAAAAAGGGATAACATGGAAGGTATAGTGAAAAGATTCTTGTTTTTATGTGTCTTTTTGACTCAGCAAGGGGTATAAAGTGTTTTAGATTTTTATACCATATAAAAGCCATATTGCACTTTCCTGGAATAATATCTCTTAATACCAAATTATTACAGATAATGGCCTAGTGTTTAGTCAAAATACCTATCATGGGTGTGCCTTGCTCTGGGGAATTTCTGGTCAGTCTGGGACCAGAAGGGGGGCACATCACCTTATTGTGCACAGTTCTGCATATAATATTTAAATGTATTTGGTTTCCATTGGTGCTATAGGGATTAAGATTATTGCCTATCTAACGGTCCTTTGGAGCCTTCATCTCAGGTGCCGCTTTTTGTGACCACTCCCCTCTGCTATAAATAGCCACATGTCTTAACATCTGATGTTGGTTATTAATTCTCTTATCTATACTATCCTCTTTGGAAGGAACCAGTCTTTGAAAGAAGCTGAAGTTTGATGACAATTGCCGCTGTGGTGTTTAGCTGCATTGGAGAAGCTTGGGGTGTTTCCCTTTTTCCCCTTATTTCCCCTGTCTGTCCTTCTATCCTTGTGTTACATTATTGCATGGGTGAGACTAGTGCTCTCGCCGGCCTTCTCATTAGTCAGGGAAAGTTCAAGCCAAGCAAGGGCATGTGATCGGTGAAAGAACCGGTATAAGGACATCAGGAAGTGCAGTGAACAGTGTTAGATGATTGTAGGAGATGACACCACTCCCCTCTCCCTAGCACGAGGACTCACCCTTGTGTTGTGCTCCCTGTGTACCCTATTTGTTGCAGCACTCGCTGGGAGTTCCCTTATTTCTGGTGGAACCCGTTAGTCACTGTGTGACAATATGTCTAATATTTGCAGGAGAGCTATTAGAAGTAGTGATAAAACCATTTTATCCTCTACTTTGTATTCTCAGAGCCTCAAATTCTCCAATAGCAGCCGACTTATTTTTATATGATCCACACTTGAATCAGTGTTGTGCCAGTGTGCCGCCCCTGCAGCGGTCGAACTGCTTGGATCCGGGGGTTGATGTTGCTGTGGCTCGAGGGTCTCCGGACTCGTGGGCTTACGGCCACTTCAAATGGAAAGGGGGAGCATTTACAGGGGATAATAGTTCGTGACGCCACCCGTGGTTCGCGGTAAGGGGAGTACTGCCACTGCCGATAGGAGTACCCGGGAGAGATGGAGTGGGGCAGCCAGATGACGTTACCTCCATGGGTAGGAGAGGCCCCGGGACTCCCCTACCCCATTGTAGGCTGCAGGGGAGTGCAGGGCTAGGCGGTAGCAGGCGATGACCATGTACTCACTCAGACAGCATCAGTGATGAAAAGCAGACTCTGACAACAAGGTAAACCAAGTCTCTGGGTGCCGCTGCCCTCTTAGGGGAGCTCGTCTGGGTATCCGTCCCCTACAGTACTGCCTGATGGTCCGGAGCCTGCCTCCGTGCACAAATTTGAAGTGTTCTTGGTAGCCCATTGGCATAAAGCTGTCCGGGCCCCGCTCCCTACTGTTTGTAGTGGAGCTGTGCTCTCAAGGGCTCACATTTGGGATTTCTGTGGGCTGCTTGGGTTGTAAAGCCCTATCCCCCTCGTTGCGCTAGTACCCCTCATCTCTGAGCTTCTTGGGGACAGTCCATAAAGTCACTATCCTCCGCAGGTTAATTGCCGGGTTGCCTGAAGCTACTCCCCGACCTAGGGTCCAGTACCTCGCCGTGCTTTCGGTCCCAGACCGGTTATTAGACTCAGATGCCTCCCGTCCTCCAAGACCGGGTCCAGGCACCCAGCCTCAATACCCTACGATTGGGTCTCCAACTTCTCAGGCCAAGATCATCGTCCACGACCCAACCTTTTACTCCCAGAGAGCTCCAACTCCCAGCTATTCACTATTTGGGAGCTATTACTTCACTGACTAAGCTTTGCTCTCCACTTCCTCTCACTGACTTCCTCCCTCCCACCAGCCTACCTGACCCCTAGGTGGGCGGCCCTATTCCAGCTCAGTAGCCCACTGGGGTGTCTGACAGGGTGTGGTGTGTGCTGTGGTTGAGATTTTGGATGCTGATGGAGGCAGTACCATAGGTTGGGAACCCAGAACCATAGGGGGTCTGCACCAGTCGAACCGCTCGGATCCGGGGTTGCTATGGCTCGAGGGTCTCCGGACCCCCGGGCGTGCGGCAACTCAAATGTAAAGGGGACTATTTACAGGGAATAAGAGTTTGTGACGCCACCCATGGTTCACGGTAAGGGGAGTAACGCCGCTGCCGATGGGAACACCCGGGGAGATGGAGCGGGGCAGCCAGATGACGGGTAGGGGAGGACCCGAGACTCTGGATGGTGGGATGCTGGTTGTAGGGGAGCGCAGCGCTGGTTGGAAGCAGGGAAGGACCATGTACTCACTCAGGCAGTATTGGTGATGATGCGACCGCAAAGTAGACTCTGACAACAAGGTAAACCAAGTCTCTGGATGTCGCTGCCCTCTTGGGGAGCCCGTCTAGGTATCCGTCTCCTGAATTACTGCCGGGTGGTTCAGAGCCTGCCTCCGTGCACAAATTAGAAGTGTTCTTGGTGGCTCGTTGGCGTAAAGCTGTCAGGGCCCCGTTCCCTACTTGTTGGTAGTGGAGCTGTGCTCTCAAGGGCTCACGTATTTCTGTGGGCTGCGTGGGTTTGAAAGCCCTATCCTCCTCGTTGCACTAGTGCCCCCGATCTCTGAGCTTCTTGGGGACAGTCCATAAAGTCACTATCCTCCACAGGTTAACTGCCTGGTTGCCTGAAGCTACTCCCCGACCTAGGGTCCTGTACCCCGCAGTGATTTCGATCCTGGACTGGTTATTAGACTCGAGCTGCTGATCGTCCTCCAAGACGAGGACTAGGCACCCAGCCTCAATACCCTACGACCGGGTCTCTGACTCCTCCGGGCCCAGACCACCGTCTGCGACCCAACCTGTAATCCCCTGGGAGCCACACACTCCCAGCTCCTCACTTCTCGAGGGCAAACACTCAACTCTCCACTACTCCTTCCTTCCCTCCCACCAGCCTACCTGATCCCTAGGTGGGCGGCCCTATTCCAGCTCAGCAGCCCACTGGGGTGTCTGACAGGGTGTGGTGTGAGGTGTGGTTGAGATTTTGGATGCTGATGGAGGCAGTACCATAGGTTGGGAACCCAGAACCATAGGGGGTTGAGTCCTGCACTAAGAGATAAAGAGCGTGCAGTACCCTGTGACAACCTGACTAGTCCAGGGGCATCACACCTGCTAAGGAAAGCAAATATATACTCCACATCCTAAGTTTCCTCTATACAAAATCATACCATGGAGCATCTCTTTTCTTTTTAAATATTTCAGTTATGAGAAATCTGTATTCACTGAGGACAGATTTTACCCCTGACAGAGAATGTTTTTGAGACTGAATGATCAGTTCAGAATGAGAAACAAGATTTCACTAAAAAAATGACATTATTTTTTTGTTTTCACATGTACTATTAATTTATGAAGGAAAAAAATATGGTTACTCTTTAAATATTGACATTTTGTTATGCTGGGGTGAGGGAACGCCCGGTGTGCAGCACAACTGGAGGGGTACATCAAGCAAGATATAAAGGAAGGCCCTGATGATAGGGAGAGGGGTCACCACTTCACAACCACCTTTGTCTGAACCCTGCACTCCCTGTCATCCCCAGATGGGTCCTTCCCCCTGTGCGCGATCACATGCCTAGGACCTAGCTGACCCTGGGCTAGCCCTGGCTAGTGAGTATGCCAGCAAGATACTAGTCTTACTACTAATATAAAGACAACACAAGGGAGGGGAGACAAACGAGGAGACAGATGCAAAAGAACTCCAAATCTTCTCCAGAGAGGGAACTCCACTGCATCCATTGGAAAGCTAACCACAGCCTTCTTCAGAGGCAACAACTTCTCTAGTCATCATACAATGAACTATCACTGGCATATGGGAGAACCAGAAATGAGTTTAAATAATGAAGGGTAGTGACATTAAAGTGCAGCAGCTGAGATTATAGACACATTGAAACTTAGCAGAATCAACAAGGAACGCTTAACCCCTTCCTCACGAAATGAAGTTAAATCCATTCATATTAAAGAGAACCTGCGATCTGTAAATTGATGTGACCTATTAATCACAGATATTGCAACGGTCTCAGCTGAACTCGAAACACTCATGACAAATGTGTTTTTTGATGATAGCAGTAGAAGCTATGTTATTCTTGTACAAAACACCATATATTCTGCAAAGATGTAGATTTAAAAAAAAAAAAAAAAAAAAAAATATATATATATATATATATATATATATATACTACCTGCAGCAACCAATAGGGAGAACTTAAGAGCCCACGGCATATACAGTCATATGAAATATGAAGTATGGCCACCCCTATTAATGTTAACCTTTTTTCTTTAGAACAATTTGGGTTTTTGCAACAGCTATTTCAGTGTCATATATCTAATAACTGATGGACTGAGTAATATTTCTGGATTGAAATGAGGTTTATTGTACTAACAGAGAATGTGCAATCCGCATCTAAACAAAATTTGAACGGTGCAAAAGTATGCTCACCCTTATCAATTTCTTGATTTAAACACTCCTAAATACTTTTTACTGACTTACTAAAGCACTAAATTGGTTTTGTAACCTCATTGAGCTTTGAACTTCATAGGCAGCTGTATCCAATCATGAGAAAAGGTATTTAAGGTGGCCACTTGCAAGTAGTTCTCCTATTTGAATCTCCTATGAAGAGTGGCATCATGGGCTCCTCAAAACAACTCTCAAATGATCTGAAAACAAAGATTATTCAACATAGTTGTTCAGGGGAAGGATATAAAAAGTTGTCTCAGAGATTTAAACTGTCAGTTTCCACTGTGAGGAACATAGTAAGGAAATGGAAGAACACAGGTACAGTTCTTGTTAAGCCCAGAAGTGGCAGGCCAAGAAAAATATCAGAAAGGCAGAGAAGAAGAATGGTGAGAACAGTCAAGGACAATCCACAGACCACCTCCAAAGACCTGCAGCTTCATCTTGCTGCAGATGGTGTCAATGTGCATCGGTCAACAATACAGCGCACGTTGCACAAGGAGAAGCTGTATGGGAGAGTGATGCGAAAGAAGCCGTTTCTGCAAGCATGCCACAAACAGAGTCGCCTAAGTTATGCAAAAGCACATTTGGACAAGCCAGTTACATTTTGGAAGAAGGTCCTGTGGACTGATGAAACAAAGATTGAGTTGTTTGGTCATACAAAAAGGCGTTATGCATGAAGGCAAAAAAACCCACGGCATTCCAAGAAAAGCACTTGCTACCCACAGTAAAATTTGGTGGAGGTTCCATCATGCTTTGGAGCTGTGTGGCCAATGCCGGCACTGGGAATCTTGTTAAAGTTGAGGGTCGCATGGATTCAACTCAGTATCAGCAGATTCTTGACAATAATGTGCAAGAATCAGTGACGAAGTTGAAGTTACGCAGGGGATGGATATTTCAGCAAGACAATGATCCAAAACACCGCTCCAAATCTACTCAGGCATTCATGCAGAGGAACAATTACAATGTTCTGGAATGGCCATCCCAGTCCCCAGACCTGAATATCATTGAAAATCTGTGGGATGATTTGAAGCTTGTTGTCCATGCTCAGCGACCATCAAACTTAACTGAACTGGAATTGTTTTGTAAACAGGAATGGTCAAATATACCTTCATCCAGGATCCAGGAACTCATTAAAAGCTACAGAAAGCGACTAGAAGCTGTTATTTTTGCAAAAGGAGGATCTACAAAATATTATGATCCGAACGATCAGCTGATTGCCCGGGAGCCGCCTTCTGTGAGCGATCAGCTGATCACCCGGCGGCCGGCTTCTGTGAGCAATCATCTGATCACCTGGCGGCCAGCTAATGTGAGCGATCAGCTGATCACCCGGCGGCCGGCTTCTGTGAGCGATCAGCTGATCACCCAGCGGCCGGCTAAAGAGAGCGATCAGCTGATCGCTCTCATTAGCCGGCCGCCGGGAGATCATCTGTTCGCTCTCAAAAGCCGGCGGCCGGCTATTGTGAACGATCAGCTAATCGCTCTCTCTCTCATGTTTTCAACAGAATCCGACAATGAATTCTATTCTTGTCATCCGTTGTACAACGCTTCAGTCACAAGCGTCAAGCAACGCATGTGACTGATGCAAAACAACGGAAATGTGAACCAAACCTTATACTCAGGGCCGGCTCCAGGTTTTTGTGGGCCCTGGGCGAAAGAGTCTCAGTGGGCCCCATCCACACATAGACATGAACAGGTACATACACATACAGGCATACGTACACATACTTATTTAAAGAGAAATTCACAAAAACACATATAAATAGACATAAATCTATAAACAATTATATACACTGACATACATATATACACATCATACATGCACACACACACATTATTTTTATATATTTATACTGATATACCCAGATAGCAATAGGCACCCTCATGTAGTATACAGCCCACATATAGCACAATACAGACCCAGATAGTATTAGGCACCCTCATGTAGTACACAGCCCTTATATACCACAGTGCAGAGCCAGATAGCATTAGGCACCCTCATGTAGTACACAGCACCTATATAGCACAGTGCAGACCCAGATAGCACAGTGCAGAGCCAGATAGCATTAGGCACCGTCATGTAGTATACAGCCTGTATATAGGACAGCCTGTATATAGCGCAGTGTATATAGCACAGTGCGGAGCCAGATAGCAGTAGGTACCCTCATAATATATAGCCTGTACATAGGACAGCCTGTATACAGCACAGTGCAGAGCCAGATAGCAGTAGGCACCCTCATATAGTATATTGCCTGTATATAGGAGAGCCTGTATACAGAACAGTGCAGAGCCAGATAGCAGTATGCACCCTCATATAGTATATAGCCTGTATATAGGAAAGCTTGTATACAGCACAGTGCAGAGCCAGATAGCAGTAGGCACCCTCATATAGTATATAGCCTGTATATAGGAGAGCCTGTATACAGCACAGTGCAGAGCCAGATAGCAGTAGGCACCCTCATATAGTATATAGCCTGTATATAGGAGAGCTTGTATACAGAACAGTGCAGAGCCAGATAGCAGTATGCACCTTCATATAGTATATAGCCTGTATATAGGAGAGCCTGTATACGGCACAGTGCAGAGCAAGATAGCAGTAGGCATCCTCATATAGTATATAGCCTGTATATAGGACAGCCTGTATACAGCACAGTGCAGAGCCAGATAGCAGTAGGCACCCTCATATAGTATATAGCCTGTATATAGGAGAGCCTGTATATGGCACAGTGCAGAGCCAGATAGCAGTAAGCACCCTCATATAGTATATACCCTGTATATAGGAGAGCCTGTATACGGCACAGTACAGAGCCAGATAGCAGTAGGCACCCTCATATAGCATATACCCTGTATATAGAAGAGCCTGTATACGGCACAGTGCAGAGCCAGATAGCAGTAGGCACCCTCATATAGTATATACCCTGTATATAGAAGAGCCTGTATATGGCACAGTGCAGAGCCAGATAGCAGTAGGCACCCTCATATAGCATACAGTGATTAATACTCACTTCTCCTCGTTCCCCCCCGCTGTTCCGGTCTCCTCGTCGCATCCACTGCTGTTGCTCTGACCTCACTGCAGGCGCGCAGTGATGATGTCACCGCGCACCACTGCAGAGCTGTCAGAGCGCCGACAGTCACAGCGGGGAGAATGATAAGAGAGGGAGTGCACTGCTCACTCTCTCATCATTGCTCTCAATTGTATCGGCAACTGCAGTGCCGATACAATTGAAAGCACGATCCTCAGCGAAGGGGGAGGGAGGGCAGTGACAGCGCGGGCACCGGGCCCCTCTGAGTAGCAGTGCGCCACTCCTGCCGCCGCGAGTGGGCCCCCCAGCAGCTCAGAGCCCCGGCATTTCACCAGGTTTGCTGGGTGCTGACGCCGACCCTGCTTATACTTACCTATTCTCCTATGCTATAACACTACTTCTGGAGCCGCTCTTTAACCCTCATACATATTTACTGTTTTATTGGCCCCGTCCAATGACAGTCCCTGTGTCTCTGATTGGTTGCAGTCAGATCATGCCCCCATCCTCTGTGATAGCGTGTCTGATTGCTTGGAATCATACACAATGTCTATGTCTTTATAGTGGTGTAAAAATAAATCAATAAATTGGTGTAGGGTCCTCCCATATTATAGGGATCCCCCATTACTAATCTGTAAGTGAAAAGAAATAAACAAAAACACCTAAGAAATCCTTTATTTTGAATAAAATAGAAAAAAAACACCTCTTCCTCCAATTTATTAACTCATTTAGTTTAGTTCATACAAGGTCCCACAACGATTCTGGCTCTGCTACATACTGAAGTCAGAGCGCATGAGCAGAGAACATGTCTGCACACTGTGGCTTCAGGTAGAAACTGACTGAGCCACAGCCTGGAGCGCTGACATCAATCAGTTTCTCTGTGGTCACAGCTGGAGGTTCCCACGATACGGCACCTGTGACTGCACTTAAACTGACCTCAGGTGACCTCATTCAACTCAGTGACCTCACCTTAGGTGAACTGAGCTCACAGACCTACATCTCCTGGCAGAAAACTGCGGGTTTTGTTGGGAAGAGAGGCAGATTTGGTGCTGAAATTTATACACCATATTACTGCACCAAATCTGCATCTTCTGGCCAAAAAAAACCACATCACAACATGATGCAGTTTTGATGCGGTGTTGATGCGATTTTTTTGCCAGGAGATGCAGATTTGATCCAGTTATGGTGTATACATTTTAGCACCAAATCTGCATCAATTTGGCAAAAAAATGCACAAAAACAGTTTTGACAAAATTTCAGTGCAGTTTTCTGCCAGAAGATGCAAATTTGGTACAGAAATATGGTGCAGACATTTCAGCACCAAATTTGCATCTCCTGACAGAAACAAATGCAGTTTTCTACCAGATAGTTTAGATATTTGAAGTCAGTTCACCTGAGGTGAGGTCACTGAATTCAATTAGGTCACCTGAGGTCAGTTTACCTGTGATCACAGGTGGCGTACGGTGGGAATCTCCAGTTCTGACATCAAATAAACTGAGTGACATCACTGCCCACAGCTGCAGCTCAATCAGTCTCTGCCTGAAGCCACAGCATGCAGATCACAGGGTGGGTGAAAAAAAAAAACGGTTTAATGCTGCGCTAAAAAACACAATTCCAGGAGATGTGATGAAATCCTTTCCTTTATTTTCACGAGTCAACTCGTTTCGAAGGCATAACCGCCTTCTTCATCAGGACAAACAGAATTAGAAAGAACAGCATGACATATGCTGCTGCACGGAGTAATATATAACACTAAAAAAGGGGGTAGCCACGTCTGCAAGGAGGACGTTAGCAGACCGGTGACTAATCGCCACATGGAGCTCTCAGAAGGAAGTGGAGAGAGAGGAAAAAAGTGTAAGAGAAGAAGAGAAAAAAAATGTGAAGAAAAAGGGGGTGTAACCAGTTAACTGAAAAAAGAATAAATGACAATAATAATAATGAGCAAGAATGTAAAATAAAAGGTTGGTGGATAAAAACACTGCAGAAAAGTAAAAAGGTAAAAATGAAAAAGTGAAAAAATGGAAAATATATATTTATTCAATAAAAACTGTAAAAACCTGATTGTTTCTATTAAATGCAAATATTGTGTCAAAAAATATGTGGTTGGATCTTGTGTATTAATTGCAGGGTTGCTGCACTGGAGTAACTAACATGTATAGAAATTCATTGCGTGGACCAAGGTAAAAAAAAAGTTCAACAAAATCGTGGGATAAAGGTACTATGCATGCTTGGGCAATCTCTGCTGTGCTGCAGAAACCAGCTGCTAGAGGTAATGTGAGGGCAGAGCATGGGAAAAAAATAGCGCATGCGTAGAAAGAAAAAGTGTCAGAGCAGGGGAAAGAAAAAGTCTGTGAAATCAAGAAGGGAATTATTCATTATTATTAGTCACCGGTCTGCTGACGTCATCCTTGCAGACGTGGCCACCCCCTTTTTTTAATGTTATATATATTACTCCGTGCAGCAGCATATGTCATGCTGTTCTTTCTAATTCTGTTTGTCCTGATGAAGAACGCGGTTATGCCTTCGAAACGCGTTGGCTCGTGAAAATAAAGGAAAGGATTTCATCACATCTCCTGGAATTGTTTTTCTTCACCCACCCTGTGATCTGCATGTGTTCAATCGGGGCTGCGGCTGACCACTAAATACACTCTTTGTTTGATGCCTTCAAGAAGTTGTGCCTATCACAACTGAAACAGGTGAGTACCTGTCTTTCTACCTATATCCCCTTGTCTACCAGATAAGACCCTATTTTGCGCTTCTCTTTTCCACAGCTCTCCTGAAGCCACAGCATGCGAGCATATTCTTTGCCCGTACACTCTGACTTTAGTATGTAGCAGAGCAAGAACCGTGATGGGACCTCTTGTGGATTACATCAGAACTGGGTCTTTGGGGTTAATAAATTGGAGAAAAGGTATTTTTTTTATTTTTTAATTCATATAAAGGATTTTTCAGAATTTGTGTTTATTTCTTTTAACTTAAAGATTAGTAATGGGGGTCCCATAGTTGCCAACTATTACTAATCTAGGGCTTAGTGGCAGCTGTGAGCTGTTATTAACCCCTTCTATTACCCAGATTGCCACCAAACCAGGACAGTCGGTTTGTGCCGGGATTATTGCATTTAATGGATGTGACGTTCTGGGCAGCTGCAGGCTGCTATTTTTAGACTGGGGGGAGACCCAATGACAATAGGCTGAGAATACCAGCCCCCAGCTGTCTGTTTTATCATGGCTAGGTATTAGGTGGTACAGACTAGCTTCTTCAGCGGAACAGAAGAAGCTGAAGAAGCTAGTCTGTACCACCTAACATGTGAAACGTATGTCGGGTCCTTGTCCTTGCTCGGTCCTGTGATTTTTTGGTTGGTTTACCCTTCTTACCAGCTTACCATCTATTTTGTGCATCGGTTTGTATTTATTAAACATTTGTTAATCATTATATATCTTTAGCCATCTTGGCTTTATTGTAAAATGCAACCATGATCTTTGCACATTTTTGTACTTGTGTTTCATGTTTACATAATTTATAATCTGGTTCATTTGCCACCCATGGAATTCTGTACTGTCACTTTAAGAGAATTTTTGCAAAAAAAACTCATATGGTTAATTTATTGTGAACACAGTGTTTCTGTATTTGGGTTCTACCTACCTTTACACCTTTTCCTGACACTGTGTGTTTTGTGTGGTTTTTTTATCTTGACCATAAATGGTGATTATAATGTGCCATATCTTTAAATAAAATCTGTCTTGCATTATACTCCCTGCTTTCTATTGTTCTTGCAAAGGTCATTAGATGCATCTAAGCATGCTTGAACGACAGCATTACAAACTATTGGAGGATATACTCAGTATCAACGGATGGTAAAGAGAGCTCTGGAGAGGGCAGTGTGTGGGGGGTGATGTCTGTAAATCAGGGCAGATTCAAAAATAGGTTGTATTGGTGCACATGACTAATTATGTGTAGACAGCAAACCGGGGCCACATTATGATTTTGGGAATAACCCATGAAATACAACACCTGTCCCTGTCTCTTCACTACAACACTGTTGTACAGAGTAGAGATGGACGGATCTTTTGAAATTCAAATTTGCAGATTTTGTCGAATTTTTCCCAAATACTTTATTTGCGGTAAATAAATTGCTCGGAAAATACTTGTGGGGGAGAAGGAGAAAATCCCACTGACAAGAAGAGCTTATGTGAAGCCCCACAGGTGTAGTGTCAGTGTCGGTGCATTACCTTCAGGGACTCCACGTTGCTGGATCTCCGTCACTGGTAGGAAATCTTCTTGTTTGATCGTGACGCCACTCTCAGTATTGCGGTCAGTGGGGACCGCCACTGCAGGTTAGGGGACGCCTGGGGCTGATGGTGGGTGCAGTCGGATGTAGTAGCCTCCTGAGAGTGAGGCAAGCCCCAGGGCCCTGTGTAGGTTTGTAGTACCACAAGTCGCAGAATAACCACACAGGCAGGAATGTCTTTCAAGGGCTTTACTCACATTTGATGGCAGGGTGAGTAGCCCGGGCGTAGCTGGGATGAACCAGGTGGGAACCAGGTATCCTTCAGGCTGACTTTATGAGGGTGACTACTGACTCGCCTTCCTTAGCCCTTGGTGGTTTGGGGTGACCCCGACTTTTAGTCCCTATGGGGGTCACCCAGGGAAGATGCTGCAGCCTCTCTCTCCCCTTCGTTCGCCGTATGCTTGTTCCCCGGACCAGGCCACTCCAGCTGCTTGCCTCCTGTGACCTATGGGCCCTCACTGTGGTTACGTGGCTGCGGCTTTTGTGGTGTTGTGGTGTGGGCTTTGAGAGCCCCACACCGGCAGGTTTAGCAGGGAAAGGTGGATCTATCCTTGCTTCGGGATCTGCCGCCCGGTTGGGCCTGGTGCTCTCTAGCAGTCTCCTTACTTCCCACTCCGTTGCACTCCCTAGCTGAAGCTGGCTTTCAGGTAGCACTCCTAGTTGACCGTTCTCCCCCGTCTGTAGCCACTGCGCGGACGCTGTCAGATTGCACAGCTCCAGGGATCTGCTCCTCACTTGAGCTCCCTGGACTCTACACTGAACTGGCTCACTGCTCCTCCTCTCCTGTTCTTGCCTACGCCACCTAGCAACCAGACTCTCCACCACACCCCTTGAGAGGAGATGGAGGCTCTACCCCCTCCACTATTCCAGTGAAGGTGAAGGCTTGCCCCCTCCTGGGATCCCCAGGGGTCCTCTCATGGGTACATGTGTGAGACCTGGTCACTATGCGCCTGTGTTCCACACCCCAGTCAGCCTTCTGGATTACCTGTATTGTACTGTCCCCAGCATGGGTGCAGTACTCAGTGGTGCCTGACCAGGTCAGGGGCGCCACATTCCCCCTTAGTTATCACCAGCACGTCCTCGGGCTGCAAGACAACATTTTAAAATGCATAAAACATTAAAACATGTAAAACATTTTTAAAACCACCAGGTATCAGACATCACCACCCTCCACCCACAAGTCCGTTAACCCACCCAAAACCCTCTCAGGAGGCAGGTCACCGGTCCTGTTGGTAACCAGGTCTGGGCCATCCGTTTCCCCAGACCTTTCCTCCAATCTTCCTCTCCCGCTGGCCGCGACTTCAGCCACTTCTGGCAGGATGTAGAGGCGGCTTTCATGGGCTGGTGGTTTCAGGGTCTACCTGGCCTGGTGGATCCGCGCCTTCAGCCCCTTCTGGCAGGATGTAGAGGCCGCCTCCACAGTTGGTGCTGACCAGGTACCCTCTTTGTGGTGGTGAGCCAAGGCCCCATAAACAGGCGTGCTCTCTGGTCGCAGGTGAGCCAAGGCCCTATATACGGACGGGCTCCTCCTGGTTGCAGACGAGCCAAGCCCCTAAACAGGCTGGCTCTGGTGGCGGTGCCACTGGTGTAACTATTTACACTGTGAGAGTTTGTGGCTATAGCAAGTTCATAGCCTTAAAGTTTATTTCTCACAATAGTTTTTGTGGGCACATGCTTAAACAATAACGTTGCAAACTTTTCAACTTGTCAAACTGGTCAAACTTTCGGTACTTCTTTCTTTACTTTACTCCTCGGTACCAGGGCTTTGGCCTATTGGGCTACGGCACCTGCTGTTTTCTTTCTCCTTGTCATCCTCTGAGGTAGTTTCATCTGTAGGCTCTTTGTCTTTTCTTTCTAGATCTTCATCTGTTTCCTTTTCTGCATCTGTTTCTTTATCTCTGTCTTTTCTTTCTTCTTTGGGACATGGTGCTACGTCTAAGGCATAGTAGCCCCTTTCTCCTTGATGCAAGGTGAACTGTACTGCGTCTCCAATTTTCAAATTTCTGCCTGAATGTCCTCTGGGCAGGTGGGCTTGAACATCTCTCCGATTCACAAATATGCCCTCTTTTATTCCTCTTGCTACAATAAAGCCGTATCCGCTTTTCAAATTGAAGTCCTCCACAACTCCTCTGCAAAGGGGTCCTCTGACCTGGGCTTTGGATCTTCTCAGGGCTCGTTTTTCTTGCAGGTCTCTGGCTGTGACTTCTCTCTGCTCTGGAGACTGTGGTGTTGGAGGATACTTTGCTCTGCTGCGCCGTGTCTTGCGGGCTGGGTTCATGCTTGCAGGCTCCCAGGTGAGGTCTTTGGGCTGATCTTCGTCAGCAGACGGGGTTAGGTCTTCCTCATCCCAGCGAGAATAGGGCAGCATCTCTGGCTCTGGGTATGGGTCCACTGCTGGTGGCACTGGAGTCAGCTCCTCAGCTTCCTGGCCTCCTCTCCCCCTTAGTTCTTCGCTGCACTCTGGTTGTGGCAGCGCTGGGGATGAGTGTTCCTCAGCTGGCCCAGGCGGTGGACTCTTCAGCGTGGTTGCTGCAGGGGTTGCCTTAGGGGTGTGCGGAGGGAGCATGTATCTGTCCACCATCTCCTGTGGGAACTTGGCCTCCAGGTCAGCCTTCAGCTGCCAGTATGCGGAGTCTTCACCTATCAGGGATTTCCTAGTAGGGACTTCCTCAGACCGGGGAGCGGTATCTGCTCTGGCCTTGCAGGCCGGGGAAAATGATGAGGTAGTCTTTTCTTGGCGGGCCGCGCCTGTCATGGCGGCGGCCTGGTCTTGGCGAGCCGGGCAGGGCATCGCTGCGGCGGCCTGGTCTTGGCGGGCCGCGCCTGGCATGGCGGCGGCCTGGTCTTGGCGGGCCGGGCAGGGCATCGCTGCGGCGGCCTGGTCTTGGCGGGCCGCGCCTGGCATGGCGGCGGCCTGGATCAGTGTCGCTGTTGCAGGGGGCTCTGTGCAGGCTGGGCTGGACGTCGCTGCAGCGATCGGAGCTTGGCGGGCCGCACCTGGCGGGGCTGCGGCCTGGTTCAGCATCTCACTTGCGGCGCGGACGAGCGTCGCTGCTGCGGTGGGGTCTTGGCGGACTGGGCTCAGCAGGGTGGCAGCCTGGGTCAGCGTCACACCTGCGGCACGGATCAGTATCGCAGTGGTAGTCGGACCTTTGCGGGCCAGGCGGGGCATGGCTGCGGCGGCCTGGATTTGGCGGGCCGCATCTAGCGTGGCTGCGGCCTGGTTCGGTGGCGCCGCGCCGGGCGCCTCTTCTGGGACCGCGGGCGTGGCAGCAGGGGTCGGGGCACTTGCGCTGGCCGGGGCATCACTCGACTCACCCATCGGTGGCAGCATCGGGGTCTGCGTCGTCGCCGCTCGGTCTGGCATGCGTCGCGCGGCTCCCTCCTCGTAGGTCCGCACCGCCGCAGCCATCTCCAGGAGCTCCGTGCGTTCTTCCCTGAGCTGTCGCACAATCCTGGCCTCCAGCTGGTCGCAGAAGATGGCAAGCTCCCGGCACCACCAGGCAGCAGAGCCTGGCTCTGGGTATCCACGTCTGGACTCCATTTCCTCTAGCACGCTACTGGCTTCTTCTCTGCTCCGCCGTCTCTGGACGCTTCCGCTTTCTTCATCAGCGAGGTCAGGACTCTGCAGGGGATCTCTGGGTAGCCACACCTCTTCGTGGGCGGTAACTTCTTCCAGCGCGGGCTGCTGTGGTTTTTCAGCGCGCTTTTCATGGTGGCAATATGGCGGCGCTTCCAATTTTTCAAGCGGACCGCCCAGGCACATGGTCACCTGTCTGAACAGGTCTAGTCCTTATCCTGTTCGTGACGCCAGATGTGAAGCCCCACAGGTGTAGTGTCAGTGTCGGTGCATTACCTTCAGGGACTCCACGTTGCTGGATCTCCGTCACTGGTAGGAAATCTTCTTGTTTGATCGTGACGCCACTCTCAGTATTGCGGTCAGTGGGGACCGCCACTGCAGGTTAGGGGACGCCTGGGGCTGATGGTGGGTGCAGTCGGATGTAGTAGCCTCCTGAGAGTGAGGCAAGCCCCAGGGCCCTGTGTAGGTTTGTAGTACCACAAGTCGCAGAATAACCACACAGGCAGGAATGTCTTTCAAGGGCTTTACTCACATTTGATGGCAGGGTGAGTAGCCCGGGCGTAGCTGGGATGAACCAGGTGGGAACCAGGTATCCTTCAGGCTGACTTTATGAGGGTGACTACTGACTCGCCTTCCTTAGCCCTTGGTGGTTTGGGGTGACCCCGACTTTTAGTCCCTATGGGGGTCACCCAGGGAAGATGCTGCAGCCTCTCTCTCCCCTTCGTTCGCCGTATGCTTGTTCCCCGGACCAGGCCACTCCAGCTGCTTGCCTCCTGTGACCTATGGGCCCTCACTGTGGTTACGTGGCTGCGGCTTTTGTGGTGTTGTGGTGTGGGCTTTGAGAGCCCCACACCGGCAGGTTTAGCAGGGAAAGGTGGATCTATCCTTGCTTCGGGATCTGCCGCCCGGTTGGGCCTGGTGCTCTCTAGCAGTCTCCTTACTTCCCACTCCGTTGCACTCCCTAGCTGAAGCTGGCTTTCAGGTAGCACTCCTAGTTGACCGTTCTCCCCCGTCTGTAGCCACTGCGCGGACGCTGTCAGATTGCACAGCTCCAGGGATCTGCTCCTCACTTGAGCTCCCTGGACTCTACACTGAACTGGCTCACTGCTCCTCCTCTCCTGTTCTTGCCTACGCCACCTAGCAACCAGACTCTCCACCACACCCCTTGAGAGGAGATGGAGGCTCTACCCCCTCCACTATTCCAGTGAAGGTGAAGGCTTGCCCCCTCCTGGGATCCCCAGGGGTCCTCTCATGGGTACATGTGTGAGACCTGGTCACTATGCGCCTGTGTTCCACACCCCAGTCAGCCTTCTGGATTACCTGTATTGTACTGTCCCCAGCATGGGTGCAGTACTCAGTGGTGCCTGACCAGGTCAGGGGCGCCACACTTACACTCCACAGGAGAGAGAGCGCAAGAGTGGACCATGCTGACCATAAGAGATTACATACTACAGGAGAGAGAGAGGACGCCACTGATCATAAGAACTTAAACTCTACAGGAGAGAGAGAGGATCCCTTTGATCATTGTTATTATTTATTAATATAGCGCCATTTATTCGATGGCACTCTACAAGTGAAAGAGGGTATACGTACAACAATCAATAACAATACAAAACAGACTGGTATAGGAGGAGAGAGGACCCTGCCCGCGAGGGTTCACAGTCTACAGGGAATGGGTGATGGTACAATAGGTGAGGACATAGCTGGTTGTGCAACGGTGTACTGGACTGAGGGTTATTGTAGGTTGTAGGCTTGTTGGAAGAGATTGGTCTTCAGGGCTTACACTATACTTTAGAGAAGACCCCCACTAACCATAAGTGTAGCACCAATGGGTCAAAAGGTTACTCGTCACCGGGCCGATGATGTCGGGTCAAGGGGATGTCAGGGGTGGCCTGTGCCCAGTTTCATGCCCCCGAGGTTTACAATAAAGGGGGGGGATGACTGGAGGATGATGGTGGAGGTTTTTCTTGTGACGCCACCTGCGTTACGCGGCCAGGGATTAGCTGCCGCTGCTATCGCTGTTCTCCGGGGCGGATGGTTGTAGCAGCTAAGATGTTTCTGCTCCCTACAGGTGTAGCGGGCTCTGGGAAGGATGATGAGGGGAGTAGTTATGGCTGGCGCCGAAGCGCGGGGCGCCGCCAAGGACAGATGGACACAGTCTCTGTGGGTTTCAGTTTCTTTACTCACAGTTCCAGTTCGCCTGGGAGATACCGGTCACCGCCGTGATGGGCCCCAGTCGATCCTGAGCAATTCAAGGTCACCGCCGGTGTTCCCACTGTGAGTCCTTTCTGGTCAGGGTCCCTCCAATCCCGGTTTATGTGAAATGGCTGCGGGTATTTCCTGCACTTTCTGCAGAACATGGAATCCCATGTAGCTGTAGAGAACCTGGGCTGAGCTACCTGCTCCAAGCCGTGGGTCCTATGGTGCTCTCAGAGGTGTGAGGTAAAAGAAGATTGGACCAAGGTCCTGACTATGTCTCTCACCCCAAACTGTGCCCGGGGTTGACTGCCTAAGTATGTAGATGCTACCTCCCTTTTCCCCAAGTGGTGCCCACCCCCCATATGGCTGTCCAAGTGACTGGGAGAGTCCCATGCTTCGTAATGGCCACCCCCTTATCTACCCCAGGCCATCCCCCTGGTGGGAAAGCACCTAACTGTGTTTGGTGTGTGAATGTGAGAAACACCAGCGATTAACCTCTACTTACCCAGGATGAGTACTGCACCTTAAGTGAGATGCAGTACCCTGTGGCGACTGAAGCCTCAGGTGCGCCACATAAGAGCTTACACTCTACAGGAAAGAGATAGAGAAGACCCTGCTGACCATAAAAGCTTAAACCCTACAAAAGAGATAGAGGACCCCACTGACCATAAGAGCTTACACTCCACAGGAGAGAGAGAGGACCACACTGACCATAAGAGCTTACACTCTACAGGAGAGAGAGAGCGGACCCCACTGATCATAAGAGCTTACACTCTACAGGAGAGAGAGAGAGAGGACCCCACTGACCATAAGAGCTTACGCTTTGCAGAAGAGGGAGAGGACCCCACTGACCATAAGAGTTTTCACTCTACAGGAGAGAGAGAGGACCCTGTTGACCTTAAGAGCTTACACTATACACAAGAGAGAACCCCCACCAACCATAAGAGCTTACACTCTACAGGAAAGAGATAGAGAGGACCCTGCTGACCATAGGAGCTTACACTCTACATGAGAGATAGAGGGCCCTGCTAACAATAAGAGCTTACACTCTACAGGAGAGAGAGGACCCTGCTGACAATAAGAGCTTACACTCTACTCTATTTACTCATCACTTGTAATCATTAGATAAATATTTAGATTTTTTTTTTTACTTTGAGCAATTACACATGCGTCAAAACCAAATATGTTGTTTGTTTATTTTTTACATTTTGCTATTTAAAGGGGAACTCCCAGTGGCATAGCCACTGATTTAGCCGCCTGGGGTGGTTGTCAAACTTGCCGCCCCCCTCCGTTGGCCGTCGATAAGGGTACTTTCACACTTGCGCAAGTTGCAATCCGCCGCTTTGGAAAACAGCGCAATCCGTTAACGGCTTGTGCTGTTTACCATAGAATTGTATGGACGATGGATTGCGACTAATATGTCTGCATTGCATCTGCCGAGTGACGGATCAGTCATGGAACGACTGACTGTCGGGCGGCAGGAACGCAGCATGTAGCATTTTTTGAGCGGCAGAATCCCTTTTTTTTCACTGCACATGCTCAGATCTTATGTTTAATAATTGAAATCAAGATTTCTCTCTCTCTCTCGGCGGCCAAACGATCAGCTGATCACCCAGCGGCCGGCTTTTGAGTGCGATCAGCTGATCGCCCGGCTTTTGAGAGCGATCAGCTGATCGGCCAGCTTTTGAGAATGATCACCTGATCGCCCGGCGGCCGGCTTTTGAGAGTGATGAGGTGTTTGCTTGGTGGCCGACCACCGGGTGATCAGCTGATCGTTCACAATAGCCTGCCGCTGGTAAAAAAAAAAAAAAGTATCGTTGTTTTGCAGCATTTTTGCACTTGGTCGGTCTCTCTATCGCTCTCTGTCGGTCTCTCTCTCACTCTCTCTGTCGGTCGGTCGGTTTCTCTCGATCTCTATCTCTCTCTGTCGGTCGGTCTCTCCCTCTCACCATTCTCTCTCATACTCACCGATCACCGGTGTGGCGCATCATGGCTGTCACAAAGCTCAGGCAGCTTTTCCTCTTTTGAAAATGCCGGCCGCTCATTATTCAATCTCGTATTCACTGTTTCCCCCGCCCACCGGCGCCTATGATTGGTTGCAGTCAGACACGCCCCCACGCTGAGTGACAGCTGTCTCACTGCAACCAATCACAGCTGCCGGTGGGCGGGTCTATATCATGCAGTACAATAAATAAATAAATAATTAAAAAAAACGGCGTGCGGTCCCCACAATTTTGATACCAGCCAAGATAAAGCCACATGGCTGAAGGATGGTATTCTCAGGATGGGAAGCCCCACATTATGGGGAGCCCCCCAGCCTAAAAATATCAGCCAGCAGCCATCCGGAATTGCCGCATCCATTAGATTCGACAGTCCCGGAACTCTACCCGGCTCAACCCGAATTACCCTGGTGCGGTGGCAATCGGGATAATAAGGAGTTAATGGCAGCCCATAGCTGCCACTAAGTCCAAGGTTAATCATGGCAGGCGTCTATGCGACACCCCCATGATTAATCTGTAGTGAAAGTAAATAAACACAAACAACGAAAAATCCTTTATTTGAAATAAAAGACAAAAAAACACCCTCTTTCCCCACTTTATTAACCCCCAAATACCCCTCCAGGTCCGGCGTAATCCACATGAGGTCCCACGACGCTTTCAGCTCTCCTTCATCGGAAGCTGACAGGAGCAGCAGTAGAACACTGCTGCTCCTGTGACCTCCATGCAGAAACTGAAGTGAATCGCACTGTCAACGGGGATATCACTGAAGTAGTGCCGGTGTGTAAGGTGATGATGGGGGTGGTAGTGCCTGGGTGTGTGTGGTGATTATGGGGGCGGTAGTGCCGGGGTGTGCGGTGATGATAAGGGTGGTAGTGCCTGGGTGTCTGCGGTGATGATGGGAGCTGTAGTGCCTGGGTGTGTGTGCGGTGGTGATGGGGGCGGTAGTGCCTGGGTGTGTGCGGTGATGATGGGGGCGGTAGTGCCGGGGTGTGCGGTGATGATGGGGGTGGTAGTGCCTGGGTGTGTGCGGTGATGTTGGGGGTGGTAGTGCCGGGGTGTGCGGTGATGATGGGGGCGGTAGTGCCTGGGTGTGTGTGGTGATGATAGGAGCGGTAGTGCCTGGGTGTGTGCGGTGATGATGGGGGCGGTAGTGTCTGGGTGTGTGCGGTGATGATGGGAGCGATAGTGCTGGGGTGTGTGCGGTGATTTTTACCCCCAAGATGCCGCCCCTCTGACAACGCCCCCTCCGCTCCCCCTTTGCTACGCCACTGGGTATTCCCATCTCCAAGATCCTATCCCAATATGTAGTAGGTGTAATAATATTAGCTAATACTTCCAATTATCAATGTAGTATAGTTCGCCTGACTTTCTATGTCACTTACCTCATGTTCAGGTCATTGCAGGACCTTAGGTATCCATGGTTACGACCACGCATATAGTCCCAGATAGTTACTCGTGGTCATAACCATGTATGCCTAAGGTCCTGCAATGCCCTGAACATGAGGTAGGTGACATAGGGAATCAGAAGAAATACATTACATTTTTTATTGGAGAGATATTTGCTATTATTATTATTATTATTATTATTATTATTATTATTATACCTACTATATATTGGGATAGATTCTTGGAGATGGGAATACCCCCTTTAAGTTTGGGAAAAAAGAGTTTGATATAATTTTTTAATTTATTTTTTATACTTTTTTTCATTCTTAATGGGATTTTTTTTCTTTTTCATTTTTCATTACTACCCTTAGGGGACTTGAACCTATGATCACTTGATCACCTACCCAGTATACTTCAATTACCAGACAACTATGAAGCAGAGCCTTTGCCTGGCCTTCCTACTGTATGTGTCGCAGGCGGAGGGGCCGCGCTCGCTACGCTCGGGTCCGTGGCTGCTGCTGCTGCTCGGTGGCTCGATCGGTGGGCCGGACCCGGGGACTCGAGCAGCGCTCCTCGCCCACAAGTGAAAAGGGGGTGGTTTGTTTTGGGAGATAGTTCGTGACACCACCCACGGGTTCTGGTGATAATGGGCACCACCGCTGCTGATGACAGGGATCCCGGGAGCGATGGTAGGAAGCAGCAAGGATGTTGTCCACTCCGTGGGTAGGGGTTGGTGATCCCGGGGGCCCGGTGGTGTAACGGGGAGGCTGGATGACTGGGGTGCAGGGTCGCAGGGGCAGCGCGGCGCGGTGCCGGATGGCACTGTGGTACTCACTCAGACACAGATGCACAGAGTCTCTGGTAAACCAAACGGCTGGATGGACGGGTCCCACAGCCGGCTGCAGAGTTTGTGCTCTCCACGGACAGGGTGATGGTGGCTGTCTTTCCCTGCACCTTGTTAGAATGTTCTGACTCCTGTGGTTGCCCACCGGTAGTCTGCTCCCCGGCGTATAGGTACCGGAGGAGCCCGTTTTGCCCCCAGGCACTGGCCCTTGGATCTCTAGCCTGTGGCGGTGGCTGTGTATCCTCATGGTGTGGACTGTTGCCTTCTGTCGGGTCTTGATTGTTAGGAAACCCCTGGGGTTCCGGTTACTTTCGTATTTGACCGTTGTCGGCAGCTCCAAGCCTAGTCGGGGTCCGATGGCCCTGCCTTTTTGCTTAGCTTCACTCCACTGCCCGGTTCGGTACCGGCGGGCCACCGCCCGACTCCGGTCCTACGGTTCCACAGAGATCCACTAACTCCTGCAGACGGCCACCACCGTCTGCCAACCTTGCTGTTTGTGTCTGGGCCCCTACCCAGACACCGACAGTTTCTGACCTCTCACTTTCAACTCCAAACTCAATCTGTCTCTTTTCCCGCCTCCAGGCCTGTGAACTCTTCGGTGGGTGGGGCCAACGCCTGGCTCCGCCCCACCTGGTTTGGACATCAGACCCTGGAGGGAGGCAGCAAGGGTTTTTGTCTGACTGGTGTGAACTATCCAGGGGAGGGTGTGTGTGTTGTTATGTCTGTGACTACCTGGCTAGTCCAGGGCGTCACATATGGCAAACATGAGACCTTTAGAAGACCCATGGATGCCATGGCAACCTATCAGCACCCTGTAATTGTGTTGTGCAGGGGCGGCTGATAGGTTGTGAACTGACGACGGCCATCTTTGATAACCTTTAAATGTCACTGCCATGCTTAACATCACTCATATGTATTTAAAATATATCCTGCCCACCGTCGGGAATCTCCCCTGATGAGTACCCAACAAAACGCGTTGGAAGCATGGTTGGGATATTGAAGGCCAGCATCAGTTGAAGACAGAGGTTTACTGACCCTCTGAAGGAAGGAGCTATCTCAGGGTGTTAAGGGCCAAATAAATATGTTGGGTACTGCTTTGGCCCCATTTCCCATGCGACTGCCGTGCGTATCCCTGGCGGACGCCATTTCTTGTTAAAGAGTCTTCTGAAAATGAACCAGTTGATTTGAGCACTGTAAATATTCTACACCCCCTATATTATGTTTAATAAGAGGTGATGCTGTGAAAGGCACCAGAACCATGATTCTATAAGCTATGAAAGATTTACGCTAACAATATGGTGGATAATTCGACTTCAAATCGTTCTCTGGATATTTGTCATGCAACAAGTGTGACGAGCGCATTCAAACCAACCCAGATCTGATGCACAATGAAAAAACATACCTAAACAACTCCATAGACAAGGGGGAAACACCGGGGACACAATAAGAATGGTGGGCTCTGGAACTAGTGAGAGGGTAGGTTGGCACGTCCTAACCTCATCTGCAGCTGACTCTACTCTCCTAGCCAGTCCCTATACAGTCTGTGTAACTGTCGCGAACAGCACCCTGTGAAAACCCTACAGATGCCCTGACTAGTGAGAGGCAGGTGAGCTTCACTAGACCCATCACTGCACTAAAGAGACAAGAGGGTAGGAAAGACAAACAGGGATTAAAGAACCAAAATGGAGAGGATATAACCTCTTGGAAGAAGTGCAAATGATTTGTATAGTCTTTAAAGCTTGCTGGAAGACCTGGCTATTTAAGCACAAGGGGGGGTGTCTACAGAGCAGGTGCAGCTGACCTCAACTGCAGCAGAGCTGCAAACAGAAAAAATGACATTAACCATTTAGGTACTGAAGGAAAAAAACACATTTAAATGTGGATAGCAATATGTTGGATAATTTTATGTCAAATGATTTGCATTTTATATGAATTCCTCTTACAGGATAAGTTTTCATAATAACATTTTCTTGCTTTATCTGTGAAAAATGCCACACAATCATGGACATTTATCAATGGTAAAGGACAAAATGTGGGAATGGTATAAAAATTGCACACTCATTTTAGAAAATTGGTGCAAATCCCTATGTTAGACAATATTGTCTTCCTTAATATGTCATTTCATGGCTTGTATCCTTTATTTTCAGAATTTTTTATTTAGAAAAATTCAGTGATTGACAGATGTCTCGGCATGCTCAGTCACTAAATACACCCAGTGGGCTATTTTGCCTATAAAGAGCAAAGATTTAAATGAACAAATAGAAATTGAACTTTGTCCTATGAAACGATATAATCGATCTTCTCAGCTCCTCCTACTCTAAGCAATGCTGCCTGAGGATTAGACCACAGCATGTGCAACTGTGGCGCCCTGGACAAGCCAGGGGCCACAGAGCACAACATCAACACACCCCACACTCACAGCAGACATCCCCAGTGGGACCTGGTTTCTTCCTCGGGCTCGGACGGACACACCAGGTGGGCGGAGTCAGGAGATGGAGACGCCCACTGGGGGGTTTGGCTGGCCTGAGGCGGGAAGCAGGTCCAGACAAGTCCAGGCAGAGGAAGAGAGAGGAGGTCTGCAGGGAGACAGAAGCAGACAGGGGCCTAGGATGGAGCCTAGGACCCTCGGGTAGAGAGTGAGGCAGACGGTAGTGGCCGTCTGTGGGAGCCGGGAAGACAGTTGGTAGAACCGTAGGTAGCCGGGGCTGGGCGGTGGCCCACCGGTACCGAACCGGGGAGCCAGCTGGAAACCGGAGCGCAGGAGGAGCGTACACGGAGGCGAAAGAAAGGACTTACACTACCAACCAGGGTCAGGGGAAAAACTACTGCAGCCGTCTGTGGGACCCGTCCATCCAGCCGTGTGTTTTACCAAGAACTGTGTCCTCATCATTGGCTGAGTGAGTACCACCGTGCCGTGCGGCACAGCGCTGCCCCCACGACCCTGCACCTCACCAGGCCCCGTAGCCCGCCTGCAATCCATCCCTACCCCATCACCGGGCCCCTGGACAACCAACCCCCTACCCACGGACGGGAGAACTAACAACAAAGCTGCTCCCTGTCACCGCTCCCGGGATCCCCGTCTAGAGCAGCGGTGGTGTCACCAATATCACCACCACTGTGGGTGGCGTCACGGACAATAATCAAAACCCCCACAATCAAAATCCCCTTTTCACTCACGGGCGAGGAACGCCGCTCGAGTCCCCGGGATCCGGCCCACTGCTCGAGCCACCACCGAGTAGCAGCGGCAGCAGCAGCGGCCGGACCCGAGCAGTGGGAGAGCGCAGCGTCCCCTCCTCTGCCCGGGAGGACAGGGTAATTTGAAAAGCAATCTGTCAGCACATTTTTACATATGAAAGTAGTGGTCTTGCTTTGTAAGTTATAGTCTACAAATAATACCATTTTTATTGAGATCCAATGTGCCAGTTATGAGAAATCAAGCACAGATGCCATATGCAGATCAGGCTGCATGTGCACAGGGGCATGTCATTGTACTATGACTGAATTTCCTGATATGCCCCCAAGTGCACTTCCAGCCTCTTTTGCGTATGGCTTCTTCTCTAAATTTCTCATGACTTGAACATCAGATCTCTACATAGGAGGTATCATTTTTATTGGGGGACAGGCACCTACAAAGCCAGATGACTTCTTAAAAACATTGTAATAGTTTCCCTTTTAGTAATGTCACTGTCATAGTTCTGATTTGGGTGCTCTGCTCTTCTGTAGAGGCGATGCTCTGTTGTTGAATTGTGCTCCGGTGGATGGGTTGTTACGTGGCCTCAGATCCTGCGTTGGTTCTGGGAGAGGTCTGTTACCAGGGGCCTCATTTTGGGTGATTTCTCTGCTTCATTAGGGAGAAAACTCACCTGGAACACCGCCAGTCATAGTTTCTGTTTTGCAGCAAGTGCTTCTGGCTCCCATAAGTATACTGTTCTGTTCTTGTCTCTCGACCCCGGATCTTAGTTTCCGCCCGTGCCCCCTGACTCTGATGTTACCCACTTGCCCCTGACCTCAGGCTCATACCCTGACCTCAGCTTTACATTCTTCCTGTGTTCCATACGTGTCTTCCTGGCTCCTGACCTCCGGCTCGTACCCTGACCTCATCTCTACTGTCTCCCTGTGTTCCATATGTGACTTCCTGGCTCCTGACCTTCGGCTCATACCCTGACCTCAGCTCCGCTTTCTCCCTGTGTTCCATAAATGACTTCCTGGCTCCTGACCCTGGCTTGATTGACTACTCCTCTACTAGTTGTATCTAGTGACTGAGCATAACAGTCACCTTTTAAGTGGATAAGTAGTTTGGAAGTGATCACCTTCAGTTAGAACTCCATGAGTGATGCAAAAGAGGTTTTTTTTAGACTTCTCATAAGTCAAGTCCTTTGGCTCTGCCTAATTGCCTGACAGCTAACTTTGTTCCTTGGCACCATGGAAGCGACCATCATTAGTTGTTAAAGCTAAAAATAGTGCAGTCACTAATTTGTAATCACTTATGGAGCTGAATTCTTGGTGTAATCTTCCTTTACATCTTCCTTCCTTTGACATCTATCTGCACAGAGGAGAAGAGCATTGCTGTTTGTTTGACTTACGATCAAATAATTAAAAGTTAGTGGACACTAGAGTCCTGACGTTTTAATGACTCCAAAATTAAAAAAACCTGTTTCAGAATAGAACCAGGTTTTATATAGACCGGAGATAGGAGACGGGAGGATAGCTGGCAAAGGTTCATACAAAAGGAAAACACTTGTATACAAAATGTTCAACTTGTCTTCAATAAAATAGCTTTATTTTACCGTCGGCACCACTCACTAGCAAACACACTCTATCTAATTGATATATGGAGTATTATTTCTTGTGAAGAAACCAAGATGTTCACTTAGGAAATCAATTCCAAGTATAGTAATACAGCCAGCAAAACAGGAACCTGTGACTGAAGCAATTTGACCCTTAATATTGGCCCAAGTAGTGCCAAAGGGTGCATGATTTCTGTGAAGCACATTCCTGGATCAAAGAGCAAAACCTTGAGACTTTGAGGTTCCTTGATGATCTTAAATGGCTTCAAGGAAGGCTGATATAATATGTGTCAAGGTACTGTACTTCTCCCATCCTTTCCTGATCTTTACTTTTCGGGAATCCTTTATGAGGGTTGTCCAGCTGTAGGAGATGGTCGGCTTATACACACTCTTATGGCATTTACATAGTGTCTGATGAATATTATACTGAGTGCACTGTTATATAGACATGTTCTAAAGTAATGTAGTAATGTCTAAGTTAGGGCTCTCAAACTCAGCTGGGGGAATGGGTCGCACATAGGAAAAAAAAAATTGAGGGGGGGCCGCATTCCTTGCAGGACAAAGTGACATTTTTAATGATTTCAGGGCTTATTTCTATACAGCTTGGATCACTATTTTGAACATTTTTTGCTTGATTATAACAAACCTGCACTTTTTTCTTTAGTTAAGTATATATGTATATGAATATTTTTTACATTTTATCGCCTTCCTCTAAAATTGTTATACAATTAGCAGCATGACACAGTTATCTTAGCCGACATCTTGTAGTAATGTTTCCCACCCTGTAGTAATGCCCCCCTTGTGTCCTGTATAATATGCACATCCTTGTGTCCTGTAGTTATGCCCCCCATACTGTAGCAATGTCCCCATCCTTGTGCCCTGTAGTAATGTTCCCATCTTGTCCCCTGTAATAATGTCTCCCATCCTTGTGCCCTATTGTAATGTGCCACTTCCTTGTACCCTGAGTAATGTGCCCATTTTTGTGCCCTTTAGTAATGTGCCCATCCTTGTGCTCTGTAGTAATGTGTCCCATCCTTGTGCCCTGTAGTATTGTGCCCATCCTTGTAGTATTGTCCATACTTGTGCCCTGTAGTATTGTGCTCATCCTTGTGCCCTGTAGTATTCTGCCCATCCTTGTAGTATTGTGCCCATCCTTGTAGTATTATCTATCCTTGTGCCTTGTAGCACTATGCCCATCCTTCTAGTATTGTGTCTATGTGAAGCCCCACAAGTGCAGTGTCGGTGCATTACCTTCAGGGACTCCACTCGGCTGGATCTTGTCACAGGTAGGAAATCTTCTATTTGTCGTGACGCCACTCTCAGAATTGCGGTCAGTGGGGACCGCCACTGCAGATTAAGGGATGCCTGGGGCTGATGGTGGGTGCAGTCGGTTGTAGTAGCCTCCTGAGAGTGAGGCAAGCCCCAGGGCCCTGTGTAGGTGTGTAGAACCACAAGGCGCAGAATAACTCCACACAAGCAGGATGTCTTTCAGGGGTTTTACTCACAGTTGATGGCAGGGTGAGTAACCCGGGCGTAGCTGGGATGAACCAGGCTGGAACCAGGTATCCTTCAGGCTGACTTATGATGGTGACTACCGACTCGCCTTCCTTAGCCCTTAGTGGTTTGGGGTAACCCCGACTTTTAGTCCCTATGGGGGTCACCCAGGGAAGTTGCTGAAGCCTCTCTCCCCTTCAGTTGCCGTTTGCTTGTCGCCTGGACCAGATCACTCCAGCTGCTTGCCTCCTGTGAACTATGGGCCCTAACTGTGGCTACGTGGCTGCGGCTTTTGGGTGTTGTGGTGTGGGCTTTGAGGGCCCCACACCGGCAGGTTTAGCGAGGAAAGGTAGATCTATCCCCGCTCCGGGATCTGCCGCCCGTTTGGGCCTGGTACTCCCTAGCAGTCTCCTTACTTCCCACTCCGTGCTCTCTCTTTAGCTGAAGATGGATTTCGGGTAGCACTCCTAGGTGACCGTTCTCCCCCGTCGGTAGCCACTGCGCGGGCGCTGTCAGACTGCAACAGCCCCAGGGGTAGGGGTCAGCTCCTCTCGGAGCTCCCTGGACTCTGCACTAAACCGGCTCACTCCTCCTCCTCTCCTGTTCTTGCCTACGCCACCTAGCAACCAGGCTCTCTTACCACACCCCTTGAGAGGAGATGGAGGCTTTTGGCCCCCTCCACTATTCCAGTGGAGGTGAAGGCTTTTCCCCCTCCTGGGATCCCCAGGGGTCCTCTCATAGGTACATGTGTGAGACCTGATCACTATGCGCCTGTGTAGTCACACCTCGGTCAGCCTTCTGGATTACCTGTATTGTACTGTCCCCAGCATGGGTGCAGTACTCAGTGGTGCCTGACCAGGTCAGGGGCGCCACATCTATCCTTCTAGAATTGTTTCCAGCCTTCTAGTATCCTGCCCATCCTTCTAGAATTGTTTCCATCCTTCTAGTATCGTGCCCAACTGCCCATCTTTCTAAAATTGTGTCCATCCTTCTAGTATTGTGCCCATCCTTCTAGTATTCTGCCCACCCTTGTGCCCTAATCCGTGTCCCCTATTATGCCGCTCTTCACAGATGCCAAAAAAAATAAAAAAAATTCTTCTCACCTTTCCTCCCATTCCCTCAGGGCTGTGTGCTGATCAGTGTTTGCAGCGTTTTGGAGGCAGCATGTTTCAGCTGCGTCCATAGCGCTGGGATGTACAGTACAAGCAGAGTAGATGGGATTTCTAGAAATTCTATCCACTGTGCGTGTGTGGCCCACAGCAAACACTGACCTGCGGTATGGCTTTCAGGGTCCCAAGTGTCCGCCGTACTGAGAATACACTGAGGAGACCGCAGTGGCCCGAACCTTGATAGTGGGTAAGAGCAGCTGAGGTCTCCTGTATTCTCCTGAAGAGAAGACTCGCAGCCCCACAGTCAGGACCCGCCGTGTCCAGGACACAGCGAGTCCTGATCGTGAGCACATACATACCTGCTGTTTGCGGCCTGCAGACCCTGTGACAATCGCAGCTCTATGCCAGGAGCCGATGCTGGTTGGTACAGTTGAATTATTTGCGGTGCCGTGCAGAGGAGCTCTGATTACTATACCAATGGCCAATCAGATGCAAGGAGGTGACATCATACAGTGACATCACCTCCTTGTATCTAATTGGCCGCATCATTCATTGGTGTAGTGCAGACAGCTCCTCTGCACGGCACTGTAAATGATTCAACAGTACTGTGCCTGCCGGTGCTGGCTCCTGGCATAGAGCTGTGATCGTCACGGGGTCTGCGGGCCGCAAAAAGCAGCCTCAGGGGCCGCATGTGTCGCGGGTGGAGGGGCCGCGCTCGCTACGCTCGGGTCCGCGGCTGCTGCTGCTGCTCGGTGGCTCGAGCGGTGGGCCGGACCCGGGGACTCGAGCAGCACTCCTCGCCCACGAGTGAAAAGGGGGTGGTTTGTTTTGAGAGAGAGTTCGTGACGCCACCCACGGGTCGTGGTGATGATGGGCACCACCGCTGCTGGTGACGGGGATCCCGGGAGCGATGGCAGGCAGCAGCTAGGATGTTGTCCCCTCCGTGGGTATGGGTTGGTGATCCCGGGGCCCGGTTGCGAAACGGGGAGGCTGAATGGTTGGGGTGCAGGGTTGCAGGGGCAGCATGGCGCGGTGCCGGATGGATGGATGGGTCCCGCAGCCGGCTGCAGTGTCTTTGCTCTCCCCGGACAGGTTGATGGTGGCTGTCTTTCCCTGCACCTTGTTATAATGTTCTAACTCCTGTGGTTGCCCACCGGTAGTCCGCTCCCCGGCATATAGGTACCGGAGGAGCCCGTTTTGCCCGCAGGCGCTGGCTCCTGGATCTCTAGCCTATGGCGGCGGCTGTGTATCCTCACGGTGTGGACTGTTGCCTTCTGTCGGGTCTTGGTTGTTAACAGAGAACAATAAAACAAAAAGGGTTTTCATAATCCGCGCCAAATGATCACTGGTTCAAGTAGTCCGATTAATGAATCTTTATTTTGCACAGGTCTACGCGTTTCTGGAGGCTCAGCTCCCTTCCTCAGGACCGTCAGGCATAAGAAAACATCAAGATCTTCCGTGATCTAATTTATCCATGCCTATACAGTAGTTGTGACTTTCACAACTACATCTGGTGAGTATTATTGCTCCCTGTCCTCCTCCCCATACATTATTGGGGTAAGACCCTATTGCGCTTGTTTTTCCACAGCTCTTCATTTATAGGGTCTTGGTTGTTAGAAAACTGCTGGGGTTCCGGTCACTTTCGGATTTGACTGTTGTCGGCGGCTCCAAGCCTAGTCGGGGTCCGATGGCCCTGCCTTTGTGCTTAGCTTCACTCCGCTCCCCGGTTCGGTACCAGCGGGCCACCGCCCGACCCCGATCCACTAACTCCTGCGGACGGCCACCACCGTCTGTCAACCTTGCTGTTTGTGTCTGGGCCCCTACCCAGACAGCGACAGTTTCTGAACTCTCACTTTCACTGTCTACTCAAATCTGTCTCTTTTCCCGCCTCCAGACCTGTGAATTTTTTGGTGAGTGGGGCCAACCGCCTGGCTCCGTCCCACCTGGTGTGGACATCAGACCCTGGGGGGAGGCAACAAGGGCTTCTGCTTGACTGGTGTGCACTATCCAGGGGAGGGGGTGTGTGTGTGTTATGTCTGTGACTACCTGGCTAGTCCAAGGCGTCACACATGCGGCCCATGGGATGATGATGGAGCAGTAGAGCGGTCAGCGCCACCTGGAGACCAAGGGTTTAATGTGTTTTATTATATATTGTATTTTACTACCTATTGTGTATTTTATAGTAAGTTGAATGTATAATGTATATTAACCAAGTGTAGTTGTGTCAGGGGTTTCATGGGTACTGAGAGCAAAGGTGAGAGGAGTGACAGATGCCCAGGGAGGATGGCTATAGAGGCAGGCAGGAGAAGAGTCCATTCTGCAGTAGGGTTCCTGGTATGTAGATGTTGCTTTGTAACTTGGGCCCATTGGGGAACCCAGAGGTATCCTCCAAGTGTCCGGAGTCTGCGGCTCACCTTGGCATGGGCTTAGACGAGTTCCTCGGATCAGGCCCAGGGAAGTCAAGAGACTAGAAGATGTTCAAGCCTGTGATTGGACATGGGTGGCCACAGAGAGAAGAACAGGGGAAAGTAGAGGCTTGGATTCAGGAGCTGGAAGAAAAGGTCCGAGACAGCGAGCTAGGCAAGACAAAGTACCCCAGGAAACAGCAGTAGTAGAACCTGATGTTATTGGCCATGTCTGTCATGAAGGTGAAAGAGATAAATTAAAGTTCAAAGTTGTTTTATCCAGAGCTCTCTGGTGTCCTCATTTTAACTGAACCATCCGAGATGGTAACCGGCTGCGGGGTCAAGGATGCTACCCTGAACAGTACAGTAAGTTTCGCACACCCCTCCTGAAGTGGTCCACAAGCACCATCTCTCTTTGGAAAAAGGGTACGGACGCCTGTCCATGAGGGCGCCTGTCCTTCCTTTACAACTAAAAAAAAAAAATATTGTCACATGTGCTTAAAGAGGACTTGTTACCAGGTCAGAAGTGTGTAGTTTTTGCCCTTTTTTTACTACAAGTGTTCCTGTCAACTGGAGGTTTTTACAAACATAGCCGGTTGTCATGGCGGCAGGGGAATCTGTTCAGACTACACATACTGACACTCCGCCTGATAACTTCTCTGATGTCTATAATCAGTTTAGGCTGACTGGGACATCAACCAACAGTTAGTAGTTCATAGGCAGGCTAGCAAGAGTTAATGTCTGCTGGTCTGCTTGTCAGTGTCATTTGGTCACATGCTGTGGCGAGCCAATCACATCTTTTTCCCTCCTAAATATGCTGGATAGATCCTTCCTTCTATGCCAGCTATAGTTTATCTTAGCTGGTCTGGTGAAGTGTTGTGATCCAGACTAACTGGTGGTTGTAGTACTTGTTGCTGTGTCTGTTTGTGGAGTTAACATATGTTGTCTTCTTGCTGCTTCCTTCTTGCTTTTCTTCTGAGTCTCTCATTGTTTGTTCCTGCGTATTTGGAGTGTGTCAGAGTTTAGGTTTTACACTGTCTGTTTTTATCTGTGTTTTGATCTCACTTGTACCCCTTACTTCCCTGGTGGGAGGGGGGAATCAGATTAGTTCTGGACAGGAGCATAGCCAGGATCATGATTCAGGCATCTCCACAATTAGGGGTAACCCTGAAGTTAAAGATAGCCTAGAAACCCAAAGTGTGAGGGACAGCATAGGCGCCTCTATCCATCACTTTCCTACAGTCACATCAGGACAGTTCCCCTGAGTATTTCTTTTTAGTTGTTTTTCTTTAATCCACCACACACTTCCATATATATGGACGTTTTTATATAGTAATAATTTTTAAGAATTTTGACAAAAGGGGGTGCGGCTTATAGAGTTCTTTGCGGGCATGTCTTTAGGTTGCTCTGTATAATTACCTTCTTCGCATATTTGTGTGAAACGTCCCCTTGGTAAGATAAAAAAATTAGCATGAAATGAAAAGGCCCAGGTCTCTAGAACCGTATGGGAGATTTTAAAAAAGAAAATTGACCTGATGTCAGATTCTCATTAAATTAGTGAGCTTTACATACAGTTGACATGCATTGAAATCCCCCTTATCTTTAGATAGAACTTTTGCTTTCAAATATTAAAAAGCTAAAGCAGCCCCCCTCTATGTCACAGGGGGTAGAGACCGAAAGGGAACGTGTTGAATATTGATATGAGCAGCCAGCAGCTTCACACATCTGACACAGAAAATGCTGTTGTTGGGCCCTGTGCCTAGTCACAATAACTGCATGTGTATTTCCATCTGTAACATGTATTGTTAGCTTTGATGATATATAGTTTTCTCTGCTGTTCACCACAAAACACACATTTGCATACACTCCCTTACTAGGGCTGTTCTCTTGAGATAAAACCAATGCTTAAGAGAGAGAGCCCTAGAAGAGCATAAGAGAGGAACTTAGTTCTGAGGTAAATTCAGTCAGTCAGAGCCTGTGTGAGGTGAAGTGAATAGTGTAACATGGAGATGGTCTTGTCCTGATGGGACTGATAAAACCTCTGGAGGGGCCAGCTACACATTGTCAGGGTATCAGTTCCTAGGCCAACAGTACTTTCAAGGTCAGTGTCAAACTGAGAGACTGCTATTAGCCTTTTTATGAGGAGCAGTGAATTTCCTGGGAGCACAGTGGCACGTGTGATTCTGGAAAATTCTAGAAGAAATAGAACTTCAGTCACCTGCTCGTCAGAAGGGATAACAAATCCAAATTGTTCTTAGGTTGGAAATCCCAGGATACCAAGATACCTATTCCCAGGTAGGAAAATAGTAGCAGAGGAAGAGTACACTATCACCATACAGCAGAGAAGCCAACTCTCATCAGGGCAGGAAGAATCACCATCATTGGATGCTGTGATAAACGTTCTGCAGAGCTCCAGTAAAAAGGTAAAAGCTCCCTGTCCTGTCCCTGGCTGAATTATTCTTCCCTGCACCATCCCTACCTCAACACATACCCCAGGACCCAGCCCTAGTTTGGGGGGCGCGAGAGGACAACCCTCTGGGACTGCGCATCACCACCTAACTCCTGGGTACCTTCAGCAGAGATTGGCCATACCAAAGCCAAACATCCCAACTGGCATCACAAACTTTTTATTTGTTTATTTACTGTATTTTATTATTTTCTTTCTCCCTTTTTAAATATTATTTTTACTCCCCATTACAAAATCCTGTCGCTCGTGCCTGGTACAGCCATATCACCGCTTGGATCCACCACTATGACATCAGAGGTCTACTGGGGTCGACACACTGTCCTGTGTCAGCCACAAGCCAAAATAAAGCCTGCTGTGACCTGGAATGATCTTTTCAGAAATGAACTATATTAATAAGTTGTACTTACAAATTTAAGTGAATTTAAAAACACATGTTTCAGCTGAACCCTCTGCAGTGCTTGAGTTTGCAGACTGCCTATGACATGCACGCTGCTGCGCAGAGCTCAGACTGCATCCTCTCCTGTGCCCTTCTCTAAAATTTTATTTGTAGAACCCGTCCCTTATATTTCACTGTCAAAATATATTTAGTTTAACAATCCTTTACATATATAAAGCAATTAAGGAGATTGTCCTCCCTAAATTGTCTCAGCATTTCCATTTGTATCTCATTAATATGTTCTCTTAGGCCCGTTTCACACATTCGGCATTTCGCCGGATTGCCGGATCCAGCACACTCCAGTACAGTATAATACTGCACAATGGCATCATGACAACTTCCGGTCACATGCTGTCATGTGATCGGAGCATGGGACTGGAGCTTGCCGCGATGCCATTGTACAGTATTACACTGTACTGGAGTGTGCCGGATCCAGCAATCCGGCGAAATGCCGAATGTGTGAAACGGCCCTTAGTAGAAATGTGCTGTTTTTGAATATTAAATTAGTTAGCCTACTACTTAACAGAAAATAATTAGCTATGTGCCCACGGGGCTCTGTACCCACGGATATATCTGCAGGTATATCCACAGTTTTACTGCAGCTGCTCTCCTGAATCCGTAGCATATTCCTCAGCCGCACATACCGCAGCATGGACACAGCACTCCACATGTCCCATAGGATAACATGGGAAGTGTCTGTACTTGCTAAAACCTGCGGATTTATCTAGAAAATCCAGATAAATCCGCAGGTTTTCCGTGGCAAAATCTGCGGGTACATTGTCCCGTGGGCACAAAGCCGAAAGCGGGATTTACATGCTGCGATCTCGCTAGCGAGATCGCAAGCGATCGTACCCGCCCCCGTCGGTTGTGCAACACGGGCATATCGCTGCCCGTGTTGCACAACCTCGCTTACCCCCGTCACACAGACTTACCTGCCCTGCGACGTCGCTCTGGCCGGCGAACCGCCTCCTTCCTAAGGGGGCGGGTCGTGCGGCGTCACAGCGACGTCACACAGCAGGCGGCCAATAGAAGCTGAGGGGCGGAGATGAGCGGGACATAAACATCCCGCCCACATCCTTCCTTCCACATTGCCGATGGAGGCAGGTAAGGAGATGTTCCTCGCTCCTGCGGTGTCACACACAGCGATGCGTGGTGCCGCAGGAACGACGAACAACATCGCAAATGAGAAGAAAATTATTTTTGTTTCAGGACGACCTCTCTGCGGCAAACGATTTTGGCTGCTTTTGTGATCGTTTAAGGTCGCACATAAGTGTCACACACTGCGATATCGTTAATGACGCAGGATGTGCGTCACAACCACCGTGACCCCGACGATAAATCATTAACGATATCGTAGCGTGTAAAGCCTGCTTAAGATTGTTTTTTTTTCTTAGGTGTTGGTCTCCTGATTCTTCAGAAAAGCCATTGTAAAAATAAAATTATCATAATGAGATCCATCAGGAGAACTTATTTTGCTTCTTCACCGTTTTCCCATATCAATCATTAAGAAAATTCCAAAATAAGTGGAAAAAAAGCGACAAAACATTATGATATGTTGCAGAGAAACCAGCTTTTTTTGTATTTTCTTATTAATAAATAGCTGTACTTAATTCTAGATTTTGGGTTACCTGCTTTATGAAAGACTAAAAGGACTAATATTTCCCATAGAACGCCATTCCTCGTAAAGTATAAACAATGCAATGTTCTCAGGTACATTACAATCCTCTCTGCTGTCCGTGGTGCTGACACATATATGCCAATGTAATCTTCTTTACCCAATATAAATATTTCACTCTTGGTCATGTTGCAATACAATATTCACAGCAATGTATCATCTAGGCTGATGTTTAGATTTATAGCAATCAGCAATGTTCTCAATAAATATATTTCTAAAGGTGCCATTGACAAAGAAATTCTCAACATATATTGGGAGCAACCCATCCAACACACACAGGTAAATAAATCAAACCATAGATGTCCATAAAATTAGTGATGTGCAATAATGAGAAATGTCACAGGGAAAAACTATTGGACACATAGTGAAAAAGAGGTGCAAAAAGCCATAGAAAATCATGACACCAGTTTAAATCTATCAGTAATTAGAAAGCAATCCTGCTACTTAGTGAAAAATTTTATCAGCTGGAACAACTGTTGGTCTATAAAAATGTGTCTTATTACCAATGTGCCACACAAGAAACATGACAGGATAAATAAAACCAGTGAGCTGTCTCAAGACTTTTGCAACTTTATTATTGCAAAATATACTGATGGCATTGGTTACAGAAGAATTTTTAAACTACTGAGCCCTATTGGGGCTATGGGGAAATGTAAAGAATATCATTTCACTATAAATATATAAATATATACAGTGCCTTGCAAAAGTATTCGGCTCCCTTAAATTGTTCAACCTTTTCCCACATTTCAGGCTTCAAACATGAAGATAAAAAAATTAAATTTTATGGTGAAGAATCAACAACAAGTGGGACACAATTGTGAAGTTGAACGAAATTTATTGCTTATTTTAAACTTTTTAAAAAAAAATAGATAACTGAAAATTGAGGCGTGCAATATTATTCGTCCTCTTTAAGTTAATACTTTGTAGCGCCACCTTTTGCTGCAATTACAGCTGCAGTCACTTGAGGTATGTCTCTATCAGTTTTGCACATCGAGAGACTGAAATTCTTGCCCATTTTTCCTTTGCAAACAGCTGGAGCTGAGTGAGGTTGGATGGAGAGCGTTTGTGAACAGCAGTTTTCAGCTCTTTCCACAGATTCTCGATTGGATTCAGGTCTGGACTGTGACTTGGCCATTCTAACACCTGGATATGTTTATTTGTGAACCATTCCATTGTAGATTTTGAATATTGCATGATGGCTGCTGGACATTTAATCGATGGGAGGTATGTATTACAGAGGTATGTCAGGGTTTTACGAGCAGCAGGAGAGATAGGAGGGTCTGGCTGCTTATATACCCCCAGCCATGGGTGTGGTACGTGTCTTAAAAGGGAGACTGTTTGTCTCACATATAGTCTACATGTGGAGGTCGGAATACCTACCGTGGGATCTTAGTGTGAGACATATTTAGGAGATTTTTACATATTTGTGGCTTCCATGTGGTAAATTTCCTGTCAGTTTTGCTCAAAACTCGCCGTCCCAGAGTGTCATGGCATCAAATGCTGTTCACACTACAGATTCAGACACGCCACACTATGGTTTCTCTTGTGTTTCTGAATTACTCAGCCAAGCTCGGGCTTCGACCAGCTGTGTGCTCATAAATTTCCAGGCTAGCAAAAGTTAACCCCTTCACCCCCGGCCACTAAAACACCCTAATGACCGGGCCATTTTTTGCAATTCTGACCAGTGTCACTTTGACAGGTTATAACTCTGGAACGCTTCAACGGATCCTGGCGATTCTGAGATTGTTTTTTCGTGACATATTGTACTTCATGTCAGTTGTAAATTTAAGCCGATATTTTTTGCGTTTATTTGTGAAAATTTAGGAAATTTGGCGAAAATTTTGAAAATTTCGCAATTTTCAAACTTTGAAAATTTATGCCCATAAATCTGAGAGATATGTCACACAAAATAGTTACTAAATAACATTTCCCACTTGTGTACTTTACATCAGCGCAATTTTCGAAACAAATTTTTTTTCCGTTAGGAAGTTAGAAGGGGTCAAAGGTCATCAGCAATTTCTCATTTTTCCAACAAAATTTACAAAATAATTTTTTTTAGGGACCACATTACATTTGAGGTGACTTTGAGAGGCCTAGGTGACAGAAAATACCCAAAAGTGACCCCATTCTAAAAACTACACCCCTCACACTGCTCAAAACCACATCCAATAAGTTTATTAACCCTTTAGGTGCTTCACAGGAACCAAAGCAATGTGGAAGGAAAAAATGAAAATTTTACTTTTTAACACAAAAATGTTACTTTAGCCATAAAATTTTCATTTTTACAAGGGAGAAAAGAGAAAGTACACAATACAATTTATTGTGCATGTTCTCCTGAGTACGCTGATACCCCATATGTGGTAAAAATCAATTGTTTGGGCGCACGGCAGAGCTCGGAAGGGAAGGAGCGCCATTTGAATTTTTGAACGCAAAATTAGCTGCACTCATTAGCGGACGCCATGTCGGGTTTGAAGACCCCCTGAGGTGCCTAAACAATGGAGCTCCCCCACAAGTGACCCCATTTTGGAAACTAGAGCCCTCAAATAATTGTTCTAGATGTTTGGTGAGCACTTTGAACACCTGGGGGCTTCACAGAAGTTTATAGCGTTGAGCCGTGAAAAGAAAAAAAATTTTTTTTACAACAAAACGGTTGCTTCAACTAGGTAGCTTTTTTTTTCACAAGGGTAACAGGAAAAAATGCACCATAAAATGTATTGTGCATTTTCTCCTGAATACGCAGATACCTCATATGTGGTGGAAATCAAATCTTTGGACACACGGCAGTGCTCGGAAGGCAAGGAGCGCCATTTGAATTTTTGAGTGCAAAATTAGCTGCACCTGTTAGCGGACGCCATGTCGGGTTTGAAGACCCCCTGAGGTGCCTAAACAATGGAGCTCCCCCACAAGTGACCCCATTTTGGAAACTAGAGCCCTCAAATAATTTTTCTAGATGTTTGGTGAGCACTTTGAACACCTGGGGGCTTCACAGAAGTTTATAGCGTTGAGCCGTGAAAAGAATTTTTTTTTTTTTTACCACAAAACGGTTGCTTCAACTAGGTAGCTTTTTTTTTCACAAGGCTATCAGGAAAAAATGCACCATAAAATGTATTGTGCATTTTCTCCTGAGTACGCAGATACCTCATATGTGGTGGAAAGTAATTGTTTGGGCGCATGGCGGGGTTCAGAAGAGAAGGAGCGCCATTTGACAGCAAAATTGGTTGGAATCATTAGCGGACGCCATGTCACGTTTGGAGACCCCCTATGGTGCCTAAACAATGGAGCTCCCCCACAAGTGACACCATTTTGGAAACTAGAGCCCTCAAATAATTTTTCTAGATGTTTGGTGAGCACTTTGAACACCTGGGGGCTTCACAGAAGTTTATAGCGTTGAGCCGTGAAAAGAAAAAAAATTTTTTTTACAACAAAACGGTTGCTTCAACTAGGTAGCTTTTTTTTTCACAAGGGTAACAGGAAAAAATGCACCATAAAATGTATTGTGCATTTTCTCCTGAATACGCAGATACCTCATATGTGGTGGAAATCAAATCTTTGGACACACGGCAGTGCTCGGAAGGCAAGGAGCGCCATTTGAATTTTTGAGTGCAAAATTAGCTGCACCTGTTAGCGGACGCCATGTCGGGTTTGAAGACCCCCTGAGGTGCCTAAACAATGGAGCTCCCCCACAAGTGACCCCATTTTGGAAACTAGAGCCCTCAAATAATTTTTCTAGATGTTTGGTGAGCACTTTGAACACCTGGGGGCTTCACAGAAGTTTATAGCGTTGAGCCGTGAAAAGAAAATTTTTTTTTTTTACCACAAAACGGTTGCTTCAACTAGGTAGCTTTTTTTTTCACAAGGGTAACAGGAAAAAATGCACCATAAAACTTATTGTGCATTTTCTCCTGAGTACGCAGATACCTCATATGTGGTGGAAAGTAATTGTTTGAGCGCATGGCGGGGCTCAGAAGAGAAGGAGCGCCATTTGACTTTTCAAACGCACAGACGCAGTGCACTGATCGGTCGCTGCAGGACGCACGGTCGGATGCGATAAAAAAAGCGTCGGGGGATACGTAAAAAAAAGTCACGCCAAAAATTGACCATGGATGCAGATACGTTATGTGCATCCCTGATCAGCGCTTGGCGGGATGCACGGACGGATGTGATACAAAAAGCGTCGCAAATACGGAAAAAAGTCACGCCAAAAATTGAGCAGGGATGCCGATCCGTTATCTGCATCCCTAATCAGCGCTCGGCGGGACGCACGGACGGATGCGATACAAAAAGCGTCGTGAATACGGAAAAAAGTCACGCCAAAAATTGACCATGGATGCCGATCCGTTATGTGCATCCCTGATCAGCGCTTGGCGGGACGCACGGACGGATGCGATACAAAAAGCGTCGGGGATACGGAAAAAAAAGTCACGCCGAAAATTGAGCAGGGATGCCGATCCGTTATCTGCATTCCTGATCAGCGCTTGGCGGGACGCACGGACGGATGCGATACAAAAAGCGTCGGGGATACGGAAAAAAAAGTCACGCCAAAAATTGAGCAGGGATGCCGATCCGTTATCTGCATCCCTGATCAGCGCTTGGCGGGACGCACGGACGGATGAGGTGTAAAAATGGACAGGGGATACGGAAAAAAAAAAAAAAGTTATACTCACAGTACCCACAGGACTAGCAGGAGGATCACTGACCAGAAGAGCTGCAGAGGAACAGATGGCAGAGAGATGGACAGCTTTACAGGAGCAGCAGGCAGATCAGCAGAATGCCCAGGAAGGACCCAGCGATGGACGCAGATGTGATCAGGCCGGTGAAGACAGGTAAGAGGACGTCGGGGGAGAGCAGAGGGGGACAGGGGGGGGGAGAGCAGAGGGGGGGGTGAGAGCAGAGGGGGGGCTGAGAGCAGAGGGGGGGCTGAGAGCAGAGGGGGAGGGGGTAGAGCAGAGGGGGAGACCGGAGAGGGAGCTGCAGAAGCAGAACAGAGATAATGGGGGAGGCAGTCAGAGGGGGGGGGGGGGAGCAGATCGCGGGGGGGGGCACGGCAGGGGCTATCACGGCAGCGCGCAGGGGCACCACGGGAGCGCGCACGGGCTGCAAAGTGAGCACAGTACTCACGTGCAGCAGCAGCAGCAGCGGCGGCGGTGGCGTGGTACCACAAGTACCAGCCACTGCACGCTGCAGACATGTTGGGGGAGGGCTCGCAGCGGCAGGGGGCATATCGCAGCAGGGAGGCAGATGGCAGCAAGGGGCAGATTGCGGCAGGAGGCAGATCGCAGCAGTGGGGCACATCATGGCAGAGGACAGATCGCAGCAGGAAGCAGATTGCAGCAGGGGGGCACATTGTGGCAGGGGGGCAGATCGCAGCAGAGGGGCAGATCGTGGCGGGGAGCAGATCGGGGGGACACATCGGCAGGGGGCAGGGCCATCACAGGAGCGCGCAGGGGCTATCAGGCGCGCAATACTCAAGTGGGGCAGGAGCGGCGATCGGGCGGCGGCAGCAGCGTTGTGTGGTACTACAAGTACCAGCCAGTGCACGCCGCAAACATGCTGGGGGAGGGCTTCCCAAACCAACACAGGCCTGGGGAGGGCGGCCACCTCCAGATCAGACCGCCCCACTGCACACTGATTGGAGCGATTGCGCGTCATAGCACGATCGCTCCAATCAGTGCTGCAGGGGCTGGGGGCGGCATGTTTGAGGTCCACCTATGATATGCTGCAGCAGCTGCGGCATCTCATAGCTGGATCTCACAGGATCGCACTAATTCGGGCATTATTTTTGCCGAAATTAGTGCGATCGATGTGGTTGGCGGTTCAGATTTGAACAGCCAATCACATCGATCGTCGATAGGGGGTGGCGATGCCGCCCCCCCTGGGGTCAAGCAAAGGTCCCCTGCTGTAAGAAACAGCAGGGGACATCATTTGAAAGCCGTTGCTATGGCCACGGCAATCAAATGAAGTTTAGGCCGTAAAAATACGTCCCTGGTCGTTAAGTCACGTTAAAATAGGACGTAATTTTACGGCCCGCGGTCGTGAAGGGGTTAAAGGGGTGGTTCACCCATATTTTTGATTTTCGAGATCGATATTATATTGAGAAACAATTTTTCTCTCAAATACCTTATGTTGGCAATAGTGCCTGTGAGAGGAGCTATTGCAGACCGCTGTTCCTCGCTCCATGACCCCCGGGCTTCGTGATCTCGGGGATCCGGTGACGTCACATCAAGTTCCTGACAATGCGGCCGGCCGCAGTGTCCGTGAGTGATGGGGTGTGGGCGGTTTTTCACCACTCATCACAGCCCATCTGCTCCCTCCTGCCTCACAGCAGAGTGCTGCAAGCAGGAGACACACTGAGCTGTGACGAGCGGTGAAACACCGCCCACAGCCCAGTGAGTCAGGAAGACTGGGGACGGCCGCAGTGACCGTGAGTGATGAGCTGTGGATGGTGTTTCACCACTCGTCACAGCCCATCAGCTCCCAAATCCCTCCTCCCTCACAGCAGAGCGCTGCAAGCAGGAGACACGCTGAGCTGTGACGAGCGGTGAAACACCGCCCACAGCCCAGTTAGTCAGGAAGACTGGGGCCGGCCGTTGTAATGTGACGTGATCCGGAACTTGACGTGACGTCACGGAGCCCGGGGGTGATGGTGTGGGGAACAGTAGTCTGCAATAGAGCCTCTCACAGGCACTATTGCCGATGTGAAGCCCCACCGGTGTTGTATCGGTGCATACCTTCAGGGACTCCACGTAGCTGGTGCTGGTCACAGGTAGGGAATCTTCGGTTTTTTGATCGTGACGCCACTCTCAGTATTGCGGCCAGTAGGGACCGCCACTGCAGGTTAGGGGTGCCTGGGGCTGATGATATGTGCAGTCAGATGTAGTAGCCTCCTGAGAGTGAGGCAAGCCCCAGGGCCCGGTGTAGATGCGTAGTACTACAAGTCGCAGAATGACCACACAGGCAGAGTGTCTTTCAGGGTTTTTACTCACATTTGATGGCAGGGTGAGTAACCCGGGCGTAGCTGGGATGAACCAGGTAGGAACCAGGTATCCTTCAGGCTGACTTTATGAGGGTGACTACTGACTCGCCTTCCTTAGCCCTTGGTGGTTTGGGGTGACCCCGACTTTGAGTCCCTATGGGGGTCACCCAGGGAAGATGCTGCAGCCTCTCTCCCCTTGTTGTTTGCCGTGTGCTTGTTCCCCGGACCAGGCCACTCCAGCCTCTTGCCTCCTATGACCTATGGGCCCTCACTGCGGTTACGTGGCTGCGGCTTTTGTAGTGTTGTGGTGTGGGCTGTAAGAGCCCCACACCGGCAGGTTTAGCAGGGAAAGGTGAATCTATCCTCGCTTCGGGATCTGCCGCCCGGTTGGGCCTGGTGCTCTCTAGAAGTCTCCTTACTTCCCACTCCGTGCACTCTCTAGCTGAAGCTGGCTTTCAGGCAGCACTCCTAGTTGACCGTTCTCCCCCGTCTGTAGCCACTGCGCGGGCGCTGTTAGACAGCAACAGCCCCACAGGTCTGCTCCTCACTGAGCCCTATGGAGTTCTGCTCTAACCGACTCACTGGTGGGTTTTTCCATCTCTGCTCTTTCTGCTGACATCTCCTCAGTCCGAGCTCCCAGCTCTAACTAACTCCTCCTATCTCTCTTTCCTTCCCCACTTGTGTCTGCCTACGCCACCTAGCAACCAGACTCTCTTACCACACCCCTTGAGAGGAGATGGAAGCTCTCACCCCCTCCACTATTCCAGTGAAGGCGTAGGCTCTGCCCCCTCCTGGGTTCCCCAGGGGTCCTCTCTTAGGTACATGTGTGAGGCCTGATCACTATGCGCCTGTGTTCCACACCCCAGTCAGCCTTCTGGATTACCTGTATTGTACTGTCCCCAGCATGGGTGCAGTACTCAGTGGTGCCTGACCAGGTCAGGGGCGCCACATTCCCCCTTAGTTATCACCAGCACGTCCTCGGGCTGCAAGACAACATTTTAAAATGCATAAAACATTAAAACATGTAAAACATTTTTAAAAGCACCAGGTATCAGACATCACCACCCTCCACCCACAAGTCCGTTAACCCACCCAAAACCCTCTCAGGAGGCAGGTCACCGGTCCTGTTGGTGACCAGGTCTGGGCCATCTACTTCCCCAGACCTTTCCTCCAATCTTCCTCTCCCGTTGGCCGCGACTTCAGCCACTTCTGGCAGGATGTAGAGGCGGCTTTCATGGGCTGGTGGTTTCAGGGTATACCTGGCCTGGTGGATCCGCGCCGTCAGCCTCTTCTGGCAGGATGCAGAGGCGGCCTCCACAGTTGGTGCTGACCAGGTACCTTCTTTGTGGTGGTGAGCCAAGGCCCCATAAACAGGCGTGCTCTCTGGTTGCAGGTGAGCCAAGGCCCTTTTCTACGGACGGGCCCCCCCTGGTTGCAGACGAGCCAAGCCCCTAAACAGGCTGGCTCTGGTGGCGGTGCCACTGGTGTAACTATTTACACTGCGAGAGTTTGTGGCTATAGCAAGTTCATAGCCTTAAAGTTTATTTCTCACAATAGTTTTTGTGGGCGCATTTCTTAAACGTTGCAAACAAAACTTTTCAAACTTTAACTGGTCAAAACTTGCTGTACTTCTTTACTTCTCTCTACTCTACTCCTCTTTTTCACTAGGGCGTGGGCATGTAGGGCACCGGCACCTGTGACTTTCCTGCTCTCCGTCGTCGTCCGTGGTTGTTTCATCTGTAGGATCTTTGTCTGTGGTTGTTTCTTTATCTCTATCTTGTCTTTCTTGTCTTTCTTGTCTTGGACATGGTGCTACGTCTAAGGCATAGTAGCCCCTTTCTCCTTGATGTAAGGTGAACTGTACTAAGTCCCCAATTTTCAGATTTCTGCCTGAATGTCCTCTGGGCAGGTGGGCTTGAACATCTCTCCGATTTACGAATATGCCCTCTTTTATTCCTTTCACGACAATGAAGCCGTATCCGCTTTTCAGGTTGAAGTCCTCTACTATCCCTCTGTAAAGGGGTCCTCTAGCCTGGGCTTCGGACCTTCTTAGGCACCTTTTCTCCTGCAGGTCTCTGGCTGTGACCTCCCTCTGCTCTGGAGACTGTGGTGTTGGAGGACGCTTTGATCTGCTGCGCCGTGTCTTGCGGGCTGGGTTCTGCGAGGTGCAGCTTACAAGCTCCCAGGTGAGGCTTTGGGGCAGATCTTCCTCAGCAGAAGGTGTCAGGTCTTCCTCCTCCCAGCGGGAATAGGGCAGCATCTCCGGCTCTGGGTAGGGGTCTGCTGCGGTTGGCGTCGGAGTCAGCCCCTCAGCTTCCTGGCCTCCTCTCCCCCTTAGTTCTTCACTGCACTCTGGTTGTGGCAGTGCTGGGGATGGGCTCTCTTCAGCTGGTCTGGGCGGTGGGCTCCTTGGTGTAGCTGCTGCAGGAGTTAGCAGGAGACTCTTTGGGGTATGCGGAGGGGGTATGTACTGGCTCACCAACCATTGTGGAAATTTGGCCTCCAGGTCAGCCCTCATCTGCCAATATGCAGGGTCTTCACCCACCGTGGGCTGCCTATCAGGAACCTCTGTGGACCGGGGAGCGGTGTCTGCTCTGGCCTTACAGGCCGGGGTAAATGCTGAGGTAGCCTTTTCTTGGCGGGCCGCGCCTGGCATGGCGGCGGCCTGGTCTTGGCGGGCCGCGCCCTGTATGGCGGCGGCCTGGTCTTGGCGGGCCGCGCCCGGCATGGCGGCGGCCTGGTCTTGGCGGGCCGCGCCCGGCATGGCGGCGGCCTGGTCTTGGCGGGCCGCGCCTGGCATGGCGGCGGCCTGGTCTTGGCGGGCCGCGCCTGGCATGGCGGCGGCCTGGTCTTGGCGGGCCGCGCCTGGCATGGCGGCGGCCTGGATCAATGTCGCTGTTGCAGGGGGCTCTGTGCAGGCTGGGCTGGACGTCGCTGCAGCAGTCTGGGCTTGGCGGGCCGCGCCCTGTATGGCGGCGGCCTGGTCTTGGCGGGCCGCGCCCAGGATGGCGGCGGCCTGGTCCTGGCGGGCCGGGCAGGGCATCGCTGCAGGGACTGGATCTTGGTGGGCCGAGCAGGGCATCGCTGCAGCCGCTGGGGCTTGGAGGGCCGCACCTGGCGTGGCTGCGGCCTGCTTCAGCGTCGCCGCACCGGACGCCTCTTCAGGGACCGCGGACGTGGCAGCAGGGGTCGGGGCACTTGCGCGGGCCGGGGCATCATTCGACTCACCCGTTGTTGGTAGCACTGGGGTCTGCGTCGTCGCCGTCCCGCCTGACACCCGGCATGCAGCTCTCCCTTCATAGGCCCGAACCGCCGCGGTCAGCTCCTGCAGTTCCATCCGTTCCTCCCGAATCTGCTCCACGACCCGGGTCTCCAGCCGGTTGCAAAACTGGGCCAGCTCTCGGTACCACCAGGCAGCGGAGCCTGGTTCTGGGTTCCTGCGGTCAGACGCCATTTCTTCTGCGCCGTCTTCTGCACGGTCTCCCAGCAGTGGACTCTTCGCTGCCTCCTGTAACAAGCTGTCCAGTTTCTGCTCTGCCTCTTTCAGCAGCTCCTCTCCCAGCAGCAGGCTTGTGGCTTCCTTTCCTTCCCGCCGTCTCTCGACGCTTCCACTCTCATAGCTGGCAAGCTCAGAACCCTGCAGAGGATCTCTGGGTAGCCACACCTCTTCGTGGGCGGTAACTTCTTCCAGCGCGGGCTGCTGTTGTTTTTCAGCGCGCTTTCCATGGTGGCAATATGGCGGCGCTTCCAATTTTTCAAGCGGACCGCCCAGGCACATGGTCACCTGTCTGGACAGGTCTAGTCCTTATCCTGTTCGTGACGCCAGATGTGAAGCCCCACCGGTGTTGTATCGGTGCATACCTTCAGGGACTCCACGTAGCTGGTGCTGGTCACAGGTAGGGAATCTTCGGTTTTTTGATCGTGACGCCACTCTCAGTATTGCGGCCAGTAGGGACCGCCACAGCAGGTTAGGGGTGCCTGGGGCTGATGATATGTGCAGTCAGATGTAGTAGCCTCCTGAGAGTGAGGCAAGCCCCAGGGCCCGGTGTAGATGCGTAGTACTACAAGTCGCAGAATGACCACACAGGCAGAGTGTCTTTCAGGGTTTTTACTCACATTTGATGGCAGGGTGAGTAACCCGGGCGTAGCTGGGATGAACCAGGTAGGAACCAGGTATCCTTCAGGCTGACTTTATGAGGGTGACTACTGACTCGCCTTCCTTAGCCCTTGGTGGTTTGGGGTGACCCCGACTTTGAGTCCCTATGGGGGTCACCCAGGGAAGATGCTGCAGCCTCTCTCCCCTTGTTGTTTGCCGTGTGCTTGTTCCCCGGACCAGGCCACTCCAGCCTCTTGCCTCCTATGACCTATGGGCCCTCACTGCGGTTACGTGGCTGCGGCTTTTGTAGTGTTGTGGTGTGGGCTGTAAGAGCCCCACACCGGCAGGTTTAGCAGGGAAAGGTGAATCTATCCTCGCTTCGGGATCTGCCGCCCGGTTGGGCCTGGTGCTCTCTAGAAGTCTCCTTACTTCCCACTCCGTGCACTCTCTAGCTGAAGCTGGCTTTCAGGCAGCACTCCTAGTTGACCGTTCTCCCCCGTCTGTAGCCACTGCGCGGGCGCTGTTAGACAGCAACAGCCCCACAGGTCTGCTCCTCACTGAGCCCTATGGAGTTCTGCTCTAACCGACTCACTGGTGGGTTTTTCCATCTCTGCTCTTTCTGCTGACATCTCCTCAGTCCGAGCTCCCAGCTCTAACTAACTCCTCCTATCTCTCTTTCCTTCCCCACTTGTGTCTGCCTACGCCACCTAGCAACCAGACTCTCTTACCACACCCCTTGAGAGGAGATGGAAGCTCTCACCCCCTCCACTATTCCAGTGAAGGCGTAGGCTCTGCCCCCTCCTGGGTTCCCCAGGGGTCCTCTCTTAGGTACATGTGTGAGGCCTGATCACTATGCGCCTGTGTTCCACACCCCAGTCAGCCTTCTGGATTACCTGTATTGTACTGTCCCCAGCATGGGTGCAGTACTCAGTGGTGCCTGACCAGGTCAGGGGCGCCACACCAACATAAGGTATTTGAGAGAAACATTGTTTCTCAATATAATATCGATCTAAAAAATATGGGTGAACCACCCTTTAAAACTCGTCTAGCGTGCTGATCAGATATTGTTGGAAATCTAGCACAGTTACTCTCCGCCTTTTTAAGTTGTAGAATCTGTCTTCCCATGCCCACTATAGTCTTATGCTGTGTTTGTCTGTGTGCTGTTGTGTCCCAGTCCGACTGGTGATTGTGTTGCTTTGCACTTGGTGTTGTGGAGAAATCCGTTGTCGTGTTTCCTCCCTACTCTTCTTTTCCTCTCATGCCCTTATTGTCTTATACCTCTGTGTGAGTGTGCTGTGACATAGAGTTTTGGTTTCCCCTGTTTCTCTATCTTTGTTGGTGTTATCATACTCCTGTCCCGGCCCTCCCCTGGGGTTGGGGGAAGGTGCTTTAAGATCAGAGTGGTCAGGAGCAGTGCCAGTGTGGCAGCTCAGATATCCTCACCTTCAGAGATAACTCTGAGATTAGGAAAAGCTAGGGACCACTAGCCTGAGGGCCAGTCTCGGAGCCCCTGTCCTTTGTGCTCTCCCCATTCATCATGACATTACCCTATGAATAAAGAAAATAAGACACAAGTTACAAACTTAAATATTCACTGAACTTGCTCTTCTGGAGTCTCTTTTCAACAGATTTAAATCCCACAAGGTCAATGACCTGTCTGCCTTCCTGGCCTCTGTAGATGATAAACTGTATGGGCTCCTTCCAGGTATAAGTAATTTCTGTCACGTGATGGGGGGGGGGTTGTTAGAGATGCAGCCCATACAGTTTAACATCTATAGAGGCCAGGCAGCAGACAGGGTTGGAAAAATACAGCAAAACCTCACCCCCATATTAGCTATTCTGCAGCTGCTGCCAATCAAAAAGCTGCACATTTCTGTAACTTTACTTGCCAGTATTGCAAAAACCATTCATCCAATCTGACAACTATAGGTATGTATAGAATCAGCCTGATAGTGCCAGTATAGCACTGGCTTTAGGTTATATAGGAAAATGCGGGTGATTGGTGCACTTTAAGAAGATTAGAGTTTCTTGCCAACTACAGCCCAAACAAAATGGTTTTTCTGACATTTATATAACACTATGAAACAGCAGGGGTAGGCCCATACTGTACTGCCTGTAAAAAAGCAATAGTAAGCTCCACGGAGCCCTAACAGACCCAGATCAACAGGATTCAATTGCAAGTTGCTGTTATTGCTACATCCCTTGTTGCATCTTGGTCAGCATTTTTTCCAAAATATCTAAGACCTCCTCCACATGAATATGTTTAGAGTATGTGACATATCCATTTTTTTCATGGATACCACATGTACCATTATAACCTAGGTGTTCTTCACATGTCCGTTTTTTTACAGTAGCACGGATGGCAAGGACCAATTCTAGTCTATGGGTCCGTGAAAAACACGTACAGCACACAGATGACATCAGTGCACTATCCCTGTGCTATACATATTTAACATTGCAAAGTATATGAGAAGCTTTATAATTAGTTTCTTTAGCCATCTGTGAAAAACACTGACGACACTGATGGTAAAAACGGACACACTGATCCAAAACACTGATGACTCTGGTACCATGTTTTCACGTACATGTTTAAACACTGACCTGGGTAGGAGGCTTAAAGTGTCACAGATGTGTCATGGCCTGTCATGTTGGGGTGTTACGGCAGGCTGACAATCTAGTGGCAGTGAGTTTTAGAAAATCCCAGAGATTGGCAGCACGTATTATTTGACAGTTCATGGTTTCTGCAGCAGCGGACTCTAGGACCCTGGGAAACTATCAGTTTCTCCTCTCCTCTCAGTTGCCAGCCTCTGACTTCCTATATAAACCTTACCCTTGGGTGGTTTTTGGTGCTGTTTTTAGCTGTTATTGCACCAGTTGTCTCCTCCAGAGACTTTTGTGGTAGCTGCTCCTAAGATAATTGTTAGACTTTTTCTATCTACCTGGGACCAGGTGGTAGCATTTGTGCTTCCCCGGTATTATTTCCTTTTGTCTCCCTTAGCGTTAGTGGTGTTGACGAAGAGCTCATACTTATTTAGCCCCTGGATCAGGGTTTGCCTAGGGTGAAGTATTCCAGCTTGGCAACAGGTGCAGAACCTGTATGGGATTGGTGAGGGTGGGCTGCAGTTCTGGGGGCCACCACTTCCCCCTTTCTCTAGCGATAGGGCATTCCTTTCCTCTTCCCTTTGTATTGTTCTATACGGCTGGTAAAGCTTCTATCCCTGGCCATGACATAATGGGAACCAACCAGCAGGATTTTCAAATACAGTATACAGTACAGTGTCATACTGGCGCAAGGATGGCAAATCAAATCATACCTTCAGTTTAGAGATTGGATGTTTGATTGCAGAAAAGTGAGTTATGAAAGGTCCAGAATAAGTGCATTGGTTGAGTGGCATGTGAATCGAGGTGGGACTTTGTGGGTCAGGTCCTCAGTAATGATTCCTTCCCTGGCTGCTTGCCTCCCCTCTATTTAAATTTCACCCCTCTTCTGCCCCGATTATCACTATGGCTGATGAGTGTGCAGTATTATTTCCAAGTTTTTCTCCAGCTTTTCAATAAAATGGTCCAGGAATCAGTACATGTGTGCACCGCGATCTCCAGCGCCATTTTATTGAAGACATCATAAAGACAAATACGAATATGGTTCAACACTTTGAAATTCTGTGAAGCACCTGTGGGTTCAAGATGCTCACGATACAAAAAATGTCATCCTAAATTCACCACTAATATGAAGTACAATATATCACGAAAAAACAATCTGAGAATCATGGGGATCTGTTGAGTTATTACCTTAGTTAGAATTGAAAAAAAATAGCCTGGTCAGGAAGGTTAAAACAGACTGCTTGGTGAAGGGGTTAAAGATTAGTAACTTATGGAGGAGGATGGTGTAGAATAGTGGCTCATGCTGATGATGTCACTATCAGAGGTAACATATTACTGCTGTAAGACAAGTGATGTGCCACATATTTCATTTCATATACAGTATAGCTTCCTCCTCACTAATAGATTTTCTTTTCCCCAAAATAATACTACCTGCTTTTGGTAGTAATAATGCCTGGATGGCTTATGTCAGTATTGGTGGTGCTGCTGTTTTTGGTTCCTGCTGTCATGGCTCAGTTTGGGGATTCAATACTGTGACCTATTGTTGCATGGTTGGTTCCTCTATCTGGTGGGCTATTGCCTTTTTCTTTCCTTTTTCTCCTCTCCAAGTGTTTCTCATTTCCCTGTTGTGGTTTGCCCTACAGTATCACATTCTGGATTGGACTATATATGTTCACCGTTCACTGCACTTCATTGCTAGCTATATCTCTAGGTTGACTTGTTTCAAGGAGTTCCAGGCTTTCAGCTTAGCTATTTACTGGTCAGTAAACACCAGTTGAGTTTGTTTTCCTTTCCAGCACCTATTGTGCTCTGGGGGTGCGAACTGGACTGGCTGCTGAGTCTTCACTAAAACTGCTGGAGGTGGCAATAGGTGGCAACTGGATATATTCTCTGGTAAGCAGCTGGCACCATTGATATTCTGGTTGTAGCAACAGCAGCAGCAGCCGGTGTCATGGATTTGGCTGGGATGGATGCGGTAGCAGCAGTTGATGTGTATACTTGCGGCAGCTGGTATCATGGTAGGCAGCCGGTGTGGATACTTACAGCAGCGGATATTAGTAGCTGGTCGGCGTAGATGGTTACCACAGCGGAAGACTGGTAATGCATTGAAACACAGATACAAATCAGCGGCAGAATATAGCACAATGACAAGTCGGGTGCCACCTCATCCTCTCTTATAGTAGGTCTTCACCCTTTTCCGTTGCCTGCTTGCAGATGTCAAATTTGAATAATAAAACAATTGTGCAAAAATAGCAGTTCGTGACATGCACACTTTGTAAGTTAGATAGTTGCAATAACATATCTGATTGTTTTTCAATTCTCTTTTGTATTTTAAAAAAAAAATGTTCCCTCCTTCCCAAACAGGAATGAATAAGGAATCCCAGGCAAATGTCCAAAAAGCAGTGTGCAGTATTGGTGTGGCATGCATGGACATCAAATTACACTAAATACAAGTGGGCAAAACTCAGTACAATACTTTGTCATGCTGCTTCCAGGTGCACTATATAATATTATCCATTTACCTCAAAATACTGTAGCTGCTTCATTCCCAACCTCGGCTTTTATAGTGACTATGATAGTCCCTCCTGGTTGGCTGCGCTGTGTCATGTTATGCCAAGAAAGAAAAAGAATATACCCACAGAGGGATCACCAAAAAACAATTGGGTACTCTATTCCCTGGAAGCACTCTATTGATCGTGTATCTATACCTATAGAAGCTAGTTCCTGTCCATGGAAAGGGTGAAGATGAACTTTTTCCAGCATTCTGGACTGAATGAGGACAGCTGGAAAAGAAGGACCTGTCATAGGAGTGTGGGCCTTGGAGCCTCGAATGGGGAATAGCATATCAGAGGACACGCCCCTGTGTATTCTGGACAACTTGATGTTAATGTACGGTCCTTTAGACTCCGAAACTTGAACCTCAGCAATGGGATACTATTCTGGACATTATAATTGAATTCCCTCTTGGCTATATTCATTTGTGTGCCTGTGTCAGGGTTAGCTGACAATATTTCTTGTGTTCTTGAGCCTTGGATGCTCTATTAACCATGTAAGATTAGCATTGTGGACTGCGTAACATTTCCTGGTTTTTTATTTATTTTTTTTTTTTGTTTTTTTTTGCCATGGCTAGTGCTGTATTAGAACATACTCTGAGCAATATCGGATTGCAACTGAGTCATTAAATATTTGTTCTATTTGAGGGGTACAATGGGGCAATACAACAAGCCTCCCTTCTGACTAGGTCCTTGCAGGATTGGCAACTGGCACCCCCTGTATACGGCATGCTGTGTTATTATTAGCTAGGCACATTAGTGGTCACCGGTATCTTTTATACAGTTGTACTGTGACATCCTAATTTATGCTCTAAGTTTTAATAGTCTATTATCATGCATGCGCTATGGAGCCTGATATGCTTTATCAGCTACTATTAAAATATATTAACTCTATTTACACATTTTTGGAAGTTACCTACAATATTCTGTACACTTGGAGTAGGGCTGGAAAATGAGCATTAACAAGCTTTATGTACCATTAGGGATTCCTGGTGATGGCTATTAGCAGTTCCAGTACAAGGGTACTGTGACATTTTAAGCCACATTCTAAGTTTGAATATACTGCTAGTACGCATGCACCATCGAGTGTGATATGTCTTATCTCTGTAAAGTCATTTTACCCAATAAATGTATTGTTCCATCCGTATATCACTGCGCTCTATCTGCAAGGACTTGTATATTTGAGCATTATGAGTCTGGACTGCGAATATAGCGTCCTTGTAAACGCATGCTGTATATAGTTGTGGGGAGGGTCCTGGACCGAATCATGTGACTCGGCCAGAATTGGATTAACTTTACCTATATATCGTGGGGTTTAATGTTTAATACTCTATTGCATATTGGGGCCGCCAAATAAGTATTAACAAACACCCTATATTATTGGGGTCCTGTTGGTGGTGGCTACCGGCACTTGATGTGAAGATGTGCCGTGACATTACAAGCTATGCACTAAGTCCCAATAAATTGCTAGTACGCATGCGCTGCCGAATTTGATTCATCATACTTATATGTAAACTATTTTACTCTGCAAAAAACTGTATTTTCTATTCATATACAGTTATGTTCTACTTATAAGGACCTGCACACTTAAGTAAGATAAGTTTTGATTAAGATTAGTACCGTCCGGAGGACGCATGCGCCGTAGAGACTTGGAGGGGATTTGCAGCCGAATCATGTGATTCGGCCAAAATGGCGGCCGCCATGCAAAGAAGAGGAAAAAAAAAAAAACCGCTGTATACCATAACACTGCACCTCCCAAAGCTGCAGGCTGGTGAGTGATTATCTAATTTGCTCTGTGACTTAAATAGGACACACTCTGGACTGCACACTGTCTATTAGTCTAATTTTCTTCCCCTGAGGAAGCCTCCTGTTTGGGGGCGATACGCGTGGGGTAACTTTGCCAAAGCATCCCACCCTTCCTTGCAACCTGGCTTTTGCTCTGTGGTAAACTAGGACAGTGAGTTGGGACCTTATTATACCTGGGCGGCTGAAGAGGCTGTTTGGCAAATATTTTTTTTTTTTTTGTGCCTATAAGTGCTGTCAACCTTGATTATTGTGTTGCTGATATAAGGTATATCATTTTTTCATGACTAACATCATTATGTATATGATATAGCAAGCCATAAGATTGTTGGTTGTTAAGGGTGTTGTACAATATTTATCTATCTAGTATTTATCCCATATGTGCTTTGGCTTAGGGGATCTGTGTATGTTTTAAATGTTTTTAATTGTTCATTGTGTGTTCACTCCCAGTATGGAGTTCCATATGTCTTCCTATTTGTAATAAAGATTTTCTATTTTTACAATTGTTTTTTGGTGATCCCTCTGTGGGTATATTCTTTTTCTTTCTTGGCATATTTAATTATATACCCGGAGATCCCAGTAGGCGGTGCCCTTCCTCCCCCTCTTTTTGTAAGCTGTGTCATGTTATGTAATAGCTGCACAACCAGGGCCGGACTGGGCCCTGGCATTTGGGGGTATGTGACGCCCTGGACTAGCCAGGTAGTCACAGGTAGTCCCTTACACAAACACCTTCCCCTAAAAAGGTAACAGCAGCCAACCTTAAAAACCCTGAGTCACCCCTCTCAGGACTTGACGTTCACACCCGGGGGGCGGGGCCAGGCGGTTGGCCACACCCACCGAGGAGTTCGAAGAGCCTGAGGCGGGAAAAACAGAGAGTTCAGTGACAGGAGTGGAGGAGAGTGGTAGCAAAGTGTAGACGTCTGTCAGGGATCTGGGTCGGAGCATGTATACCCTGTGGCCAGGAGGCAGACGGTGGTGGCCACCTGCAGGAGCTGGGATTACAGCCGGTGGAACCGTAGGGGACTGGGACCGGGTAGTGGCCCGCTGGTACCGAACCGGCGAACCGATTGGCAACTGGAGCACCAGGAGGGGTACTCAGACCCAGTACGAGGTCCAGAAGCCACTGGACCAAGTCGAATTCACTGATTGGGGTCTGGACTTTAGGCCCTTTCCCACCCAAGACCTGACAACAGCCCAACCAAAGGGATAGAAACCCACCGCCCAGGCATCGAGATCCCGCGGGCCAGCGTCTGCGGGCAAACGGGCTCTGCCAGCACACACCAAGCCGGTAAGCGGACTACTGTTGCTCAGGCATAGGAGTCACCATTTTTCTAAAAGTGAGGTGCAGGAGAAAGACGGAAACCACCAACCTGAAAAAGGGGAGAAGCGCAGCAGGCTGCGGGCACTGTCCACCATCTTGTTTGGTTTACCAGAGACTCCAGTGTGTCTGTAATAGTGAGTACAACAGTGCCCTCAGGCCGCGCACCGCACCGCACCACACCAACAAGCCAGCACGCATCCCCCATCCTCAACACCCTCGGGCCCCCAGGACCATCACCCCCTACCCATGGAGGGGTCAACACCAAGCTGCGCAACACCGTCCCCGGGAGTCTCGTCAATGGCAGCGGTGGTGTCCATCCATTCACCACAACCCGTGGGTGGCGTCACGAACATATCCCCCAAAATCAACCGCTGCCGTTGACCTCCCCACCAAATACCACCCCTCACGTAGCGCCAGCATCCCTTCAGAGCGACGTTACCCCCGGATCCGGGAGGAGTTCGAGCCACCCACCGACGAGCCCGGATCCGAGCGGCTTGGCAGCCGACCAAGCCCCGGGGCGGTACAGGTACACATGCCCACTTTTCGCGTGTTGAATGTGTAATATCTTTGTGCACTTGTGGATTATGTAACTGTGGCGCCCTGGACAAGCCAGGGGCCACAGAGAACAACACCAACACACCCCACACTGCCGGTCAGGCACATCGAAGTCAGACAAAAACCCTTGTTGCCTTCCTCCAGGGGCTGATGTCCACACCAGGGGGTGGGCCAGGCGGTTGGTCCCGCCCACCGAGGAGTTCACAGTCCTGGAGGCGGGAAAAGTAGAGAGATCAGTTTGAGAGTGAAAGTGGAAGGAAGGAAAGTGGCAAGTGAGCAGACTGAAGATGGTCCAGGTGTGTGGCCCGGACATATCAGCAAGGTTGGTGTGAAGCCCCGCAAGTATTGTGTCGGTGCATTACCTTCAGGGACTCCACTCGGCTGGATCTTGTCACAGGTAGGAGATCTTCTATTTAGGATTGTCGTGACGCCACTCTCAGAATTGCGGTCAGTGGGGACCGCCACTGCAGATTAAGGGATGCCTGGGGCTGATGGTGGGTGCAGCCAGTTGTAATAGCCTCCTGAGAGTGAGGCAAGCCCCAGGGCCCTGTGTAGGTGTGTAGAACCACAAGGCGCAGAATAACTCCACACAAGCAGAATGTCTTTCAGGGGTTTTACTCACAGTTGATGGCAGGGTGAATAACCCGGGCGTAGCTGGGATGAACCAGGCTGGAACCAGGTATCCTTCAGGCTGACTGATGAGGGTGGCTACCGACTCGCCTTCCTTAGCCCTTCTGTGGTTTGTGGTAACCCCGACTTTTAGTCCCTATGGGGGTCACCCAGGGAAGTAGCTGCTCCCCTCGTTTGTTTGCCGTTTGCTTGTCGCCTGGACCAGATCACTCCAGCTGCTTGCCTCCTGTGAACTATGGGCCCTAACTGTGCCTACGTGGCTGCGGCTTTTGTGGTGTTGTGGCGTGGGCTTTAAGGGCCCCACACCGGCAGGTTTAGCAAGGAAAGGTGGATCTATCCCCGCACCGGGATCTGCCGCCCGTTTGGGCCTGGTACTCCCTGACAGTCTCCTTACTTTCCACTACACTGCTCTCTCTCCAGCTGTGTGTGGTGTTCGGGCAGCACTACCAGGTGACCGTTCTCCCCCGTCGGTAGTCACTGCGCGGACGCTGTTAGACTGCAACAGCTCCAGAGTCTGCTTCTGCTCTTCCTGGACTGCTGCACTAAACTGGCTCACTCGTGGGACCTGCACTGCTGCTCCTGTCTGAGCTCCACTTCCATGCTCCTCACTCCTCCACACTCTGCTTCAGACTGTTTACTCCTCCTTCTCTTTTCCCCTTGTGCCTGCCTACGCCACCTAGCAACCAGGCTCTCTACCACACCCCTTGAGTGGAGATGGAGGCTTCGCCCCCTCCACTCCTCAAGTGGAGGTGAAGGCTTTGCCCCCTCCTGGGATCCCCAGGGGTCCTCCCAAAGGTACATGTGTGAGACCTGATCACTATGCGCCTGTGTAGTCACACCTCGGTCAGCCTTCTGGATTACCTGTATTGTACTGTCCCCAGCATGGGTGCAGTACTCAGTGGTGCCTGACCAGGTCAGGGGCGCCACATTCCCCCTTAGTTATCTCCAGCACGTCCTCGGGCTGCAAGACAACATTTTAATATGCATAAAACATTAAAACATGGTAAAACATTTAAAACCACCAGGTACCATACATCACCACCCTCCACCCACAAGTCCGTTAACCCACCCAAAACCCTTTCACGTTGGCCGCGCCTTCAGCCACTTCTGGCAGGATGTAGAGGCGGCTTTCATGGGCTGGTGGTCTTCAGGGCATACCTGGCCTGGTGAAGCCGCGCCTTCAGCCACTTCTGGCAGGATCCAGAGGCGGCCTTCACAGTTGGTGCTGACCAGGTACCCTCTTTGTGGTGGAGAGCCAGGCCCCATAAACAGGCATGCTCCCTGGTTGCAGGCGAGCCAAGGCCCCATAAACGGACGTGCTCCCTGGTTGCAGGTGAGCCAAGCCCCTAAACAGGCTGGCTCTGGTGGTGGTACCTCTGGGGTAACTATTTACACTGCGAGAGTTTGTGGCTATAGCCAGTTCATAGCCTTAAGGTTCATGGGTTTCTCACATTAGTTCATGTGGGCACATGCTTAAACTTATAAACGTTGCAAACTGGTCAAAACTGTAACTTGCTGTACTTCTTTCTTTACTTTACATAGATTCCTCCTTACCAGGGCTTGGGCCTGTAGGGCTGCGGCACCTGTTGTTTTCTTCATTTCTCTCATCATCGGAGGTAGTCTCATCAGTGGGTCCTTTATCTTTCCTTTCTTCTTCTGTATCTGTTTCTTTTTCTTGTGGTATGGAGACAACTGGGTTTCTATAGGAATCTCTGGTACATGGCGTAACGTCAAGTGCATACCATCCTCTTTCTCCCTGATGCATTGTGAATTCCACTGTATCTCCCATCTGTAAGTTCCTTCCCGGATGTCCTCTGGGCAAATAGGCTCTAACATCCCTTCTATTCACAAATATGCCTTCTTTTATACCAGGTGCAACTATGAAGCCATATCCACTCTTCAAGCTGAAATCCTCCACAACTCCACGACAAAGTGGGCCTCTGACCTGGGATTTGGCCCTTCTCAGGAACCGTTTCTCTTCCAAGTCTCTGGCCATGACTTCGTCTTTCTGCTCTGGAGACTGCGGTGCAGGGGAAAACCTTGTTCTGCTATGGCGCCGTGTCCTACGGGCTGGGTTCTGCTGGGTTGCGGCTTCACTGTTTGCAGGCTCCCAGATGAGGTACCTGGACAGATCTTCCTCAGCAGAGGGTGTCGGGCTCTCTTCATCCCAGCGGGAATACGGCAGCATCTCTGGCGCGGGGCATGGATCCACTGCTGATGGCTCTGGGCATGGATCCCCTGCTGATGGCTCCGGGGTCAGCTCCTCAGCCTTCTGTCCTCCTCTCCCCCTTAGTTCTTTGGAGCACTCCTGTTGTGGCAGCGCCGGGGATGGGTGTTCATCAGCAGGCCCGGGCGGGGGACTCTTTGGCGTGGTTGCTGCAGAAGTCGCCTTGGGGGTGTGCGGAGGGAGCAGATACCGATCCACCATCTCTTGTGGGAACTGGGCCTCTAGGTCAGCCTTCAGCTTCCAGTATTCAGGGTCCTCTCCTATCAGGGACTTCCTAGCAGGGACTTCCTTAGACTGGGGAGCGGTGTCTGCTCTGGCCTTGCAGGCCGGGGTAAACAGTGGTACAGTCTTGTCTTGGCGGGCCGCGCAGGGCATCGCTGCGGCGGCCTGAATTGGCGTCGCAGCTACGATGGGATCTGTGCAGGCTGGGCTGGGCGTCGCTGCAGCGATTGGAGCTTGGCGGGCCGCACCTGGCGTGGCTGCGGCCTGGTTCAGCACCTCGCCTGCGGCGTGGATGAGCGTCGCTGCTGCGGTGGGGTCTTGGCGGGCCGGGCCTAGCATGGCGGCGGCCTGGGTCAGCGTCACACCCGCGGCATGGATGAGGGTCGCGGTGGCAGCCGGATCTTTGCGGGCCGGGAAAGGCATCGCTGCGGCGGCCTGGGCTTGGCGGGCCGGGCAGGGCATCGCTGCTGCGGCCTGGTCTTGGCGGGCCGCACCTGGCGTGGCTGCGGCCTGGTTCAGCGTCGCCGCGCCGGGCGCCTCTTCAGGGACCGCGGGCGTGGCAGCAGGGGTCGGGGCACTCGCGCTGGCAGGGGCAACACTGGACTCACCCATCGGTGGTATCATCGGGGTCTGAGTCGTCGCCGTCCGGTCTGGCACTCGTCGTGCGGTTCCCCTCTCATAGGCCTGAACCGCTGCAGCCATCTCCAGAAGCTCCGTGCGTTCCTCTCTGATCTGCTCTACGACCCGGGTCTCCAGTCGGTCGCAGAACTGGGCAAGCTCCCGATACCACCAGGCAGCGGAGCCTGGTTCTGGGCCTCTGCGTTCAGACGCCATTTCCTCTGCGCCTTCTTCTGCACGATTTCCCAGCAGTGGACTCGTCGCTGCCTCCAGTTGCAGGCTCTTCAGTTTCTGCTCTGCCTCTTCCAGCAGCAGGCTTCTGGCTCCCTTTCTGTCCCGACGTCTCTGAACGCCTCCGCTCTCTTCACTTGCGAGGTCAGGACTCTGCAGGGGATCTCTGGGTAGCCACACCTCTTCGTGGGCGGTAACTTCTCCCAGCGCGGGCTGCTGTTGTTTTTCAGCGCGCTTTTCATGGTGGCAATATGGCGGCGCTTCCAATTTTCCAAGCGGACCGCCCAGGCACATGGTCACCTGTCTGAACAGGTCTAGTCCTTATCCTGTTCGTGACGCCAGATGTGAAGCCCCGCAAGTATTGTGTCGGTGCATTACCTTCAGGGACTCCACTCGGCTGGATCTTGTCACAGGTAGGAGATCTTCTATTTAGGATTGTCGTGACGCCACTCTCAGAATTGCGGTCAGTGGGGACCGCCACTGCAGATTAAGGGATGCCTGGGGCTGATGGTGGGTGCAGCCAGTTGTAATAGCCTCCTGAGAGTGAGGCAAGCCCCAGGGCCCTGTGTAGGTGTGTAGAACCACAAGGCGCAGAATAACTCCACACAAGCAGAATGTCTTTCAGGGGTTTTACTCACAGTTGATGGCAGGGTGAGTAACCCGGGCGTAGCTGGGATGAACCAGGCTGGAACCAGGTATCCTTCAGGCTGACTGATGAGGGTGGCTACCGACTCGCCTTCCTTAGCCCTTCTGTGGTTTGTGGTAACCCCGACTTTTAGTCCCTATGGGGGTCACCCAGGGAAGTACCTGCTCCCCTCGTTTGTTTGCCGTTTGCTTGTCGCCTGGACCAGATCACTCCAGCTGCTTGCCTCCTGTGAACTATGGGCCCTAACTGTGGCTACGTGGCTGCGGCTTTTGTGGTGTTGTGGCGTGGGCTTTAAGGGCCCCACACCGGCAGGTTTAGCAAGGAAAGGTGGATCTATCCCCGCACCGGGATCTGCCGCCCGTTTGGGCCTGGTACTCCCTGACAGTCTCCTTACTTTCCACTACACTGCTCTCTCTCCAGCTGTGTGTGGTGTTCGGGCAGCACTACCAGGTGACCGTTCTCCCCCGTCGGTAGTCACTGCGCGGACGCTGTTAGACTGCAACAGCTCCAGAGTCTGCTTCTGCTCTTCCTGGACTGCTGCACTAAACTGGCTCACTCGTGGGACCTGCACTGCTGCTCCTGTCTGAGCTCCACTTCCATGCTCCTCACTCCTCCATACTCTGCTTCAGACTGTTTACTCCTCCTTCTCTTTTCCCCTTGTGCCTGCCTACGCCACCTAGCAACCAGGCTCTCTACCACACCCCTTGAGTGGAGATGGAGGCTTCGCCCCCTCCACTCCTCAAGTGGAGGTGAAGGCTTTGCCCCCTCCTGGGATCCCCAGGGGTCCTCCCAAAGGTACATGTGTGAGACCTGATCACTATGCGCCTGTGTAGTCACACCTCGGTCAGCCTTCTGGATTACCTGTATTGTACTGTCCCCAGCATGGGTGCAGTACTCAGTGGTGCCTGACCAGGTCAGGGGCGCCACATTGGCAGACGGTGGTGACCGTCTGCAGGAGTGGCCTATCAGAGTCTACCGTAAGGACCGTGGACGGGCGGTGGCCTGGCGGTACCGGACCGGTACACAAAGAGAAGTCAGCACCATCTGGCAGGGGCTTACGGACCCCGGCAAGGCTAGGAGTCGCCGTGAATTTGCCAAACCCGTTAGCGAAGGCAACCTCCTGGGTTTCCCAGCAGCCAAGTCCCGACAGAAGGCAACAGTCCAACCGAGAGAGGGAAACACAGTCACCACCAAGGCTAAAGTTCCCAGGGCCAGAGCCTGCGGGCAAAAGGGGCTCCTCCAGCCCATATCCAAGCTGGGGAGCAGGTTACCGGTGGGAACCCATTGGAACCGTTTACAGTACACAGGTGCAGGGAAAGGCAGTCACCATCAACCTGCCGGGAGAAACAACACCGCAGCCGTCTGTGGGACCCATGCATCCAGCCGTGTGTTTTACCGAGAACTGTGTCCTCATCATTGGCTGAGTGAGTACCACTGTGCCGTGTGGCACAGCGCTGCCCCCGCGACCCTGCACCTCGCCAGGCCCTGTAACCCGCCTGCCATCCATCCCTACCCCATCACCGGGCCCCGGGACAACCAACCCCCTACCCACGGAGGGGAGAAATAACATCCAGGCTGCTCCCGTCCAGAGAAGCGGTGGTGTCACCAATATCACCACAACCGTGGGTGGCGTCACGGACTATAACCAAATCCCCACAGTCAAATCCCCACCCTTTTCACTCACGGGCGAGGAGCGCCGCTCGAGTCCCCGGGATCCGGCCTAACGCTCGAGCCACCACCGAGCAGACGCAGCAGCAGCAGCCGGACCCGAGCAGTGGGAGAGCGCAGCGTCCCCTCCTCCGCCAGCGACATAACACGACCATAAAACATGTAGTCACGGCTGCGTCCAGTATTACAGCTCAGGCCTATTTATTACTCTTAGTTGCAGGACCTGGTGAAGCCGCTATTTTCCCTACAGAGCTGGGTCTCGCAGATAATGAAGAGGATGCTGCTCTCCATATAATGCTGCGGTCACATAGCTAATGGGCAGTCATACAAAATTAGATCCCCCTGAACTAATACTGATGACCTATTCTACAGAGAGGTTATCAGAAAGCTGTCATTGTCACTGGTGATAATTTTGGACACATACCACTTAGGGAATGTGCAATGACATTTTTTGGGGGCAGATCCCACCATGGACACTATTATGAAAAATCCTGGAATGACCATCTGCCTCTCCTCGCTGAGCACAGGATCAGGTTTTTCAGCATATTTTACCCACTTCAGGTTTCTAATACCACCAAGTGATTAAAAGAAGAGACCGCTCCTTTCTTCTGGTGTTTTCCACTCGGAAAACGCTCTGTATTTTACAATGCAGATCAATGGGAAGGCTCGGAAGATGGTCGGAATCTACAACTCCCAGCTTGCCTTAACAATGGTGAGGAGATGCTGGGAGTTGTTGTTATCAGACTGCGGATCATACAGTAACGACAATATTGATAAGATGCAGGCAATATCACAAATAATCATTTACATCAGGTACCTTTATAGGTGACATTTTCTGAGTCGTTCCCATCCTTTTTGTCTCCACGCAGTACAGACGCCATGATGAGGTTTCGTGCCCACTGCTCGTCTCTCAAGCCCTCCCTCTTTATTCTTCAGCAGCACTTCCCCACACAGCAGCTTTAAAAATAAAAGTATCATTATACTGCCCCATAAATACAGTCATATGAAAAAGTTTGGGCTCCCCTATTAATGTTAACCTTTTTTCTTTATAACAATTTGGGTTTCTATAACAGCTATTTCAGTGTCATGTAATAACTGATGGACTCAGTAATATTTCTGGATTGAAATGAGGTTTATTGTACTAACAGAAAATGTGCAATCTGCATTTAAACAAAATTTGACCGGTGTAAAAGTATGCGCACCCTTATCAATTTCTTGATTTGGACACTCCTAACTACTTTTTACTGACTTACTGATGCACTAAATTGTTTTTCTAACCTCATTGAGCTTTGAACTTCATAGGCAGGTGTATCCTATCATGAGAAAAGGTATTTAAGGTGGCCACTTGCAAGTTGTTCTCCTATTTGAATCTCCTATGAAGAGTGGCATCATCGGCTCCTCAAAACAACTCTCAAATGATTTGAAAACAAAGATTATTCAACATAGTTGTTCAGGGGAAGGTACAAAAAGTTGTCTCAGAGATTTAAACTGTCAGTTTCCACTGTGAGGAACATAGTAAGGAAATGCAAGAACACAGGTACAGTTCTTGTTAAGCCCAGAAGTGGCAGGACAAGAAAAATATCAGAAAGGCAGAGAAGAAGAATGGTGAGGACAGTCAAGGAGAATCCACAGACCACCTCCAAAGGCCTGCAGCTTCATCTTGCTGCAGATGGTGTCAATGTGCATCGGTCAACAATACAGCGCACGTTGCACAAGGAGAAGCTGTATAGGAGAGGGATGCGAAAGAAGCCGTTTCTGCAAGCACGCCACAAACAGAGTCTCCTGATGTATGCAAAAGCACATTTGGACAAGCCAGTTATATTTTGGAAGAAGGTCCTGTGGACTGATGAAACAAAGATTGAGTTGTTTGGTCATACAAAAAGGCGTTATGCATGGAGGCAAAAAACCACGGCATTCTAAGAAAAGCACTTGCTACCCACAGTAAAATTTGGTGGAGGTTCCATCATGCTTTGGGGCTGTGTGGCCAATGCTGGCACCGGGAATCTTGTTAAAGTTGAGGGTCGCATGGATTCAACTCGGTATCAGCAGATTCTTGACAATAATGTGCAAGAATCAGTGACGAAGTTGAAGTTACGCAGGGGATGGATATTTCAGCAAGACAATGATCCAAAACACCGCTCCAAATCTACTCAGGCATTCATGCAGAGGAACAATTACAATGTTCTGGAATGGCCATCCCACTCCCCAGACCTGAATATCATTGAACATCTGTGGGATGATTTGAAGCGTGCTGTCCATGCTCGGCGACCATCACACTTAACTGATCTGGAATTGTTTTGTAAACAGGAATGGTCAAATATACCTTCATCTAGGATCCAGGAACTCATTAAAAGCTACAGGAAGCGACTAGAAGCTGTTATTTTTGCAAAAGGAGGATCTACAAAATATTAATGTCACTTTTATGTTGAGGTGCCAATACTTTTGCACCTGTCAAATTTTGTTTAAATGCGAATTGCACATTTTCTGTTAGTACAATAAACCTCATTTCAATCCAGAAATATTACTGAGTCCATCAGTTATTAGATATATGAAACTGAAATAGCAAAAACCCAAATTGTTATAAAGAAAAAAGGTTAACATTAATAGGGGTGCCCAAACTTTTTCATATGACTGTATACAGTTAGGTCCAGAAATATTTGGACAGTGACACAAGTTTTGTTATTTTAGCTGTTTACAAAAACATGTTCAGAAATACAATTATATATATAATATGGGCTGAAAGTGCACACTCCCAGCTGCAATATGAGAGTTTTCACATCCAAATCGGAGAAAGGGTTTAGGAATCATAGCTCTGTAATGCATAGCCTCCTCTTTTTCAAGGGACCAAAAGTAATTGGACAAGGGACTCTAAGGGCTGCAATTAACTCTGAAGGCGTCTCCCTCATTAACCTGTTATCAATGAAGTAGTTAAAAGGTCTGGGGTTGATTACAGGTGTGTGGTTTTGCATTTGGAAGCTGTTGCTGTGACCAGACAACATGCGGTCTAAGGAACTCTCAATTGAGGTGAAGCAGAACATCCTGAGGCTGAAAAAAAAGAAAAAATCCATCAGAGAGAAAGCAGACATGCTTGGAGTAGCAAAATCAACAGTCGGGTACATTCTGAGAAAAAAGGAATTGACTGGTGAGCTTGGGAAGTCAAAAAGGCCTGGGCGTCCACGGATGACAACAGTGGTGGATGATCGCTGCATACTTTCTTTGGTGAAGAAGAACCCGTTCACAACATCAACTGAAGTCCAGAACACTCTCAGTGAAGTAGGTGTATCTGTCTATAAGTCAACAGTAAAGAAAAGACTCCATGAAAGTAAATACAAAGGGTTCACATCTAGATGCAAACCATTCATCAATTCCAAAAATAGACAGGCCAGAGTTAAATTTGCTGAAAAACACCTCATGAAGCCAGCTCAGTTCTGGAAAAGTATTCTATGGACAGATGAGACAAAGATCAACCTGTACCAGAATGATGGGAAGAAAAAAGTTTGGAGAAGAAAGGGAACGGCACATGATCCAAGGCACACCACATCCTCTGTAAAACATGGTGGAGGCAACGTGATGGCATGGGCATGCATGGCTTTCAATGGCACTGGGTCACTTGTGTTTATTGATGACATAACAGCAGACAAGAGTAGCCGGATGAATTCTGAAGTGTACAGGGATATACTTTCAGCCCACATTCAGCCAAATGCTGCAAAGTTGATCGGACGGCGCTTCATAGTACAGATGGACAATGACCCCAAGCATATAGCCAAAGCTACCCAGGAGTTCATGAGTGCAAAAAAGTGGAACATTCTGCAATGGCCAAGTCAATCACCAGATCTTAACCCAATTGAGCATGCATTTCACTTGCTCAAATCCAGACTTAAGACGGAAAGACCTACAAACAAGCAAGACCTGAAGGCTGCGGCTGTAAAGGCCTGGCAAAGCATTAAGAAGGAGGAAACCCAGCGTTTGGTGATGTCCATGGGTTCCAGACTTAAGGCAGTGATTGCCTCCAAAGGATTCGCAACAAAATATTGAAAATAAAAATATTTTGTTTGGGTTTGGTTTATTTGTCCAATTACTTTTGACCTCCTAAAATGTGGAGTGTTTGTAAAGAAATGTGTACAATTCCTACAATTTCTATCAGATATTTTTGTTCAAACCTTCAAATTAAACGCTACAATCTGCACTTGAATTCTGTTGTAGAGGTTTCATTTCAAATCCAATGTGGTGGCATGCAGAGCCCAACTCGCGAAAATTGTGTCACTGTCCAAATATTTCTGGACCTAACTGTATATATCTCCCATGCTGTGCCCCTGAATAAATAATTGCTGTGCTTCCTTCACAAAATATCCCCCCACACTGCCTTTATCCAAAATACCTCCCACACTGCGTCTTTTCATAATGTCCCCATACACAGCTTCTCTCCATAATGTCCCTTCCACACTGCTGTCTTTATAATATACCCCACACTGCCTCTCTCCATAATATCCCCCCATATTGCCCCTTTTTATTATTATTATTATTATTTATTTATTTATATATTCCCCCCAAACTGCTGATTTGAAATCCCCCTCAACACACACACACACACACACACACACACACACACACACTACAATGCACTCCATTACCCCTCCCCCCACACACACACACACACAATACAATGCATCCCCATTACCCCTCCCCCACACACACACAATACAATGCACCCAAATTACCCCTACACACACACACACACAATACAATGCACCCTCTATTACCCCTCCCCCATACACACACAATACAATGCACCCCCATTACTCCTACACACACACACACAATACAATGCACCCTCCATTACCCTTCCCCCATACAACACAATAGAATAGAATAGAACACAATACAATGCACCCCCATTACCGCTACACACACACACACACACACACACACACACACACTACAATGCACCCCCATTACTCCTTCCCCCCACACACACACACACAATACAATGCACCTCCATTACCCCTACATACACACACACACACACACACACACAATACAATGCACCCTCCATTACCCCTTACACACACACACAAATGCAATGCACCCCCATTACCCCTCCCCCCCCATACACACAATACAATGCACCCCCATTACCCCTCCATGCACACACACAAACACACACACACACACACACACACAATATAATGCACTCTCCATTACCCCCTCCCCAGACATAATACAATGCACCCCCAGCAACCCCTACACACATAACTTACACTACCCCATCACTACACACTCCTGCCTCCCCCTCCCTCGGAAAACAGTACTCCCCCCCCTCTGCCAGTCACAAAGCTGTGACAAGCAAGTCACAATTGTTTCCCCGTTATGTGTCCTCAGCTTCTCCCACTCATCCCCATTAATTAAACCTGTCTCTTCAGCTCCTCCATGGAGCGCTTACCGCTGCCTGATGTATCCAGTGTGGCGCCCGCAGCACTGTGATGACGTCAGCAAGGTGATCTCATCATGTTGCTGCACGTCGGGGGCGGAGCCCAGTCCCGGCACACTGTTCACATGTATTTACGTCTGAAAGATGCAAATAAATTTGAATAGGAAGGAGGAAGCTGCGGTCACCGGCACCGCCGCGCTCCTCAGCAGTGTGTGCACGCCGGGCACACTATCACACAGCAGGGCCGGCACAGCGCACTGTCTCCTGCTCCTGCTGCAGTTAGTGTGCCTGGCATGCACACACTGCTGAGGAGCGTGGCGGTGACTGCAGATACAGCGGCCCACTACAGGCACTGGCCCACTACAGGGACCGGCCCATCTGACATTTGCCAGAATTGCCCTATGGTCAGTCCGGGCCTGTGCACAATGTGACGCCCTGGACTAGTCAGGTAGTCACAAACACAACATCACACACACCCCCTCCCCTGGATAGTCAACAGCAGTCAAACAAAATCCTTGTTGCCTCCTCCAAGCTTGATATCCCCACCAGGTGGGACGGAGCCAGGCAGTTGGCCCCACCCACCGAGGAGTTCACAGGCCTGGAGGCGGGAAAAAGTAGTTAGTTGAGTTTTGGAGTTGAAAGTGACAGGAGAGAAACTGTTGGTGTCTGGGTAGGAGCCCAGGCACGTACAGCAAGGTCGGCAGACGGTGGTGGCCGTCTGCAGGAGGTGGTGCAAGTCAGCGGCACCTTAGGACCGGGGACGGGCGGTGGCCCGCCGGTACCGAGCCGGGGAGCAGATCTGTACCAAGCACAAAGGCAGGGCCATCAGACCCCGATCAGGCTAGGACCCGCCGACAACGGTCAAATTCCATAGTGACCGGGACCTCAGGGGTTCCCTCACACCCAAGACCCGATAGAAGGCAACCGTCCACACAGTGAGGATAAAAAGCCACTGCCATAGGCTAGAGATCCAAGGGCCAGCGCCTGTGGGCAAAAGGGGCTCCTTCGGTACATACACGCCGCGGAGCGGACTACCAGTGGGAAACCATCGGAGTCAATACATTCTACAACGGTGCAGGGAAAGACAGCCACCATCAACCTGTCCGGGGAGAGCAAAGACACTGCAGCTGGCTGCGGAACCCGTCCATCCAGCCGTTTGGTTTACCAGAGACTCTGTGAATCTGTGCCTGAGTGAGTACAACAGTGCCATCCGGCACCGCGCCGTGCTGCCCCGCAACCCTGCACCCCGGCCTTCCTGCCTCCCCTTACCACCACCGGGCCCTAGGATCACCAACCCCTACCCACGGAGGGGGAACCAACATCCTAGCTGCTCCCTGCATCGCTCCCGGGATCCCCGTCACCAGCAGCGGTGGTGCCCATTATCACCACGACCCGTGGGTGGCGTCACGAACTATCTCCCCAAACAAACCATCCCTTTTCACTTGTGGGCGAGGAGCGCTGCTCGAGTCCCCGGGTCCGGCCCACCGCTCGAGCCACCGAGCAGCAGCAGCCCCGGACCCGAGCGTAGCGAGCGCGGCCCCTCCGCCCGCGACAACAACATTCTGGGTTTGCTTGTTTGGCTGCATCTAACCTTCTATGTCTGATGCAAGCTTCTGCATCTTCTGCATTTTGACAATTCCCATGAAGAAAATCACAAATATTTCATATTTTTTGGTCCAGCTATGGTAATTTCCAGTAATTCCATATGAATTCAATTTCCATCAAATTGATTCACTCATCTGTTGTATATGTCATGGTATATTAAAACCTTAACCTGAATAGGGTGATCTTCCTTACCATAAAAGTGGGCAACAACTTCAAAATGATCTCCTAAAGTGACAGTCCACTTGTAATACACTAAAGTTTCAGATCACAGCTACATCTGTTAGATGTGCTGCCCCAGGCTACATCATTGTGTGAGGCCCTGAGCTATCAGGTTGTCACAGGGTACCATGCAATCTGCCCTTCTGCATGGTACCAGCTCCTCCTTGGTTACGGGTCCTGTCAATTTGGTTTTGCTACCAACAGGTGTACACAAATCCTGAGGATCATTCTGCACCACACCCACCAACCACCCATTGGGCAGCCTGAGGGGAATAGGGCCACCCAGATGGAGGGATGGAAGAGGGAGGGCAGAGAAGTCAGTTGAAGAGTAGAAGTTGAGCAGTGAGCAGCGGAGACAGGACAGGTCACGCTGCGGAGCTGGATTCCTGTACCCATCTCAGGTGCCAGACGTTGGCCTGGCCAGAAGGAGCTGGAACCCCGGTCGCAGGGGGTAGTGACAGGGGGCATGGTTCTGCTATAGAGAGCAGGCCGGCTGCCTTGTGCTACAACCAGGCAGGGACCAGGGCACAACTGGGTACGCGGACCCTAGGCTCTGAAGAAGCTTCACGCAGCCCAGTAATTTACCCGACGGGAACGGAATCTTCAGGAACCGTTCCCCACCCGCTCCAGAATCGGAGTACTAGTGCAACAAGGGGGATAGGACTTCCCACAACCGTCCAGAAAATCCCAAGCGTGAACCCTGAGAGCAGGCTCACCCTGCTAGCCACGCAGGTGAGCGGGACTTGAATCGCTTCATGTGAGAGTGTGAGAGGGATCCACACGTAGGACAAACAATGCCAAGGGAAAAGGCTTCAGACCACCCTGCAACACCAAAGGGGCACGGACCCAGCGTACTCGCCCAGAGAGAGCAGGATACTCAAGAGTTTGGTTTGCCTGGTGTCAGCGTCAGTGACTTTGGACTGTGTGAGTACCCGATATCCCTTTTCACCCGACAGGTCCCCACTCCATCAATCACCGGATCCCGGGGCAGCACTTCCCCTGCCCATGGAGGGGTTAACATCTCGAGCTGCCACACGCCATCGTCTCAGGGCTCTCCCCCAACCGGCAGCGGTGGTCCCTCACGTTACCACACACCGTGGGTGGCGTCATGAACATTATCCCATTCACCACCCAAAAAAACGTTCCCCTTTTTATTTCCGAGGTAGCCGCGCGACCCCGCCTCTGATCCGGAGACCCCTCAAGCCACTGCGGATCCAAGTCTGAGCAGCCCGTCGGCTGTCGCGGGGGCGGCACAATTGCGCTTAGATAGCCTCTACAACTATCTCAGGAATATGAGTCTGCCTGTCACACAGCGTTTGGCTCAATACACGTTAAGTGTCATGGAGGTATCTGGCGCTGTTCACACCACAGACTCTGACACTCCACACTGTGGTTTCTCTGGGGCTTCAGAATTAGCATAGGCAGACTCCTGCATCAACCAGCTGTGTGCGTATTAGTGATCAGGTTGGCAGGGGTTAACCTCTCCTAGCCTGCCGGTTACATCTAGGATCACATGTTATAAGAAACCCATCACAGCTCCTCCCTGCCTTTTTAAGATGGTGGAAACTGACTTTCTGTGCCGACTATATCTTTAAGCGATGTGCTGCTGTGATTCAGTTTCTGGTGAAATACTGAGTGCTTTTTGGAGTGTTGTGGGAATTCTCTTGTAATCTGTTTATTCCCTCCCTGCTCTTTATTTCCTCCTGATCACATATTCTCTAATACCTCTGTGTGTGATTGCTGTGAGTTAGAGTTTTAGTTTCCTCTTTGTCTATTTGTGTGGGTTTAACCACGCCTATCCAAGCCATCCCCTGGGGTGGGGTAAAGGGGGTATTAGAGCATGGTTGACCAGGGTCAGGGCTAGGTTGGTGGTTCAGACCTCTTCACCATCAGAAGTACCTCTGAGATAAGGGACCAGTAGGCCCCCTAACCTGAGGGTCAGTCTAGAAGCCCCATGACATTGCCTGTAAGAAATAAGAAAGCCACCCCAAAGTTAGAACCATGGAAAGTCTAGGGGTTAGCCATTGTACCTCAGTGAGACACAGGACCCTGTCTGAATATTCTTGCAACTACCCCACCTGTGGATCATTTTGCCATCTCTATAGTCCTGTCACTATCTGGAAGAATTGCTATGCATTTTATTTTTGCACCAGCAAAACGTATTGGTTCAGACATGAAATATGGAAAGGATTACTCTCCCCGCTCATGTGTGTATGATTAGTAGCAGACTTTCCTGCAGATATGATCTGTAATGGACCGCATAGTAAAGCTGCATGGGATCTGTTTAAACTTAGGGCCCTTGCATCATTATTCAGCTTTGCTTATTGTAATATCAAGGTTGTTACGTGTAAATGTCTCAGACAGGACATATGTGAGCGTCATGTGGTAGTGATCAAAATGCAGGAAAAAGAGGATGGAAATGTACAATTATCTATAGCCATTAGTCTAATGCACTGAAAGTCCATCATATAATAATAATAACAAGCATTGGGATCACCACCTAAGGGATGCGGTGTTTTCGGGGTAGTAATGAGGACTCGTACGGATCACACGTAATACCAAATTACTGCCGACAGCCTCAGATAACACCCTACACACCAACCATGGGATTCATGAATTCTCCAAAGTTGATAAAGGTTACAGCATAAACATAGTCACATATTTTAAGGCCAATTTCACACATCCAACTTCATGGACTTGAGTACAAACTGAGATGTTCAGACCAGCCGAGGGTCTCCTGCCCCGAAATCAACAGCCTCAAACTCATATAAACGGCTGTTGCATTTGGGTCAAGAGACCTGTGAGTGATTCTGACATCTTTTGCTGTACTTGCTGTGAAACCGGTTTAAGACATACTTAGTTACCAACTCTCCGAAAACGTCTGGAAGGCTGCCTTAGCAAGACTTCAGACTACTAGATGTTCTTACAAGTTGCCACCAAAGCCTCATGGAGACCTTCAAGAAAACAACACTTATAGAAGGTCATCATGTGGCGCCCTGGACAAGCCAGGACGTCACAGGTACTACACCAACACACCCCACACCCCGGTCAGGCACACCTAAGTCAAAGAAAATCCTTGTTGCCTCCCTCCAGGGGCTGATGTCCACACCAGGGGGCGGGCCAAGCGGTTGGTCCCGCCCACCAAGGAGTTCACAGTCCTGGAGGCGGGAAAAAGAGAGCAGATAGTTTGCAGTGGAGTTGAGTGGTGGAAGTGAAGTGGCAGTTGAGGAGTCTGAAGTCAGTCCGGGTGTGTGGCCCGAACGGAACAGCAAGGTTGGCAGACGGTGGTGACCGTCTGCAGGAGTGGCCTATTGGAGCTAGCCGTAAGGACCGTGGACGGGTGGTGGCCCGGCGGTACCGGATCGGTACGCAAAGAGAAGCCAGCACCATCTGGCAGGGGCTTACGGACCCCGACAAGGCTAGGAGTCGCCGTGCAATTTGTCAAATCTGTTAGCGAAGGGAACCTCCTGGGTTTCCCAGCAGCCAAGTCCCGACAGAAGGCAACAGTCCAACCGTTAGAGGGAAACACAGTCACCGCCAAGGCTAAAGTTCCCAGGGCCAGAGCCTGCGGGCAAAAGGGGCTCCTTTAGCAACCTTCAAGCTGGGGAGCGGGTTACCGGTGGGAACCCATTGGAACCGTTTACACTACACAGGTGCAGGGAAAGGCAGTCACCATCAACCTGCCGGGAGGAGAAACACCGCAGCCGTCTGTGGGACCCGTCCATCCAGCCGTTTGTTTTACCGGAGACTTTGTGTACATCATTGGCTGAGTGAGTACCACCGTGCCGTGTGGCACAGCGCTGCCCCCGCGACCCTGCACCTCGCCAGGCCCCGTAACCCGCCTGCCATCCATCCCTACCCCATCATCGGGCCCCGGGACAACCAACCCCCTACCCACGGAGGGGAGACCCAACATCCAAGCTGCTCCCTATCATCGCTCCCGGGATCCCCGTCCAGAGCAGCGGTGGTGTCACCAATCTCACCACAACCGTGGGTGGCGTCACGGACAATATCAAATTCCCACAATCAACTCCCCCCCTTTTCACTCACGGGCGAGGAACGCCGCTCGAGTCCCCGGGATCCGGCCCACCGCTCGAGCCACCACCGAGAAGCAGCAGCAGCAGCCGGGCCCGAGCAGTGGGTGAGCGCAGCGTCCCCTCCTCCGCCCGCGACAATCACACATAGCATTCTAGTGCCCAAACATTAAACCAGGAGGCATGGAGGAGACATGGACAGAAAATACAACATTGTAAGCTGTAAAATTCAACGCTACGTTCCTAAAGATTGGAAAGCATGATTTAGGATAATAAAAATACACATAATCAAGTTCGACAGTTGTCAGGACAAATATTTATTACATATAGGTAAATTACTTAGGCTGTGTTCACATTATGTTTTTTTATTAAAAATGACATTAAGAACAGCCAATGGCGTAGAATGAGACTAATAGAGTCCAAAATCTGTAATTTTGCACTCTGTATGTGGTTAACATTATACCTTCAGGTTTTAGCAAGGATAACTTGTTGATCATCGGGGGGTCGGCCCACTGGAACCTCCAGCGATCCCAAGATTGGGTCTCTGGAACACCAAGAACGGAGCTTTGCAACCCCATCTGTAATGAATCAGAGTTTTGCATGATTGATCATAAGCTCCATTCATTGTTTATGGGAACACAAGAGAAACATGAGCCACATACTCAACTTTCTCTGGCAGCTCGATTGACAATAAATGGAGCAGAGGCCGAGCATGCACACTTCTGCTCCATTCAGGGCATGCACACTTCTGCTCCATTCAGGGCATGCACACTTCTGCTCCATTCAGGGCATGCACACTTCTGCTCCATTCAGGGCATGCACACTTCTGCTCCATTCAGGGCATGCACACTTCTGCTCCATTCAGGGCATGCACACTTCTGCCCCATTCAGGGCAGGGCTGAGGAGCCACATTCTCCATTGTAACATGGGTATGTATCACAAAGATGGTGTAAACCTGGATGTCAACTCTGCTACTTATAGTGCCGCAAGGCTTATTAGAGAGGTCCAGGACAGGTTTACGGAGCTAGATAGATGGGCGGGTCTGGATATCCACATACCTTTTCCTCATGAGTTTGTCTCATGTTTTTAAAATGGTGTCTGTTTGTTTAACACATGGTCATTGTGGGGAGAATGTTATGCCTCTGGAAGGAATCCTCTGAGAGAGGGAGGATTAGCTTGTCCTGAATGGGACAGTGTGTACAGTAGAGGATGTGATGCCTCTAAAAGGAATCCTCTGAGAGAATAGATGGTTCATTTGTTCTGACCGGTGTCAGTGTGTTGAGCTTGTTACATCTTCACTTAGATACTTCTAGGGAGAAGTGGTATCTGAACCAGAACAGGCGTACCACCAGTGAAATGGACTGAAAACCATATGTATGCTCTTTTAAGACAAAGAGGCTTTGTGTTATGTTGCTGGAGAGCGATTTATATGCTGTTAAAATAAACCGGCTGCTGGACTTTTTAAATGAAAGTGTTCCTGTCGTTACCTTGAGAAGCAGAGTGAGTAACTACATTACACCAAGTTTAAAAGCCTAATTTTTGGGATTGATGGTGATTCTAGTGAAATGACCCCCCACAATTATAGAATAACTATTGTTTCTGGGTATAACTCTTTATAATGAAGTTGGTCTCCCCCTTTGCCGCTATTACAGCTTCCACTCTTCTGATAAGGATTTCTACATGATTTTGGAGGAGATTGAGTGAATTTTTGACAATTCTTCCATGAGAGTATTTGTGAGGTCAGACACTGATGTTGGGGAGAGGCCGGCCTCACAATCTCCATTCTACTTTATCCAAAGTTGTTGGATATGGCTGAGGTCACTGCTCGGTGCGATGTTCTTCCACATCAAACTGCCCCAGTCATGATTTTATGGACCTTATGTACTTGGCACAGTCATGGGGAACAGAAAAGTATTAAGATTTCCTTTCACTGGAACTAACGGGCTGAGGCTGACTCCTATAAAACAAGCCCATAGCATTATCCCTCCTCTATAACAATTGGCACAATGCAGCCATGTGGATAATGTTCTCTTGGCATTCATCAATCACAGACTCGTCCATCAGATAACAGAGAGAGTGGTGGCGGCTTTACATCACTCCATCCGACGCACAGCATTGTCCTTGGTGATGTAAAGCTGCATTAAGCGGATCGACCATGAAAATCCAAGTTATCAAGCTCAAAGTTTTTTGTGATGAAGTTAATACCAGACGAAGCAGCAGAGCGTTGGTGACTTTTCTCCCCTCTGCTCTCAATCACTCTCTGGTCTCCACTTCGTGACTGAGTTGGGATATCTGCGCATGACATTTTTTTCAGGAAGATTTTGCCTGTAATTTGCCAGAAAAAAAGCACTGCAAAACTGCAGAAAAAAAAATAACATAATACACAGCAATGTAAAAAATACATAGTTGTGCACATGTTCAGTATTTTTAAATTTTTTTAGCCGTGAGATGGCTGGATTGTCATTGTAAATAAGCACTTGAACCTTGCCTCTCCCCCCATCTCATTGTAGATTGTAAGCTCTCACGAGCAGGGTTGTATTTTTTCCCCTCTAAATATTGTATTTCTATAACTGTTACTTGTATGTATATGATCCTCCTGAATTGTAAAGCGCTACGGAATATGTTGGCGCTATAGAAATAAAGATTATTATTATTATTATTATTAGCCACTCCAGATTTTAGATTTTAGCTCATTCTCCGGGCAGCTACTTTGGAAGCCGACAGATCTTTATAGTTGAAAGTACAGGGAAAAGACGCCTCAAAAAAAGACGGCTAAACCGCTAGCAATGCCACTTCCGGAAAAAGATCAGTGGCCTTTTCCTGTGGGGCAACTTTGCCTAGGCACAACTTGATGGCTTTGCCATCGGAATTAAGATGTTGTTTTCACCAGCTATGGTTCCTTCCACTTCTCAATTACACGTGCAAAATAATAACAGTGTGTTTAAAACAACTGAGAAAGAGTTCAATAATAGCATTTATTTCCATATATACAAAGGCACTGGGAGCACCGCACATTCAATTTCAAAAGAAAAATTATACATTTTTAAACTAAAAATGAAGAAAAGGGAATATTATTAGACCGGATCGGTTTTAGACAAAGTGGTGCCCTGGGCAAAAGATTAAACTGAGGCCCTATATGCTAACATATTGCTGAGTTCAGACAGTTAAACAAACACGATTGACAATATTGTGTAGCACCAGCATCCCCGCACTGTCCCGCTTCCACCACCCAGGAGGGAGACCAAAGTACTCACTGCCGCGGCCGCACTGCTTGTTTCCCTGCTCCTTCTCCAATCTTCATGCTCAAGGGCTGCACACATCTCGCAGGTCTTCTGGCAATGTACTTATAGCCCTGTCCATCCTCCCCATCAGAGGCTCTGGTGAAAGCCTGGTAGACACTTAGGGGTACTTTGCACGCTGCGACATCGCTAGCCGATTGTAGCGGTGCCGAGCGCAATAGTGCCCGCCCCTGTCGCAGATGCGATATCTTGTGTTAGCTGCCGTAGCGAACAATATCACTATGACAGCTTCACACGCACTTACCTGCCCTGTGACGTCGCTCTGGCCGGCGACCCGCCTCCTTCCTAAGGGGGCGGATGGTGCGGCATCACAGCGACGTCACACGGCAGGCGGCCAATAGAAGCGGAGGGGCGGAGATAAGCGGGATGTAAACATCTCGCCCACCTCCTTCCTTCCTCATTGCAAGCGGGACGCAGGTAAGGAGATGTTCCTCGCTCCTGCGGCTTCATACACAGCGATGTGTGCTCCCGCAGGAACGAGGAACAACATCATACCTGTCGCTGCAGCTAAATTATGGAAATGACCAACACTACACAGATCACCGATTTTAGACGCTTTCGCGATTGTTTATCGGTGCTTCTAGGCTTTACACGTTGCGACGTCGTTACCGGCGCCGGATGTGCGTCACTTTCGATTTGAAACCGACGAGATCGCAGTAGCGATGTTGCAACATGCAAAGTACCCCTTAGTTATGCCCCTTCAGGCAATGCCCAATCTGTGGCACAGTGAGTCCACACCTGCTAGTGTGGCGCCCTGGACTAGCCAGGTCGTCACAGATAACACACAAACACCCCCACCCCCATTAGACAGGGACACCAGCCAAACACAAAACCCTTGTTGCCTCCCTCCAGTGCCTGATGTCCACACCAGGTGGGGCGGAGCTAAGCAGTTGGCCCCACCCACCGAGGAGTTCACAGGCCTGGAGGCGGGAAAAGTGTCAGTTAGAAGTTGAGTGTTGAAGTGAGAGGAGCAAGCACTTGGGTGTCTGGGTTTGTGGCCCAGGCACTGACAGTAAGGTTGGCAGACGGTGATGGCAGTCTGCAGGAGTGGTGAAGCAACGCGGAACCGTAAGACCGGGGTTGGGCGTTGGCCCGCCGGTACCGACCGGGGAGTGAAGTGAAGCCAGCACACACAGGCAGGGCCATCGGACCCCGACCAGGCTTGGAGCCCCCAACAATAGTCAAATGCGAATGTGACCGGAACCCCAGGACTTTCCTAACAGCAAAAGTCCCGATTGAAGGCAACCGCCCACACCGTGAGGGTATACAGCTACCGCCTAAGGCTAGAGACCCAAGGGCCAGCGCCTGAGGGCAAACGGGCTCCTCCGGTACCCATACACCGGGGAGCGGACTACCGTTGGGAATCCATAGTAGTCAAACGAGAACATCAAGGTGCAGGGAAAGACAGCCGCCATCACCTGTCCGTGGAGAGACACGGCAGCTGGCTGCGGGACCCGTCCATCCAGCCATTTGGTTTAACGAGGACTTTGTACATTCCTTACTGAGTGAGTACACCCGTGCCATCTGGCACCACGCCGCGCTGTCCCTGCAACCCTGCACCTCACCAACCCTGCCTCCCGTGACATCATCGGGCCCCGGGACCACCGACCCCTACCCACGGAGGGGGCAAACAACATCCAGCTGCTCCCTACCATCGCTCCCGGGATCCCCGTCACCAGCAGCGGTGGTGCCCATCTTCACCACGACCTGTGGGTGGCGTCACGGACTAAATCCCCCAAACCAACCACCCTTTTCACTCACGGGTGAGGAGCGCCGCTCGAGTCCCCAGATCCGGACCACCGCTCGAGCCACCGAGCAGCAGCGCCGGACCGAGCGTTAGCGAGCGCGCAGCAGCGGCGGCGTCCTCTCCGCCCGCGACACTAGTTTAACAGTTTGCTCAGGCCATAAGGGTGCTTTACACGCTGCAACATCACAAGCTATCTCGTTAGCAATGTAACACGCCAGATCACACATACGATTTAGCGTGTAAAGCACCCTTTATGGATGGTACTTTGATATTGAGCTACGTGGTGGTGAAATAACCGGGACTAATGAATACATGACCAATTTTCATTGAAAATGAAACGTTTGTGAAGATATTTACCCGCTTTTGTCTGTGTGCTGTATTTGTCAAGTTACACTTAAGTAAAAGTCTCTGCTTTAAGAACTGGCAATCCCCTTTTGTGCTTATGATGCACCCCAGGGCTTTGGGGTACTCGGTCCCAGGCAGTAGATTTACTGGGGCAGTTCACTGGGTGGCCGTTGCCCAGTTCCGTGACCCTGGGGGTTGCTTAAACGGGGAATTTGAACAAGGGAAAAATAAATAAAAATAAAGAGTTTTTTGTGATGCCACTTGCGGTATGCGGCTATATGGGGATAGCCACCACTGCAAAGTCTCTCTCTGCTGGGGCTGGTGGTATTGGGCAGCTTAGGTGTAATGGCTTTCCGCAAGTAGAGCTAGGCGCCAGGGGAGGATGATGGTGGTTGTAGTATATGGGTGAGGACGTGTAGGAAGAACTCAGACGACACCGATGCTGCAGGTTAACTTGTGCTTTACTCACTGCTTTGGAGTTGCTGCCACCCGGTTTGTGCTGGTCTTTACCAATCCGGTATTCTTTTTATTCCAGTGCCGGTTTAGTGAACTAGTGAGATTTACCTCCATGCACCCTGTAGTAGTAGTCGGTGGATCCCCGTGGCTTGGAGCGTTCTTGGGGTCCCCTCCTGTTGTCTCATCTTGGCCCGTACGGCAGGCAGCTTGAACCTCTCGTGGGTCAGATCTCTGTCCCCGTTCCCAGGTTCCCTCTCTGCTGATGTGCCCCGGACACTAACGTTGGCAAGGTCCTTGATGGTCCCCTCACCGGGCAGATTGTTATCAGGTGAGCCTGAAGCGTCTTCCTGAACTAGGGCTCTGTACCCCGTCGGTGCTTGGTCCAGTGAGTACTTCACCGTAGTCTCCCTGGCAACCATACTCCTTTTTACTCAGTAGGTCACTGCACACTTTCCCGTCAGCATGTCAACTTCTGACTGACTTGGTGTTTGGTTACTTTCCATCTGACAAAATGTCCGTCGTCCATCCACTTCACTGACTAGCCCCTCCTCCTCCCAGGTTTCTGACTAGTGGATTGGATGTGTCCCAGCCTATAGGTGACCACCCGTCAAGTCCATTTCTAGCCTGTTACCCAGTCTGGGGAAAGGGCGTGGATTTGTGTGTGTGTTGTGTTAGTTACCAGCACTGGTCTTCTAGGGTTGGATGTAGTACCCTGTGGCACCTGACAGTCAGGGGTGCCACACTTACGTTAACATCTGGTCCTAGCCAGCCAAAGCCATCGGCAGCATGTAGCCTGCACGATTAAATTGCCCTTAAGACACAAGTTCACACATCCAGCCAGGAACACCGCATCTGTCCTGTGGTGTGGCGGGGAGAGAGAACAGCACCTCACCGGTGACTACCGCCATGTGCCACGCTACAGAATCAGCAGGCCATCCCTGCTGTGTCAGAGAGCTGGAGGACAGACTGCGGCTGTCCCTTGGAGATGACAGCCAGGCAGAGTGACAAAGTACTGTGTACAGCATATAAGGAATCCAGCAGCAGAGCATTTCCCATAAAGAGATGCAGAGTAACAAAGTACTGTGTATGTGATGCCCCTGGACTATCAGGACGTCACAGGGTATTGTACAATCTGTCCTACCGTAAAATATCCGCCTACCTCTTGGTTACGGTCCCCAACTACATGGTGTTGCCTACATCAGCTAATCAAATCCTAGGTACACTCTGCACCACACCCACCAAGCACACCAGTGGACGGCCTGAGTGGAATAGGGTCGCCCACTTGGGGGGTTGGAAAGGGGAGGTAAGGAGTGTCAGGAGTAGAGGGGAGTGTTGTGTTGGAAGTGAAGGAGAGAGGTGGTCAGGAGCAGGGCTCCTAGGAAGCTATCTAGGTGGCAGACGGTGGTCTGGGCCTAGAGGAGCTGGACCCCCGATCGCAGGGGATCGTGGCAAGGGGCACGGAACTGTCGACGAGGATAGCTGGCGGCCTTGCACCATCACCGGGCTGGGACCAGGGCACGATGGGGTACGTGGACCCTAGGTCAGGGAGTAGCTTCAGGCAACCTGATAATTTACCCAACAAGAACGGAGCCTTCAAGATCCGCTCTCCACCCACTCCAGAATCGGGGTACTAGCGCAACGAGGGGGATAAGACTTTCCACTACAATGGTCCAGGAAATCCCAAGCGTGAATCCTGAGAGCAAGCTCCCACACTTAGCCATAGTGGGGAGCGGGACCCGGCAAATTCCATACTACCGGGACCACCAGAGAAGTAAACTTAGTGCCAGGAGGCAGGCAACACCATCGGGGACGGGACCCAAACTAGCTCCCCTTAGCGGCAAGAACTCACACACAGGCAGCAATGTCTTTCAGGGTTTTTACTCACTTTCAGATGGTAGCTGTGAGTCAACCCGGGTAATGCTATGATGAACCAGGTGGAACCAGGTATCCCTTCGGCTGATGCAGGGGTGACTGCTGACTCGCCTTCCTAGCCCTTCTTGTTTGGGGTGACTCCTTACTTGTTGTATTGCGGGGATCACCCAGGGAAGTCGCAACTGCCGTTCTCCCCTTTCTGGCCCGATGGCTCCAGGCTCCATCCTCCTTATGGGCCCCCTCGTTGCTGCTGATGCTGCGGACTCTATGTAGGTTGGTGAGGCACATACAGTGTCCTAACCAGCAGGTTTGGCAAGCCAAGTAAATGGGTTCCTGCTCTGGGGACCTGTTTCCCCGTGTGGGCTTGGTCTACCGGTAGTCTCCTTACTCAGCCACCTCTGCACTAGGTGGATTTCAGGCAGCACTACTGGGTAGCCTCTCTCCCCCGCCAGCAGTCACTACAGGTGTAGGGTCTAAGAGGGTCCTGCTCCTCTGCTCTACCCTCCAGATGTGGCTCCTCACTCCTACTCCTCTGGCTGCCACTGCAACACTCCCTGTCTCCAGTCCCCCTACCCACCACTAGCTGGGATGCGAGGGCTACGCCCCCTCCCTGGGACTGCCCAGGGGTCTCCTCTACTGTGTGTGTGTGTCTTGGTTACCAAGTGTCTGAGTGTCCACACCCTAGTCAGCCTCTGGGATTACCTGTTTTGTACTCACTCAGCCTGAGTGCAGTACTCAGTGGTGCCTGACCAGGACAGGGGCGCCACATTGGAACTGACAACTGTGAGTACAGAACTTGTGATAGCATTCCTGTGTTGTCCAGTTATTGTCTCAGCCTCTGGCCCTGCACCCCGCCATTACATCTCAGCATCATAGACTCTATCCCCCACCCACAGCCCTGGGGCCCAGCTCTACCTGTGGAGAGCTATACCAACACAGCTGCATCACCACAGATTCCAAGGGAATTGAATAGCAGCGGTGGCACCTATCTTGCCGCATACCACAGGTGGCATCACGAACAATTATCCCCTGTAAATAATATTCCCTCATTTAAATACGACACTGCCGGTGTCACGGAGTCAGGCCCTGCCACCATGACATCCTCCAATCAGAACAGAACTGGCCCGGGTTCTAAGTGCCCCCAGGCCCCGGTGGGGTGTGTCATATTCAGGTGTTCATAGCAAAAAAAAATGTAATAGCATGGGCACTTTGCTTTTGCACTTTTTCTGCATTGTTTCCTCTTTTGTGCATTTTTGTTGCACATATACAGCAGAATTTTAATGCGGCTTTTTTAGTGCAGAAACTCTAGGATTTTTACATGTACAGTGTCTTGCAAAAGACCAAGACCCGTCCGTCCCTCAAAAATTCATGTCACACAAGGAGAAGACTGATCAGAATTGCAGCCCAGAGGCCCATGATCACTCTGGATGAACTGCAGAGATCTACAGCTGAGGTGGAAGAGTCTACCATAGGACAACAATCAGTCGTACACTGCACAAATCTGGCCTTTATGGAAGAGTGGCAAGAAGAAAGCCATTTCTCAAAGATATCCATAAAAAGTGTTGTTTAAAGTTTGCCACAAGCCACCTGGGAGACACACCAAACATGTGGAAGAAGGTGCTCTGGTCAGATGCAACCAAAATCGAACTATTTGGGCACAATGTCAAATGATATGTTTGGCGTAAAAGCAACACAGCTCATCACCTTGAACATACCATCCCCACTGTTAAACATGGTGGTGGCAGCATCATGATTTGGGCCTGCTTTGCTTGAGCATGGACAGGGAAGATAGTTAAATTTGATGGGAAGATGGGTGGAGCCAATACAGGACCATTCTTGAAGAAAATTTGTTGGAGTCTGCAAAAGACCTGAGACTGGGACGGAGATTTGTCTTCCAACAAGAAAATGATCCCAAACATAAAACAAAATCTACAATGGAATGGTTCACAAATAAACATATCCAGGTGTTAGAATGGCCAAGTCACAGTCCAGACCTGAATCCAATCGAGAATCTGTAGAAAGAGCTGAAAACTGCTGTTCACAAACGCTCTCCATCCAACCTCACTCAGCTCCAGCTGTTTACAAAGGAAGAATGGGCGAGAATTTCAGTCTCTCGATGTGCAAAACTGATAGACACATCCCCCAAGAGACTGCAGCTGTAATCACAGCAAAAGGTGGCGCTACAAAGTATTAACTGAAAGGGGCCGAATAATATTGCACGCCCCAATTTTCAGTTTTATTTTTTACAAAAATTTTAAATAAGCAATAAATTTTATTCAACTTCCCAATTGTGTCCCACTTGTTGCTGATTCTCCACCATAAAATTTAAATTATTTTATCTTTTTGTTTGAAGCCTGAAATGTGGGAAAAGGTTGAAAAATTCAAGGGGGACGAATACTTTCGCAAGGCACTGAGAAACATGAGGAAATCCAGCAGCTTGATCCAAGAATTTTTTAAAAATTATATTTTTTATTGAAGTATAATTAAAAAGTCCATAAAGTCACATGGAGTGCTAAATCAGACAGAGGACGCGTTTCGAACGTCTACTTCTTATTCAGTCTGATTGAGAGACTGAGACTGAATAAGAACCAGATGTTCGAAACGCGTCCTCTGTCTGATTTAGCACTCCATGTGACTTTATGGACTTTTTAATTATACTTCAATAAAAAATATAATTTTTAAAAAATTCTTGGATCAAGCTGCTGGATTTCCTCATGTTTCCCTGACCTGGTTTTGCCGACTTTTTCAATCCTTGAACGGTCCAAGGTTGGTGTCTCCTACACAGGTGAGCTGCAACACAACTTTTTTTGCTTTTCGCAAGGCACTGTATATTAGGCTCGCCATAGAAGCCTACACGTACCAAAAAAAAAAATGCCCGTCTCGGCATTGTCTTTAAATGCACGCAGGTAGGAGTTTTCATGAAATCACATCCACTTTGATTGAACTCATAAACGCAGAAGATTTTCTGCATAAAACCACATTGATAAAAAAAGGCAGCGTTTACGCTTAGTGGGAACATAGTCTGAGAATCCCAAATTAAATTATTTCTTTCCACGCATATGCACTAAATAAAGCGTTTCATGTCATGCCATAAACATTTCTTTATCTCCTTAAGAAGGTTAAGTAATTAAAAGCTGCCGATGATCTCCTGCAGTGTAACACCCTTACCATGCGATATTCCATTATTGTCTTTGGCCGCTCTTCAGATCTGGCACCTTTTGTGTCATTGCAATGTTTGTTCGTTGCTGAAAGAAATTA